>NC_065535.1:8117031-8478281 GCF_932294415.1 Quercus robur | reverse complement strand
ATAACTCATTTATAATACATATTAGTCAGTCCAATTGTAAGTCTGTAACAACTTTGGAAGGCTTCTAGCACAATGTGCTAGACATCCAGCATTTCCCATAATGTTAGGTAATCACGGGATCATATCATAATACATATCTTCAACCATAGAGGTAGGTTGGCATCCTCCACAAGTTGGTCGTTACCAACAAGGGCAAGTACAGCAGAGTCAGTCTCACTTTTAATGGCCAATTAGAATCTCCATGGAAATACCAGTACTATAACCCCTACTGACTGAGTTCAGATCATAACAATGGAATTACTGAAAACTATATTTTTCTGATAACTTTGCTTTTACATAAATGTTTCACAATAGTAGCATATCTACTTCATTCTTAAATATTATGTTCGTAGTATAAATAATAGCATCAATATGCTAAAATTATCATGTATATAAGATTGAACAACTCACAAACATATATTTTTCTTAAATCATGCTAATATCTAATATCTCTAATTAAAAGGTTTTAATGCATAATAATTTTCTAAAAAATTTTAATACTTATCAAACGCACATGTCACATATCCCTTACCTGAAAACAGAAGACGTGAGAGATTGTACAAGAGAAGCTTAAGTGTACATGTTCTCGTTCTCGTCACCTAAATGAAAGACCAAAACTTATTACTGACAAACTCTTCCTAAGTATTTAAACTTATACATGAATCATAACCTAACTCAAGAAAATTTTAATTCTCATCACACAAGATTCCCCAAAGCACATGATACATTCATCAAACACATTATGTACCCAAACCATAGAGAAATCAAGGTATAAAATTTATCTATGATCCAAACATAACAAAGGATAAGCATATTAAATTATAGCTCAAAACATTCACCTAACTTGAGAATTAAATTCACAAAGTCAGGTGTATCATATGTTGTTCACTGCTCATTTCAACAGTATATGCCCCATTTTTAAAATATAAATGGGCTGTCTATACACATCAAAATGTCATGCAATTTTACAAAACCACTTCCCTGGATATCTAGTATATACCATAACAATTTCAGAGTTAAAGAATAAAACTATGATTTATTAAAAATTATATAAGGTAGCATGCTCAAATATGTCCTGACAGAATTTCTTGTAACTTAGAAATTAAACCATTATTTTTATATTCATCCAAATGTTATGAGACCACTTCCATAACAACCATGTGTGTCTTAGAATTCATAAAAACTACTCCTAGCATCCTAATTCATAGAAAATGATTTAATACAGATTTTTCTTGTTGTAGACATCAAATCTGTCACAGTGACAGCTTCAGCATATGTTTTTACAAAATCATCAACTAATAGCAATTGGCCTTCATTTCATTTGGGTATTTTTATACCTATACTATACATATTAAAATACGTTAAGAAGCATCCAATAAACCACAATATCATCAATCTTTCAAATTACTAAAACAGAATCACAAGTTGAGCTTCTAAAATTAGATTAGAGAATAAAGAAGGGAAAACAAACAAAACAATTATACTATCAAAATACCTAAAATCAAATGAGGTTTTAATTACTTACCCACAAACTTTGAAGCTAAAACTTTAGTGTTACTCTTTCAGTTTCTTCTTTAGAGAGAGGTATATTGTTTCAACTTTCGATGAGAGAGGGAGGGCTGTTGGCATGAAGGAAGGTGTTGCTGTTTCAAAAGCAAAGAAAGAAGCAAGGTTTTGAAAATATTTAGAAAAGTAACATCTCGAACTTTTGAGGCTCGAGTTCAATGAAGAAACTTGAGCCTCAGTGACTTAAGTTCTCATGGAGATACAAGGAGGAAGAAGAAGAAGATATGAAGATTTGAAGAACCCAACCCACGAAGAATTTGAAGATCTGAACCTGTACAGTACACCAGCCAAGGCATGGGAGAGTGTCGATGTGGTTGGATCTGGACCTTACACGTGGAGTGGCTATGAGCAAGGGAGAGGAAACGTTGGCTACAAGATTTTATCTTTAGCCCGTGCCAAGGGCGTGACTGCCTTGGGAAGGAAGTAAGATATGTATCTAACATGGGTACTCAAGCACTCACAAAAAGGGAGATAGTGACCTCCTAAGGTTAGCAACTATAAAAACACCCCTTATTGACTGAGTGCATGTTAGACCACTTCATGGACACATATATGTCACTATCACCTACAGTACTTCTGATGTCCCACTCATTGCTCAAGAGTTGTTCCCTAGGCAATGGCAGAGTCAACTACCCTCATGCCACAGTGCTGATGTTGGTGTACTCTTTCTCCTCTAGTCACCAAATAGTACCTTAGTTGTAGTAAGGTCAAAAATAAGAAAATGATGACTTGACACCTGTCTTTGTACTCAGTCATATTCCTCAGACTCTAAGAGGAACATGCAGCTGGACTATTAGGGTAAGAACCCAAGTAGATTTTTAGAGAGGAGAGTAGAAATTTGATAAGGAAGTAAGGTAGAAAACAAGGTCTCCCTTTTTCAGGAAGAACATCCTTATTGTACAAGAGATACCTCTTTTTCCATACAATACAAAGCTAAACAAAGTAAGAGTGATTCTCTCTTACTCAATCCGTGGTTTTTCATCCCTTTCCTAGGGTTTTTCACGTACATCTTGTGTCCACTTTACATTCTTGCAATCACTTTCTTCTTCTCTAGACATTATGATGTCAAAACTTGCATTTTTGTCACTCATGATCTTTTTCATCGAGATGTACTGTTAGATAGCTTATTTACTCTCTCATATAAGTTCAAATCTAACTTGCACGTACAAAACTCAACCTAGGAAAAATCTGAAGATCTGAAGAACCAACCCGAAGAATCTAAATATTTGAAGAACCCAACCTACGAAGGAATAAGAATAACTCAACCCATGGAGGAAGAAGACAAAGGAAGAAGAACTCAACCCACTGAGGTAGATCAAAGGAAAAAGAAGACGAACAGAATAGGTGAATTTTGTGCAACAAAATAGGAACTCAAGTATTTAAAGCTCCAATTCTAGGTGGATTTTATGCAACTTTACAAACTCAAGTTCCATCTTTGAACTCGAGTTTTTAAGTCTCGAGATACTAGTTTGCTACATAGTTTGCAAACATGACAACTAACTAAAATGTTTAAAAAATAAAGCTAAATACAAAAACAATTCCTTGGAACAAACCTTGATAACTTCTCCAGTTCTCCCCTGTCATCTCTTGCTACCATAGCCAGGGCTGTGCAAGACTCGGCTAAGCTTAGCATTAAACCTTTGCATAAGCCGTTTGATGGATGCAGTGAATGCCCATTTCGCCAGCAAATGAGTACCAAGAAAACTTTATCCTAATTCCTAACTTCACTTATTACCATAGCTAGCTCTCATTGAGGATGTAGCTTTCTAGCAACTATTATCACTTTCGAAAGTGTTTTTATTTTTAACATTACCTTCATAACTTAAATTCAATGATGAAAAGTAACCATTGTAGAAATACCACTGATGATGGCATACGAAAAAAAAAATCCCCATTTCGGCCGTGTTTAATTTGTGATATTGTGCTTGCAAGTTACAATTGTAAGTTTGTAACTGACAATATAAGCATGGACATTCATGATTCAAAAAGTTATAATATTTACCAGATTACAATAACACAACATGAATTGTTTTCTTTCAACTCACATGTTAACTAATTTTTTCAACCTAAGTAATCCGACCTAATCCACATAGTTTAAAAATGTACTTTAAAGTTATTGTTTTTATTTATTCAAGATATTGATACTTGATTATGATTTACTTTGATATTTTGATAATTCTTTTTTATAAAGTGGGAATATTGTATCAAATTGTGTAAATTGTAATAATTTATTGAAAAATGAGTTTAAATATTTTAATAAGAGTTCTTTTTTTTATTAGGCTTTAAGAATGCAGGGGCGGAGCCAGAGGGGGGCGAGGGGGGGCACCTGCCCCCCCTGACTCCAAAATATCCTTTCATATGTAGTCTACTCTAGTTACTCCCTGACATAGAGAAAAAAAGAAAAAGAAAAAAAAGGACTCCCACTCGAAAGTGACACGGGAAAAAGAAAGGAAAAAGAAGTTACTCTCGAAGACCAAACCATGTACCTTTTTACCAATTTTACTATTCTTATTAGTAGCTTTGGTCTGTCCTAGTGTTGCACCTATTTCACTATTTTTTCTTTTTTATTTAATATCATTATTTTCACAATTTTTACTGTGATATCTTTCACAGCATTTTATTATTGAGTGATGTTAGAGATATTACAAATTTTACTTCTTGTATCTTACAAATTGGCATCTCACCGTTCACAAAAAATAATTTCAAACATATATTCATTATATTGTTTAGGTAACATTAATCACATTTTTATCACATATGTTTGTAAAATTTGTAGTAGCTATGATTATGAATTGGTTATTTTTGTTTATTTATTTTAATACAATGAAATATATTCATATTTTCTTGCAATTGTTTATTTATTTTGTTATTATTATTGATTAATATTTTTTAGATTAATTTTACTTTTAATATAGTTTTTTAATTTTGCCCCCTCTAGGCCAAAAACCTGGCTCCGCCACTGTAAGAATGACTCTAACTCGATGAACCAACCCAACCCAATCCTTAGGTATTGGTTTTATTTTTAGAGCTGCCATGGATTGTGTTGGCAATTTCTCAACCCAATGAGATTTGGCTGGGCAGAAAAATATCATAATCCCAACCTTAACTTCACTTGGCCCATTCAAACCGCTTGTTGTTGAGAAAAAATAAAAGTTAAAGGGAAATGTTAACCAATGTCTATGGCATTGGTTAACTAATATCTTATTGAAAGAATGATAAAATAATAAATGTTATTGATAACTTTTTATATTTTTTATAAAAATTATATAAAAAATTTCCTATTATAATTTATTAATAATTGTGCTGAGCGCATTGTTAACATGACCCAAAATTAATAATGAAGTATGACCACAAAAGATTGGCACGGCCTGCTGGACACTGGACAGGTTATAAACTTATAATGGACGCAAGACATAAAAGTTAATGCAAAAAGCCCATCGGCGCTTTGATTGTTGCTTGTTCCTCAATAGCACACTTGGATGATATCCGAGTGTCAATTAGCCCATTGTAGTTACCCGAATTGACAGGCCCACTTAACATATTACATATGGCATCTCTCTTTGCTTCCCCACAATGCAAAGATAAAACTTAATAAATCCAACTACATTGAAGTTTGGTGGATTCTTCTTTTTCTTTTTCTTTTTCCTTATAGTTTCTTGTTATGTGAGTATGACATTTCTTAATAATTTAGAGGTAATTTGATCAATCCTACCAACCTTGCCAACTTATTAAAACCACATATAGATGTTTGAATGAGAAATGCTATTACGTTCACAACATTTTTATAATAAATTCTAAAGATAAGTTTTTATTAGTTCTAATTTGAACTCAACATTAAAATTATTTTTTTACCCATTAATAACAGCTAGTAATAACATGTTATTTAAAATTTATTGTAAAAGTATTGTGAAAATATTGTGAACATAGTATTTCTCAAACCCAATGAGCAAAGCAACTTAGCCACACATACATCCATCAATCACATAAATTTCATGGGCTTTTTAACTTTTGGGCTCCTCTCCAACTTTTAAGCCCATCGCATTTGACATTTCTAAAGATGGGCTATGACTCAGTTCATCTTTAAGCATTTTCGAGAATTAGACCAGGTCATATTATATAGCCGTTAGTTACCCACTATTGTATGTGTCCCCATTTTTTTGGTAGATACAGACTTTGGATTCTTTTTGTTAACGGTAAGGAACTTCCCCACCAAAGTAGAGGTCACACGGCACCCATTTTACATTACCAACTGAATGCGACACATAGCCTAAGGTTTGCTTGCTCTTCCAACCGCCACTTCCCAAATTTCTCCTATACTTTTTACTTTTGACTCAAATACCATACGTATCCTTATAACTTTTGCTATTTACTCTACCATGCATCAATTCAGTCTTACATTTTCTTCTCAAAAAAAAAAATTCAGTCTTACATCTATATCCCAATTTATTATCATTATTTAATAAATAAATAAAAATCAGTCTTACATCCTAAATAATTAGTTGCTGCATGTTGACCATGGGTTGTAAAATAGCATTAGTGGTTGAAAAGTTTACTAAAAAATACGTGAATGATTAACATAATGAATAAAAATTCAAACTAGCAAAATTGTTTTAAAAAAATTGGAGAAAATCAATCACAGTTTAATTATAATTTATTTAGTGTTTGATTAATTTAGTAAAATAAAACTTGTGATTTTTGGGTTTTAATTTGTTTCAAGTAAAATTTTATATTTTTGAAAATTTGAAATTGAGATGATCATGAGGATGTGAAATTAAAGCCTTTCAAAAGTTGTTGTGGCAATACAAAAGAAAAATCTTAAAGAGTCTCTATCAACTATAATTTAATCAATATTTGTTTAGTGTTGGGTTGCATTCATCAAATAAAACTCAAGATGTAGAAGTTTTGTTTTGTTTCAACTTTCAACTTTCAACTAACATGTAATAATCAAACCAAAATAAGTATCACATAAAATTTGCAAAATTTATGTTTAGGTTACTTTACTTAAATAAAACTCGTGATATGTGAGTTTTAATTGGTTTCAATTAATGCTAATGTGACAGCACATGAAAAAATCTTAAGAAAAGTCAACCAAACATAATTTAATTAGTGATTGTTTGGATTTGGGTTGGTTTAAATCAAATGAAATTTATAATAAACAAGTTTTAATTGGTTCTAGCTAACATGGAATTTTTTTTTTTTTTTTTTTACAATTCTATGTGAAAACATTTTTATAATTAATTCATAAATACTAATAAATAAAAAAATCAAACCATATAATTTGTTAGAAAATATCAAGAGTATTTAATAAAACCTTGTTTAGAGAAATGAAGCATAATTTTTAGAATTTATTTAGTATAAAGTTACATCCTTTAGTAAAAATAAAAAATAAAAAATCATATATCATGAGTTTTAATTGTATTTGGTTAAGCTGCCATGAGACTCGTGGCAACACAACAGGAATTCCTAATGAATTGTCAATTAAGTATAATTTAACTAATATTTGTTTAGTGTCAAGTTACTTTATCCAAATAAGACTCATGATATGTTAGTTTTAATTAGTTTTAAATTAAAATTTTGACCTGAAAAAATTAGAGATTTCAATAGCAATAAATAGTAGTACAAAAGAAAATCTTAAAGAGTCTCAATCAACTATAATTTAATCAATATTTGTTTAGTGTTGGGTTGCATTCATCAAATAAAACTCAAGATGTAGAAGTTTTGTTTGGTTTCAACTTTCAACTAACATATAATAGTCAAACCAAAATAAGTATCACATAAAATTTGCAAATAAATACTTAATGAATATTAGCCAAAAAAAAAAAAAAAAGAGGAAGAAGAAGAAGAAGACAAACTAGAGAATTTTTTATTAAAAAAGATTCGTGAAATATGAGTTTTAATTGGTTTCATTTAATCCTAATGTGTCGGCACCTGAAGAAATCTTAATAAAAGTCAACCAAACATAATTTAATTAGTGTTTGTTTGGAGTTGGGTTGGTTTAAATCAAGTGAATTTTATACAGTAATAGACAAGATTTAATTGGTTCTAGCTAACATGGAATTTTTTTTTTTTTACAATTCTATGTGAAAATATTTTTATACTTAATTCATAAAATAGTAATAAATAAAAATTCAAACCATATAATTTGTTAGAAAATATCAAAAGTATTTAATAAAACCTTGTTTAGAGAAATGAAGCATAATTTTTAGAGAGTTAAAAAAAAAAAAAAAGCATAATTTTTAGAATTTATTTAGTATTGAGTTACATCCTTTAGTTTAAAAAAAAAAAAAAAAAAAAAAAAAAAAAAAAAAAAGTCATACATCATGATTTTTAATTGTATTTGGTTAAGCTGTCATGAGACTGATGGCGACACAATAGGAATTCCTAATGAATTGTCAACCAAGCATAATTTTAAGTAATATTTGTTTAGTGTCAAGTTACTTTAGCCAAATAAGACACATGATATGTTATTTTTAATTAGTTTAAAATTAAAATTTTGACCTGAAAAAATTAGAGATTTCAATAGCTAATGTAGTAGCCAAGGCGAATTATCGTTGGAAAATTCTAAGAGCATTCACATCAGTCTCACAAATTTAATATTTCAACAAAAAATTATCTAAACTCAACCGAAACAAGCGTGTATTAACATTACTAAATTAATTAAAGTTTTTAAAGAGGATAGTCTCATCACTACATGTAGTGAGTCTCTATCCTCACTAAATTAAATTTCAATGTTGATAAAGTATTAAGACTGAAGTATGTGTATGAAAATAATAAATAGCTAAACTAGCAAAAGTTAAGTTTCTTTTTTAATTAGTTTAACTAAATATTTGAGGAAACTGATGTAAACGCTTTAATACTTATATTTTACTATTATGGCATCAGACTCCTACCGATTTTTGCAACAATGACCAATTTGGCCTAACATATTGAATCTTTGAAACAGCCCACATTCTTTTAAAAAAATGAAAATGGTGATGACTTTTTTGTTATCTTTTATAGTTCTATTCACAATCATAATAAAATTAAAGGTTAATTACAATGAAGAAACAACAAATAAGATTTTAACTTACCAAATCACTATTCGGGTTAATTTCATTTGTGCTAAAGATAATAATAAAATGATAAGAGTTTTTTTTTTTTTTTTTTTTTTTTTTTTTTTGAGAATGATAGATTTCATATATAAATAGGTGTCATGCAGTAAATCCTATATATTGCCATGGCATATGTTGATATTAATTACCTCATTAAGAGTGTCCTTTCGCATAATTTTTTTTTTTTTTTTTTTGATGAAATAAATAACTTTGTTTATGGTTTTTCATAGATGACATACTTTGTGCATAATTATCTAAGCTCTAATCCTATCAAAAAAAAAAAAAAAAAAAAGGATCTAAGCTCTAAGGATTATTGTTTCCTTAAAGTGTAGCACAACAAACAAGCTATAGTAAGTTAGATCACATACCTAGTGTAGGGATGAAGGGCCCAGATGTGGGTATTGAGCCGTGGGCCGCGCCCAAGGACATCAAATAGTCCGAGGACAGGTAAATACTAATGGAGGCATACAAGTTAATAGTTCGTGAAAGAAGTCTGGTCATAAGGGACTAGAAATGTTGTCCGAGGAGAAGTACCTCCTCGACTAAACAGAGTAGAGGTCAAAGGTCCGGCCCTTCATCAAGAACAAGGCAACAGATAATCATGCTGGCCAGGATAAACATTAGATAAGGATAAGACAAAAGAGAGTTGGGAAATATCTAAGAAGAAAGCTGCTACCACCACATTGAATACTCTGCAGCTAACTCCCTGACTACATTAATGTGAGGGTGATACCTGAACAGTAACATTTAGCCTTACAGCAACCCACAAAGACTTCAAGAAGGTGCTAATGAGACAAGTATCAAAGTCAGCAATCTAATCTACACGTAGAGGGCTGGGATGAAGTAAGGAAAGGGAATATAAAGGAAAAAAACCCCATTACAAGGGGATCATTTGATAATCTAAGAAAAAATCACTGTAGACTGAAGAACTGTATCTTTGTATAAATCTAAGAGAAATATATAAGAACAGCCTTCTTCGGACTTGGCCAAGGAGGAATTTTCTTGTCCAAAACTGTTTGTTTTATGCTTTCCAGTAGTAACTAACATACCGTGAACATTGTCCACCTAACTCATTGAAAGTTTAGTTTCAAGTCCATTCTCTACAAATTCATTGTTTTGGCTAACCTTTCATTTGGGCTTTGGGAGCAAATCCAGCCCTTACACCGAGCATACAAAAATCTTTTAGGATTCACTCCTTTAGTGTTTGATATACTCTGCCATAAGACATTATCATCATAAGCGGGTAAAGGGTCTTTTTTTCTAAACTACAAGTGAAATGTACTGATTTCTTAATCCATAAGCGGATAACAAATTGTCAAATACCATATTTAAACAAACGTTAACATCTTAAATAAGTAAAGTATTATTTTTTCTAACACTTCTCAATAAGTTGATAAAACATGAACAAATATTAATTACTCATTAATAATATGTAAAATATATTGTCAAAAGAGAATTTTGTGGATTGAATTATTATTATTATTTTTAAATCACAAGCTCATAATGGGAGAAATTTGATATTTTTACATTACCCAATTTCAAAATTTTCTATGAATGAAATTGTTAGTGATAAAAAATTTTATCGATGGGGAGAATTTTTCCTATTATTAATCAATCTTGGGTCTTTGAGAATAGTGTTCAATTTTATATTTTAGTAGGGATTGATTTTTAACTCATAATTTTTGGGATAGAACTCAATTAATCTAAATTTAAAAATTAAGAGTTTTGTTAACGGGTGTTTTTAGAACAATTATTAACAAATTATTTTAAAAAAAATAACAACACTTTTATAAAAAAAAAAAAATTATCAAAATACTAATTTTTTTTTAATATTTTCTTATAAAATCTTTCATAAAATTGTTCAATAATAAATGCGACATTGGTTAATATTTTTCTTAAAAATAAATAAATAAACAGAGACCAAGACGATGGCACTATTGCAATTTCCAACCACCAGTCGTGTCAAATTCGGGAATTGGTCCAACCGCCCAGATTTTTCTCCCATCCCTTTCAAAACCAAAACGGTAAAAGGTAACTCACACACCAGCACTATCCACCGGCTATTACCGGTAACTTACCCGTTCCATCTTTACGTTTTTAAAACCTCGTCGTTTTGCGCCTTTCTCTTCAGTCTTCACTTCTCTCCGCTCCTCTGTTTCTTTCTCTCTCTCTCTCTCTCTCTCTCTCTGTCTGCTTCTAAAAACCTTCATTCCATTCCTACTCTCACCGAAAATTCCTTGACCATTTTACCCTCCCCAAAAATTTCACTAACCAAACAGAACTTTAGCTTGAAGTGCTTACCATTGTTGTTCTTTCAGAGCTTAAAAATCAAACTCCAAACTTCAAAGTTCAAGGTTCAAAGCTCATAACACTTTGCATTTTGAAAGTATTTTGCAGTTTTTTACAAACCAATAATGTCTGTTGCTACTGCTAAACCGGTTTCCGAAACCCGGTCCATTCTCGGACCGGCGGGGAACAGAGTTAGGGTTTCGGAAGAACCGAAGCGGAAATCCGACACCAATACTATAAAGAAGCCACAGCGTCCGAGAAATCCGGTGCCGGTTCCGAAAATTCCGGAACCGGTCGTGCGGAACAACGGCTCCGTCGACAGCTCGTGCTCCTCGGACTCTTCTTCCAGCGGCGGTTCCTCGGCCAAGAAATCGGCGAGTTCTACGAAGTCTGTAAGGCGTGTAGGGTTTAAGGCTGCGAAGGTTGTTCCTGATAACGTTGTTTCGGCTACATTGTCGCCGCCGAAGATTTCGGGTCCTCCTAAACGCTGCGATTGGATAACAACTCATTCTGGTAAGTCAGTTGTGCTCGTTTAAACACTTTTAACTGTTTTTTTTTTCGGAGAAACCTATAATATGTTAATACTATGAGTTAAGGAAAATGATTAAATTCTTAAAATTTGAGAAGATGTGAATATGGTTGATGTTACCTCAACAACATAATAATTAAAGAGTAACGTTTATTTTATATTGTTACACACAATTGTATACACACTTTTATTTTGTACTGAAATCGTGACTTCAGTTCAATATGAAAGTGTGTGAACAGTTGTGCATAACAATCAGTGTACACCGGCATTTACCGATAAATAAATAAATAAATAAATATCTGAATTACTTTTGTTTGTAAGCGTATATGAATTATGATATGATATGTTATAATAAAATTTGTGGTAACTTAATTAAGCATGAATTTATGTTAAAAGATTGAGAGAGAGGTGTGACGGCATCTAATAAATGTGAAAAAGGGGGCAGGTGTGTTATGGTGAGGCATGGCATGCTATTGAATTGGACTTTGTTTTGCGTGTTGTCAAAGTACAATATTTAAAGTGTTTCCTTTTTGAACAGTTGAATGCCCTTTATAACATGAATCATGTTACTACATGACATTGTTTAATAACTGCGAACATCTGAGAGAACTGTCTAGAAAGTCAATTAATGCATTTATGTGTAAGAGTGTACATTATGTTTTTAGTGTTTTTCATAAAAAGGAATCAGAAAAACAAATCTGGGCTGTTTTCAAAATTCACTGCCATACATCATACACGTTTTTCCTATATGGCTGAAGAACAGGAAGCTATAACTGGTTCTTATAAAAGAACAAAACAAGCCCTTAGCCTAAAGGTTTTTTCCCTTCCTCGTTTCATGAGGCTGTTGCTTTTCACTAATAATTAGTTGTCACTGTTCACCACCTAAACTAGCTTTACTTTAAGACAGTTGATTTGGGTCTGCTTTATGTCTTTCGCTTTCCCTTTTTAGCAAGATGGGTGGAGTGTTTCTTTCACATAGCATATTAACATGGTATTTCTTTATGACTTAAATAGAAAAGACTTGACAAAGTTAATAAGACTTGGTTAACAAAGATGAATAGGACCTAGCCAATTAAGGGTTTATATATCATGTATAGCTGAAGATAGGAATCATTAAAGTGGCAGGGTTAGAAACTTTTCTTTGGGGGATTGTGGTTATGTAATTTTACACATAAGGATTCATTATAAATTGAATCTTATTGCCCTGCATCTAAAATAATAAATATCACAAAACTACAAGATGTTGTCAAATATCACACCACACCGGGTATAATGTGTACCTCTTGGTTACTGTTACACCACTTAATAATTTTGTATTGGATTAATATTATTAAAATCTCACTGTTAGATTACACATCCTCTTTATTTTGAATGCACATGCTAATTGGATATTATTTACCATCTGATTAAGACTCATGCTTTGCGTATAATTTTAAAGTTCAAAAAACTTGAAATTTAAAAATTTTATAGTTGAAATAGTTATTGATCTCTTATCATCTTGATATTTTGGAAGCATGGAGGGTATAGAGAGACAATGTAATCCAATGGTGAGTTAAAAAAAAAAAAAAATCATCCAATACAAAATTATTGGTGTAATATTAAGAAAAGTTATACCAGGTACATTGTGAACCCACCCAAATATATACATCATCACTTGACATATAATTTGGGGGGATAAAGACTTAATATTTTTTGGGTATTGTCTATAAATATGCTTAGGCCAAATGCTATTTTTCCTAAGGATTACTTGAAATATAACTATATTACTATGAGAACAAAGAATTTGAGTGGCCATGGTGTACGTGTGGCTTTGCTACTGAGTCGTTAATTATCTCTTTTTGGTGGGGATTGTGTGAAAAAAATCCCAAAGAAAACGGACAAGATCAGTAAACTAGTTACAATCAGCAGAGAAAATGGATTCACTTCTAAAGCTTACAGCAGGTTGTAATATCAGTGTAGGATATTCATTGCCTATCCAAATAGTTGGAGTAAGCCATGCCTTTCTGGTTTAAAAGATATGGTTTAAAAGATATGGTACAGTATTGGTTTCATCTTGATTATACAACAGTGCAACTGCCATGTCTCAAGTGTTCAATAACACTACCAGAATAGACATGGTCAGTTACGACAAGGATGCATGAGTGATAGATCAACCTCCACTTAAGTCATTTTTGTGCGTTTGTTAAGCAATAACCATGTATTTTTGAAGAGACCTAAAGCTTGTTAAAAATGGATGGTCTGTTGCATCTAATTTTCTAATTGCAGCATTTTTCTATTTTGATATGATAATAATATTTTTTCCTCATTACATTTTTAACGAGTCTACATATAGGTTTTTCTTTTATAAGTCAATTGAGATTGAAATAAATGACCTTATGTTAATGTACGCTTTAATTCCTGTACATTATGGGTTCTAGTTATGCATCTAATTCACTAACAAACTCTATGTATTAGAAGTAAAATCATGCTGCTATTTATTTCATTTGTAAGCTAATCTGATGTAACTCACCTAGTTGGTGCTCTTTTTTTTCTTTGCCACAGACCCAAATTATACTTCTTTCCATGATGAGGAATGGGGGGTTCCAGTTTATGATGATGGGAAACTGTTTGAGCTACTTGTCTTTTCACAAGCATTAGCAGAATTAAGCTGGCCAGCAATTCTTAACAAGAGAGACACATTCAGGTTTTTGTTTCTGCTCCCTCTATTCACTAAAGCGTCAAACAGGGGGGGAAAAAGCTACATACAAATAATTTGATGTTTGTTTGTTGATTTATTTGGCAGGAAACTTTTTGAGAATTTTGACCCATCAACCATCGCACAGTTTACTGAGAAGAAGCTGATGTCCCTGAAAGTAAATGGCAGCCTGTTGCTATCTGAACCAAAGCTCCGTGCAGTTGTAGAAAATGCTAAACAAATGCTTAAGGTAAATCAGGTCAAGAAAAATGGGTTTTACCAAGCAATGATTATGCATTTGATGTCCCACCCACCTCAAATTTTTACTTGATCGATTTTGGATTAAGAGTCAGCTTTTCTCCAATCTCCAAAATTTATAATCATTTTTTGTTTAAGGTAATAAATAATCAGGTCAAGGTTATGGGGTTACCAAGCAATGATTATGCAATTGATGTCCCACCCACCTCAAATTTTTACTTGATGGATTTTGGATTAAGACATCTTTTCTCCAATCTCCAAAACTAATAAACATTGTTCTGATTTTAAAGCTTGCATAAAAAGGTGAATCTTGATTTTCCCTATGTAAGGTTTGAATCTTTGTCCTAACTCCTCTTTCGGTTCTATGAAATTGCGCAACAAAGTCAAAATTGTAAAAAACATTACAATCTTTTTCTAAAGACAATAAAGTAGTGTCAATGATGGATCTATGTGAAAGTCTGTAACAACTTTCCAACCTCCAATAGTTATGAAAAATGTTAGTAAAAACAATTATGCCTTTTGCGTTATTCTTATACATATCCATATTATTTACTCTGGCAGGTTCAGCAGGAGTTTGGTTCCTTCAGTAATTATTGCTGGAGCTTTGTGAACCACAAGCCAATAAGAAATGGATTTCGTTACGCACGTCAAGTACCTGTCAAGACACCAAAAGCAGACCACATAAGCAAGGATTTGATGCAGAGAGGCTTCCGTTGTGTTGGGCCCACTGTTGTTTATTCATTCATGCAAGTAGCAGGAATCGTCAATGACCATCTCTTAACATGCTTCAGATACCAGGAATGTAATTCGAATCTCAAGAAGGATTTGAAACCCAAGATTGAGGATACACAGGTACTGACTGATGCTCTGGAGAATACATGCTAATGTGTTGCCTGAGCTTTGATCTTGTCCTGACTAATCACACAAATCCAATTAATTAGGAAATTTATCGTAAGAGAGGCGAAGAGCAAAAAGTCTGCATAGTGTCGTTTTTAAGTTTTCTTAAATGCTATAAAGAAAAATTCTCCTTTGATGTTGTTTGATAGTAAATGCACCTTCACCTAAGACTTCTCTCATGTTTAGCTCATCTTTATAGTGTTAGGATACCATTTGTAAAAATTCTTGTTAGGGCAGATGCCATAAACTTGCTGTTCTCATCATTTGGTCTTCTGTAATTAAGTTCCATTGTTATTATGTTTATTCCTATGTAATTTGATGGTTTAGTGGTTTATAGTGCCTTCTGTTGTGTCTGGTCCCCTCAAGTTTGAGCTACAATAGTGAAATTTTTGGGTATGATGTGAAGAAAAGGGACTTTTTCTTTTCTTTTTGGGGTGTTCTAAACGGGATACATGAGATCCCACAAAAGAAAAGGTACAAGAAAAACTCGAGGCTCCACATATATCTCATACTATTCTTGCTATTTAATTACCTCCTTTTGACGCCAATAGTTTCACACAAAAGTTAGCTTGTGCCTAAACCTCTATGTGACATGCTTTAAAACAAGCTAATAAGAGACGAGTATGGGGTGCCTACAATGTGATCGCCAACTCATCATATAAATACTGATAATTAGGAATCCACCTCAAGATTAATATCCCTAAACCTTGTGCTGTGTATTGGTAACTCATGTGAATGGTCTAGCATTTTGTTGTCATGATCTGCTTGAAAATGAGGCTGTTCCATGCTAGCCAAATTCCCCAAGTCACAAACGTGAAAAGTATTGGCCAGTGGAGGCATGGGGGGTTTGCTGAGTAGGTTAGGTGAGATTTAGAGGATACCGGTTTAAATATAGAAAAGTGTCACTTCAACAATATTTTCACAACAAATTATATGTGGTAAATTGTTATTGGTTCTAATTTAAACTTACTATTGAAATTACTTTTTTATCTATTAATAGCAATCTGTAACAATTTATCACTTATAATTTGTTGTGAAAATATTGTGGACACAACATTTCTTTTAAATATATCATGACTGAATAAGCTGCCGGATGGAAAGGATGGAAGTACTTGATTAGGTACAATGTGTATTGAAGTTTCAAAAAGCTTATATCTTAGATGGTAAATTCTAAATTGTCCCAAAAATTTAAATTATTAGAAAATAGTAAATGCATCTTATAATTTGATACCATGATAAATTACCAATTGTTCCAAAATTTTAAGCAACAATTGGAAAACGGTGAATGTAACATCATTTAATCTAACATTGGGCAATGCTGAGATCTTGCTGGTTGGTGGGTAATAAGACTGTTCGAGTTAGCAATCTGTTACGGCAAATCAGAACCCCCACCCAAAAAGAGTGAGTTGGGTGGGGTTTTGATTTGCCATAGAATTCCAAGACCAAGAGAGGAGGTGGGAGGGGCCACAGGGATTTGAAATGTTGTGGGTTTTTTAGACAGTACTTAACTCGATTAAGAAATGCCATATTATTTGGCAATCAGCTTTTTAATAATTATTAATAATGCATGATCATTTTAGTGGAGGGGCCCTATGAAGCGGTGGTAACCAATTATCTGGAGCAAAATAATAGCATGCCATGATTTGAAACCAATTCATCCCACTAAGAAAAGAGTTAAGGCAAAGAAAGCCATGACTAGCTAGGCAGCCACATCACATGCCCCAAATGACAACGAAGTCGACTTAGGCTAAGAGCTATGGATAAGACCAGATCCTTCATCACAGACAGCACAAAATGGCCTTGTTACACAACAGCATTTTCATAAATTGGAATTCCCAAATTTTTTAGTTCTTTTATTTTAATGTTCCCACATATGAAGGTATATGAATATGAACATGAACATGAACATGGGCTTTGTCGGCTCATCCATTATAAGGCCAACCACTTCCCAGGGCTACAAGACTATTAGAATGTCACAAACCATCCGAAATATGAGCTTCCACCCAACATAGGAACAGAATTGAAGCTGCCTGTTTGTGTGTGTGTGTTGCATGAACAAAATAATTTATGACCGCTTGAAGTCTTGAACAATAAGGATTAAGGAACAGAAAATGTTAAGAGTCTTGTAGCTCAACGAATGGCACTTTCTAGTACATCTAACATAGACCTCTAGGGTTTAAACCCCCCTCCCCGTTGTAACTATTGATTTTTTTTTTTTTTTTAATAAAGGAGGAGAACAGAACAGTGCTTTTTTTTAAGATTAAACTTATAGTTTTGTCAGGTTGGTCTCAATAGTCCATAGAGGTGTCTGTACTTGGTAAATCCAATCAGAAGTAGTGCACAATATCTATGGGTAACACTTGTTTTTTTTTTTTTTTTTTTAAAGAAACGGTAACACTTGTTAAACAACACAAACAAATTAATTAATTATCACTATATAAAGGAATAAAACAAACTTAGAATTATAGTCCGACATTACAAGTTTGGTTCAAAGATATGCAATTCACAGTGAAAAGAATTGACTCACAACTGCAAAATGCAGTTGAATACCAAGCTCAGTGAACCATGTACAAGCATATGATCTCTTTTCTTCTATTCTTCCGCAACCCAGATATTCCACAAGTGTTCTAAATCTTAGCCTTCCCACTTCCAAGTGTGAGCTCCAGATCATCCAATCCTACCTCGTGAATCTTCTCTCCAACCCATGGCTTAACTTGTCCACCTCCAAAGTCGAACTCTGTACTTCTCCCCATCTCATTGATTGATTTGTTGGTTATAATTTGCTGAGCAACAGGTCTCATAAGATTAAAGGTTGGAGAGGTTGGGACTGTAGATGTTGAAAGCATATACGTTTGGAAGTTCAACCATTGACAAGAATCAATGGTGGATGAATCAGACTCATCACATTCAGGTATAGTAGCTGGAGTATGAAGCTGACGGTGAGTTGGGCTTGCTGGGGCAGAAATAGCACCAAACGGGTAACTAAACGAGGCCATGGATTCTTTGGCAATGGAATCCCAATTGGGGATTGGCTTAGCATTTCTTGAAGTTGGTGATGAGAGTGGAGGGGTTACAGGGGCGCTGTTTGAGATTCGGAGAGGAGGAAGAGATGAAGGAATGGCATTCCGCAGCAATGGAATAAGGAAAGAGGAATTGTTGGCATCATTACGAGATGGGCTAGGAAAGGAAGAGGAGGATGGACTGACTTGGTATGATGGAATAGGGCTCGGAAAGGATGAAGATAGTGGACTCGGATTTTGGGAAGAGTATGGTGTGATTTTGGTGGAAGTGCCTACAATATCCATTGGATGTGGCCTGCATCCCTGTACAAATTCCAAAGGGCAATACATCATCAGCTCATGATCGATACATGGGTATGAAGACATTGCTGAAGTGATTTACCAGCAATGACAAATTAAAATGGGAAAATTTTCATATTAAATATAAATCCTACACAATTTAAGAGGGGTAACAAATAAACCCTCAACCTATATTAAACCCTACAATTTACCATTCCACTTAAATGGAATGAAATTTAATTTGCTAGTTTTAAATCTATAGAGTTTAATTTGTTACACACCTAAACTATAGGGATTAAAATGTAGTTTTCCCAAAATTTAATTTCCTCTTTCAGGATTTTTTTTTTTCCGCTGGAGATCTATTTGCCAAGTCAAAATGATCAGCTATCAAATTAAAGAGCTTCTTTGATCCCATTTTTAGATTCAAAAATTCTTTTTTAGTATAGAAAGATTAAAAATTACTAAATTTGTTAAGCTATAAACTAATAATACAACCATGAATTCTGTAACTTGTCCAATAAGAACAACCTCTTCTAAAACTTATAATAACTATTACACCAAGTTAACACTGAACAAATATTGCAAAATGCAAATTCATCACTTCTAGAACAAACAATTAATAATACTATCAAAAAAACAAAGAGGAAAAACAGAAACAACTTTGATCCAAATAAAACAAGCCCATTTCTTCCCAAATCATGATCCACCCACAAAACCCACAACCCAATTATATATCATTTCACATAGATCTAACCCAAACTAAAAACAAAAACAAAAAACAACAAACAACAAAAACAAAAACACAAAAACAAAGAGGAAGAGTTTAGTACCTTGCGATAAGTGGTACCATCTTCTTCAACAGTCCAACCAGCTTCAACACAAAGAGCCTTCAAGACTTCATTGTTATCACAGTGTTTTGGCAAATTGAAGTTTCCTTGAGCTCTAAGCCCAGTAAATATCTTCGCCGCTATAGCTCTCCTCCTCCTCTCTCTCCTCCTATTGTTCTCTCTCTCTCTCCACGACGGCTTCCTCCGTGTCACCGTCGCTGACGTCGCCCCATCTGACGTCATTTTCCGGCAACCCCACCACCCAAAACTTTCTCTCTCTCTCTCTCTCTCTCTCCCTCTCCCTCTCTCTCTGACTCTGTGTGTCTTTGTGTCTGTGTGTTTGTATGTGCGTCACAGAGGATTTAAACCCATGTGCTCTCACTCACGAGGAATAGGCTTTGCCTTTTCTCGCTGGATGTGTAGAAGAATCTCTCTCTCTCTCTCTTTGTCTGAGCAAGCTATAATTTTTATTTTCTTCACCTGTACCTGTGTGCGCGTGTGTATTGTAGTTTTTCGTGGACTCGTTTTCTGATTGGTCGGTTTGTGTTTAGTTTGACGTGGATTGTGTACGTGTGAGGTTGGGATTTGTGAGTACTGTGTTTGTGAGTGCACGTGAGTGTATGGAAATCAGTGAGTGTCGATGATGCATGGAAATTTTTCATGAAACTGCCTTGTGATGTAATTATTAAATATTGGTGTGGGGCCCAAGCCGTTTTAGTGGGACCCACATTGGCAGAGATGATCAGATCCACTGATCAATCAGAGTCATAATCTGACGGGGTTCAGTAAGTTTTGATCTTTGATGGATCAGCATAAAGTGGGGTAAGAGAGAGAGAGTGATTCATAAAAAGGATAAGCTATGTTGTTGCTTTCTTCTCTTTTTGAGTGAGAGAGTCAAAGATTTTAGGCTGAAAAAGATAAAGTTAGAATATGAAACTTTTATGAGTTTATCTGTTAGTGCTAAGGCTAATGGCCCTTTCTTGTTGTAAATGCAATAAACCCAACCCAAATATGCGATATTTTTATCAAAAAGACAAAATTGAGGTACAATTCATTAAGCGGGGTATTTTTGATTTTTTAATTATATTAAAATAAATGATTATATGGATCAACGTAACATAAATAATATAATTTTTTTTTTCATTACAATTAAATTCAATCTTTTTATGTACTAAAGATTTGTACTCGTATTGTGAGATAGATATGTGGAATGCATAGTAACATACATCATCCTCTATGACCTTGACAATGGTCAAAAGTTTCGTTCTCTTCAACCAAAGCTTTATTCAGCAGAAAAAAAGTCATAACTTTAGCTTGGGCTATAGTTGCAACTTGCTACATGTAACTAAAGTCGCAGCCTTTACTCGTTTAAAGTGGGTAAAAAAGCCCATCGTGTATACTAGGTGAAGGTCATATGATTCTTGACCTAATTTTTAAGTTGTCTAAGTTTAAAGGAAGTGGTTTCAGTTAGCTCAACTGGTTAAAGTCTCTAATTGTTAAATAAAAAATTTAGAGTTCAATTTCAGTTTACACCAGAAACTAATTGGTGTCTTGGTCTGATAATAAAAAGTATCATCAGGAGTGGACGTCATAAATTGAAACTTTCTCAAAAAAAAAAAGCTTTAAGAGAATTTGATGTTGAACCTAGCTTTTCTTATATACAAGTGCAATCAATTCTAGTCTTCTAACTAGTTTATGCTATTGTTAAAACATTTTGTTGCTTTTGAAATTTGAAGAGCTATATAAAGAACTATATTTTATTTGTTAGAAATAGAGAGTAACCCAAAGAAGAAGTGAACCAGCAACAAGGCATTCAAGTACTAGAGAGTAGAGAGTTAAAAATTAATCGAAAAAGCACCCAAACTTTCAAGTTTTTAATTTGATAGAGACAAGTATCACCATAAATATCTCTTTTTTAAGTCCATAAGATCCAAGCAGGGGCTTGAAAGAAATGCTATTGTTGCCAAAAATAATAGTTTCATTTAATTATTTTAGGGATAATTACAGTAAACCCACTTGAGATTTGGTCCGTTTGCGCTTTGCCTACCCGTGGTTTAAAACTTTATACTTTGTTCAGCTGTACTTCAATCTGTTACCCCCCGTTACCCACCTCACCCTCAGACGTTAGAAAAACACATTTTTACTCTAAATTAGAACATAACACGGATTGAAGTACACGAACTCACTCTCTTTTCCTCACGAGCCTTAGAAACACAAAAATCCCTGTAAATTCCCTATTCTGCATCTAATATTGACATAGTGTTGCAAGTGTAAACCTAGATGAGCAACGGGTTGTTCGAGAGACTAAAATCTTGGTAAGAAATCAATCACTTTTTGGGTTTTTACTTTGGGCTTGTGGTTGTTTTTTTTTTTTTTTTTTTGAGTAATCAATCAATGGTCAATGTTACATGTAATGGAATGAGAATATTGGTTGTATTTATTGATATTTATGAAAAATGTGACCACCTGTTCTTTGGATTTGTGTTTGTTTATGGGTATTTTGTTTGTCGTGGTCATTTTGTCTCATAGTGGACCCAAGTTTCTATTGGGTTTAAATTTTAGTGTTTGCATGTGCTATTTAGTACAATAGAATCAAAAGCAAAGCAAAAAATATGGTCCCTCTGTGTGCGTTGCATCCCAAAAGCAAAATAGAAACATGCAAGTGTTTACTCTTTTGTTGTTTACAATTCTTTAATTGTTAATTGTATACGTGTCAAATGGTAATTTGTTATTGCAGATTGATGATAAGGAAGTGAAATTGGAGGTACATTATGGGGGTGCTTTTCTATGGAACCTTAGTTTAGAATACTTTGGTGGGAAAGTTGAAATAGTGTATAGGGATCCTGAGAGGCTTAGTTATTTTAAAATAAAAGGTATATGTGAGGAATTGAGGATTGATAAACCGTGTAGGGTTCATTATTTAGGTCCTAGTGTTGAAGTGGGCCGTGTGTGGCTTGAATTGCCACAAGCCCACATCCACCTATTTGACCAAATCCTATTTGGAATAGTAACCCACCTCTTTAGCCGACTTTGACATATATATATATATATATATATTAGGTTTTGACAAGCATGTGCAGCTGTGAGATTAAAAAAAAAAAAAAAGGAGTAATTCCAATTAACCCAGTTAGCAGCCACATGAGAGAAAATAGAGAAAAGAGAGGCAGCCAGTTTCTATTCTTATTTTTTCTGTGAGAGAGTGCTAGGGTGTAATTGGGATTTGGGTTTCTTGAGAGTGTTCTTGTGCACTATTGTATTTTCCCTGATAATAGTGAAATCCTTACAACTCCGTGGACGTAGGCAAATTGCCGAACCACGTAAATATTGTCTTGTGCGTGTGATTATTTTCTTTAACGTGTGTTTTCTCTATTTGTTTTATTTCTCACAGGTTGGGATTTTAGGTTAAATTCCCTACAACTGGTATCAGAGCCTAGGGTTAGGTTTGAGTGGGAGCAATGACAGAGGAAGCAGGAAAAGCGTCTGGAATAGAAAAGTTTGATGGCACAGACTTTGCGTATTGGAGGATGCAGATTGAAGATTATCTCTATGGGAGGAAATTGCATCTGCCTCTTTTAGGGACAAAACCTGAGGCTATGAAGGCTGATGAATGGGCTCTTCTTGACAGACAGGTACTAGGAGTTATCAGGTTAACTCTGTCTAGGTCTGTTGCACACAATGTTGTAAAAGAGAAGACCACAGCAGATCTGATGAAGGCTTTGTCTGGTATGTATGAAAAGCCGTCAGCAAACAATAAAGTGCACTTGATGAAGAAACTGTTCAATCTGAAGATGGCAGAGAATGCATCAGTAGCACAACATCTGAATGAATTTAACACTATCACAAATCAATTGTCGTCTGTAGAAATTGACTTTGATGATGAGATCCGTGCACTGATCGTTTTGGCTTCTTTGCCAAACAGTTGGGAGGCAATGAGGATGGCAGTAAACAATTCTACAGGAAAGGAAAAACTCAAGTACAATGATATACGAGATTTAATTCTGGCTGAGGAGATTCGCAGAAGAGATGCAGGTGAATCCTCAGGATCTGGTTCTGCCTTAAACCTTGAGACAAGAGGCAGAGGTAATAACAGAAATTCAAATCGGGGCAGATCAAAATCCAGAAATTCTAATCGGAACAGAAGTAAATCTAGATCAGGCTAACAAGTACAATGCTGGAATTGTGGGAAAACAGGTCACTTTAGGAATCAATGCAAAAGTCCTAAGAAGAAGAATGAAGATGATTCTGCTAATACTGTAACAGAAGAGGTACAGGATGCATTACTTCTTACAGTAGACAGTCCACTTGATGATTGGGTTTTGGATTCAGGAGCTTCGTTTCATACCACTCCACACCGAGAAATCATACAGAATTATGTTGCAGGTGATTTTGGTAAGGTGTATTTGGCTGATGGTTCAGCCTTGGATGTTGTGGGTATGGGAGATGTTCGAATATTGTTGCCGAATGGGTCTGTTTGGTTACTGGAGAAGATTCGACATATTCCTGACCTGAGGAGGAATCTGATTTCTGTTGGACAACTTGATGATGAAGGACATGCAATACTATTTGTTGGTGGTACTTGGAAAGTTACAAAGGGAGCTAGGGTATTGGCTCGTGGAAAGAAGACTGGTACTCTGTACATGACCTCAAGTCCAAGAGACACAATTGCAGTTGCTGGTGCAAGTATTAATACAAGCCTATGACACCGTAGACTTGGTCATATGAGTGAGAAAGGGATGAAGATGCTGCTGTTAAAAGGAAAACTACCAAAATTGAAGTCCATTGATTTTGACATGTGTGAAAGTTGCATCTTAGAAAAGCAAAAAAATGTGAGCTTTTTGAAAACTGGCAGGACACCAAAGGCTGGAAAATTGTGGGGGCCTTCTCCAGTTGCATCCCTTGGAGGTTCAAGGTACTACATCACTTTTATTGATGACTCAAGTAGAAAGGTATGGGTTTATTTTCTGAAAAATAAATCTGATGTATTTGAAATCTTTAAGAAGAGGAAGGTCATGGTTGAGACAGAAACAGGTTTGAAAGTAAAATGTTTGAGGTCAGATAATGGAGGAGAGTACATAGATGGAGGGTTCAGTGAGTATTGTGTTGTATAGGGAATTAGGATGGAGAAGACCATTCCTGGGACACTACAGCAGAATGGTGTGGCTGAGCGCATGAACAGAACTCTCAATGAGCGTGCTAGGAGTATGAGGTTGCATGCTGGACTACCAAAAACTTTTTGGGCTGATGCTGTTAGCACTGCAGCTTACCTGATAAACCGAGGACCTTCAGTTCCCATGGAGTTCAGACTTCCTGAAGAGGTTTGGAGCGGTAAAGAGGTAAAGTTTTCACATTTAAAAGTTTTTGGTTGTGTTTCTTATGTTCATATTGATTCTGATGCTCGTAGTAAACTTGATGCAAAGTCTAAAATATATTTTTTCATTGGCTATGGTGATGAGAAATTTGGCTATAGGTTTTGAGATGAACAAAACAGGAAAATCATCAGAAGTAGAAATGTGATATTTAATGAACAGGTTATGTACAAGGACAAGTCAACTGTAGTGTCAGATGTTACAGAGATAGATCAAAAGAAATCTGAGTTTGTCAACTTAGATGAATTGACTGAAGGTACTGTCCAGAAAAGGGGTGAAGAAGATAAAGAGAATGTAAATTCACAGGTAGATCTGAGTACACCTGTAGCTGAAGTCCGCAGATCTTCCAGAAACATTAGACCTCCACAGCGTTATTCACCCACTTTAAATTATCTCCTGTTGACTGATGGTGGTGAGCCAGAGTGTTATGATGAAGCCTTGCAAGATGAGAATTCAAGCAAGTGGGAGTTAGCCATGAAGGATGAGATGGATTCCTTGTTGGGGAATCAAACATGGGAACTGACTGAATTGCCAGTAGGAAAGAAGGCTTTGCACAACAAGTGGGTATACAGAATAAAGATTGAGCATGATGGTAGAAAACGTTACAAGGCCAGATTAGTTGTTAAAGGGTTCCAGCAGAAGGAAGGCATTGACTACACAGAGATATTTTCTCCAGTTGTGAAGATGTCAACAATCAGACTAGTACTGGGAATGGTGGCTGCAGAAAACTTACATCTTGAGCAGTTAGATGTGAAGACAGCATTCCTTCATGGTGATTTGGAGGAAGACCTTTACATGATTCAGCCAGAAGGGTTCATTGCTCAAGGACAAGAGAATTTAGTTTGCAAACTAAGAAAGAGCTTGTATGGCCTAAAACAAGCTCCTAGACAGTGGTACAAGAAATTTGACAGTTTTATACATAGAATTGGGTTCAAGAGATGTGAAACTGATCACTGTTGCTATGCTAAGTCTTTTGACAATTCTTACATTATATTACTGTTGTATGTGGATGATATGCTTATTGCAGGGTTTAGCATTGAGGAGATTAATAATCTGAAGAAACAATTGTCCAAACAGTTTGCAATGAAGGATTTGGGAGCTGCAAAGCAAATCCTTGGTATAAGAATCATTAGAGACAAGGCTAATGGTACATTGAAACTTTCACAATCAGAGTATGTGAAGAAAGTTCTCAGCAGGTTCAATATGAATGAAGCAAAACCAGTGAGCACACCCTTGGGTAGTCATTTCAAACTAAGTAAAGAACAGTCACCAAAGACAGAAGAAGAAAGGAACCACATGAGCAAGGTGCCCTATGCCTCAGCTATTGGCAGCTTGATGTATGCTATGGTATGTACAAGGCCAGACATTGCACATGCAGTGGGAGTTGTGAGCAGATTCATGAGTAGGCCTGGAAAGCAGCATTGGGAGGCAGTCAAGTGGATTCTGAGATATCTGAAAGGTTCATCAGATACATGTCTTTGCTTCACAGGTGCAAGTTTGAAACTGCAGGGTTATGTAGATGCTGATTTTGCTGGTGATATTAATAGTAGAAAGAGTACTACTGGGTTTGTTTTTACTCTGGGTGGTTCAGCTATATCATGGGCTTCAAATCTACAGAAGATTGTTACTTTGTCTAATACAGAAGCTGAGTATGTTGCAGCAACTGAAGCTGGAAAAGAGATGATTTGGCTACATGGTTTCTTAGATGAATTGGGTAAGAAGCAGGAGATGGACATTCTACACAGTGACAACCAGAGTGCAATCTTTCTTGCCAAGAATTCGGCTTTTCATTCAAAGTCGAAACACATATAGACAAAATACCACTTTATCCGTTACCTTGTTGAAGATAAGCTGGTAATGCTTGAGAAGATTTGTGGATCTAAGAACCCGGCAAACATGTTGACTAAGGGTGTCACTATTGAGAAGTTGAAGCTGTGCGCAGTTTCAATTGGTCTTCTAACTTAAGGACAGGAGGATGAGTTGCAGGGATGAGGGATAGTGTTATAGAGGATTGTGGCTAACGTTTGCAGCTTGTGAGCCCTTAAGGGTTAAGGTGGAGCTGATGGAGGAGTTTGCTCATGTAGCTTGATCAATTCAAGCCAAGGTGGAGATTTGTTGAAGTGGGCCGTGTGTGGCTTGAATTGCCACAAGCCCACATCCACCTATTTGATCAAATCCTATTTGGAATAGTAACCCACCTCTTTAGCTGACTTTGACATATATATATATATATATATATATATATTAGGTTTTGACAAGCATGTGCAGCTGTGAGATTTAAAATAAAAAAAAAGAGTAATTCCAATTAACCCAGTTAGCAGCCGCATGAGAGAAAATAGAGAAAAGAGAGGCAGCCAGTTTCTATTCTTATTTTTTCTGTGAGAGAGTGCTAGGGTGTAATTGGGATTTGGGTTTCTTGAGAGTGTTCTTGTGCACTATTGTATTTTCCCTGATAATAGTGAAATCTCTGCAACTCCGTGGACGTAGGCAAATTGCCGAACCACGTAAATATTGTCTTATGCGTGTGATTATTTTCTTTGACGTGTGTTTTCTCTATTTGTTTTGTTTCTCACAGGTTGGGATTTTAGGTTAAATTCCCTACACCTAGAGGCAACTTGGAGCAAGACTTGAGTCTCACACAAGATGATCAAGATGTGGTGCCTATGTGCAAGCCTAATGAGGGAGGGCCAAGAGACACCATCATATTGTATGTGGAGAGTGGTAATGCTCCACTTGCAGTTGAAGTTCCTGATGGTGGAGGGGTTGGTGTAGGAGCTAGTGTAGGGGCTGCTATAGGGGGTGTAGGAGTTGCTGTAGGGGGTGGTATAGGAGTTGCTACAGGGGGTGATGGTCTAGAAGAGGAGTTTGATTGGTTGAATGAAGGTCTGGAAGGAGAAGACTTTGCTGATGACATTTTTGGTGAGTCTTCTCCACCTCACACAGTGCCATATGAGTTTAACACTGTTTCAACCACTGATACACCTCATCCAAACATAAATACACCTCAGCCAAACATAGATGCATTGGCCCAAGCAATGTTCCTCCTCCAAACATAGATTTAGATGAAGAGTGGGCTGAACCAATTTTAGAGGATGATATTGCAAGTGTGGATGGTTTTGATGATGAGCAGGGACTTGGCAATTTGGAGTTCAATGAGAGGACCAATATGGAAAATGTTAGGTTGGCAAAAGGGATGAAGTTCCCAAACTCGCAGGTGTTTAGGACGACTTTGAGAGAGTATGTGATTCAGCATCACATTGATGTCAAGTGGAAGTTGAATGAGAAGAAGAAGATTTATGTACATTGTAAGAACAATTGTGGATGGAGGTGTTATGCCTCAATGGTGACTGAAGAGTGCACATTTGAGATCAAAACACTTTATCCTAAGTGTACCTGCCCCCTAACATTTAAAAATGGGCAAGTTACATCAGCCTATGTGGTAAAGAGATATTTGGAGGATTTTGGTAAGAATCCTAATTGGGAGGTCTCAGGTATTAAGCACCATATGATGCAGAAGATTTCAGTTGATTTAAGTATTAGTCAGGTGTATAGATCAAGGAAGGCAGCTAGAGGACTGATTACTGGGAATGAAGAGGCTTAGTATGGCCTACTTAGAGATTATGCAAAAATGATATTAAGGACAGATGTAGGAAGTATGGTAATTCTGCAAACAGAGATGGCAAATGAGAATGCAGAACCCAACTTTAAAAGGATGTACATTAGGTACAATGCTCAGAATGTTGACTTTCTAGGTGGTTGTAGACCTTTTGTTGGGCTGGATGGATGCCACTTGAAGGGTAGGTTTGGTGGACAATTATTGTCTGCCACTGCCAAGGATGGAAATGACAATATGTTCCCAGTGGCAATGGCTGTGGTTGAGCAAGAGAACAAGGATAGCTTGATCTGATTCTTAGAGCAGTTTGCAGATGACATTGTCAAGCCAAAGGAGTTCAATCTGGTATTCATCAGTGACAGGCAGAAGGTATTATTATCATGACTTCATTACATGCTTACCTTTTTACATGCTTACTTGTTGACATTGAATGCTTACTTGCTTACTTGATTACAAGGCCTTTTACCTGCAATGGAGACTCTATTCCCATCGATGGAGCACAGGTATTATGTGAAGCACATATACAACAACTTCAAGGTTAATCACAAGGGCATGAAGTTGAAGAGTGTACTGTGGAGGTGTGCTGGCACAACATTAGCCAGGGAATTTGAGAGGGGGATGGACCATCTTAAGAGTTTGGATGAAGAAGCTTGGAAGTACCTGACTGATATAGAGCCTGCACAATGGACCAGATCTCACTTTTCTTCAAGAGTTTTGACAGATTGTATGGTAAACAATCTGAGTGAGAGTTTTAACTCTATGATTGTGAAGGCTAGAGATAAGCCCATCTTATCAATACTGGAGTGGATCAAAGTTAGGCTTATGAGCAGACTGTATATAAAGAAGATTGACATAGAAAAATATGGTGGCAAGTTGTGTCCAAGCATACAAAAAAAGTTGGAACAGTTAAAATTAGAGTGTAAGGGCTTCTATGCAATGCCATCTGGGAGGTTTGTGTATGAGGTTGACAATGAGAGGGAAAGGCATGTGGTGGACTTGGTAAGGAGGACATGCATTTGTAGAGCATGGGACTTGATAGGAATCCCCTGCAAGCATGGAGTTGCAGCCATTTTTGTGAATCGTAAGAAACCAAAAGACTACACTCATCCATGCTACTACAAGGATGCTTATATGGAAACATACAAGACACCCATACCTCCCATGCCTAGCCAATCTAAGTGAATGTCAAGTGACCAACCCAAGCCTGTTGCACCTATTGTTTATAAGCCACCAGGCAGGCCACCCATGAAGAGAAAGAGAGATGCTGATGAGTCGAACCCTTATAAGGTGTCTAGAGTAAACAGGCCAATGAGGTGTGGAAGGTGTCAAAAAGAAAGGCACAATGCAAGGGGATGTAAGGCCAATGTCACTAGTGAGACACCATGGGAGAGGAGGCAGAGATTGCAGGGAAGTGGAAGGCCTTCTACACACAGACAAGGATCCCAAGCCCCATTTTCATCACAAACCCAATCCTTAGCTCAGCCCCCACAAATACATCAGTCTTATACTATGGCCTCATCCTCATCCAACCAGGCAGTAGGGTCACAGCCACAAGCTCCAGCTCCACAGCCACAAGCTCCATGGTCACAGCCACTAGCTCCATGGTCACAGAACCCAAGTCAGTGGTACTCTTTAGACTTCAGGTACACAGTTAGAGGAGTTCCTTGGTTCTCTTCAAGCTAGCCAGCACCACACACCCCTGTAGAAACATGGGACAGTAAAGCACCATCATCACAGGTACTGTAGTGTTAAGTTTGATTTTTTATTCATAAAACTGTGATACTGGTAGTTAACATGTAAATTCTTGTACTTTGTAGCCTACAAGACCACCTGCTACCAGAGTGGCTGCTTTGAGAGGAAGGGGTGATGCAGCTAGGGCTCAAAAATGTAGAACAAGAGGTGGAAAGGCCAGCTGTGGTGGGAGAGGCAGGGGTAGGGGCAGGGGCAGTAAATGAAGACTAAGTCAAGACACTTTTGTTGTTATGTATTAGGGTTATGTAGTGTTAGGGTTTTATGTAGTTTGTAGACAATGGTAGGGCAGATAATGGCAAGACACTTTTTTATATAGCTGTTCAAACACTTTTTGTATGTTTTTAAGTTTTGTAAACATTGGGCAGCTGCAACTGTTTTGGTTGTTGTACTAAATGCCTTATATTTACTGGTGGTTAATGAAAGACTATTCAATGCCACCTTAAAATATGTATACAATTTCTTAACTTAATGACAGATGTTCAGAATTATTATTCTGATTATTGCAATTTGTTATATGAGTTTGTTTATGTGTGCAAGGTGTATGTGTTGAATAGTAGGTGTATGTGTTAAATAGCAAGTGTATGTGTGCATTTGTTGTCTTTTCTTGCAGGTTGACAGATTGTCATGCACTTTAAATTCATTTTCAACACAATTGTCTTCACACAATGCACTTTATGCACAAACCAACACAACTCACAACATCCAACAAAACACCAACACCAACAGCTCACAGCTTACAACTCACAAGTATCCAATTCACTTTAAACAAAAATACCAACAACATCTAACATAAATAACACTTTGTCTTTAAAAAGCTTATATTATTAAGTGGTTTCAAGCCAACAACATCTACCACCTTACATAGTTCTCATTCTCAAAAAATTCTTTCATAGTTCTATTACAATACAATTGAGGACCGCCTTATATTACAACTCATCAGGCAGACTCAATCTCATCATTCCAACATTCTCACTTGAGCCAAAACATGAAAACAACATAACCAAAAAAAAAAAAAAAATGACAGAATTAGTGCAATTCCGCACTTTCTCTTTTGCTCTAAACCTCTCACTGCTATCTCCTTGAAACTCTCTCCCTCTCAGTGGCTTTTGCTGCCCTGTCTTGAGCAATTTCTGCCACTTGGGTAGCTTCTCTTTCCCTTTCATGTGCAAGTTGCAGCTCACTCCGCAGTAAATCCAGTTTTTGTTGCACCAAATGGGCAGCTTCATTCCCACGCATACAAGTGGGATTATCAATCCATTTAAAGAAATGGCACTTGGGACCAACCTGTTCATAAATTGAATTGAACACATCACATTCCAATCTCACGTGAATCAACTAGATTAAGTAAAAAGTATACTTACCTTATATCAGCTACAACCCAGAAACCTTCTCCCAAAATTAACCACTGTCAGACTTATTCTCAACACACAAGTCTCATATGTACACATATACCCACTTGAACTTGAGTAATATCCACTCGAAGAAGACATCGATTATCAACTTCCTGTGAATCAAAGCTACTATCAAAACTTGAAACCCCAGCTCAAAACCATAAAGCAGAAATGTCGTACCTGGTGATGATTTATCTTTAAATATTCAATGCCTCAAGACAACCCAAAGTCAGAACCTCACCCTCACATGAAAGCACAATCAGAAAAATCAAAACCCCAGCTCAGTACAAGGGATTTTCACGTTTCTAGGGCTCGTGAGGAAAAGAGAGTGAGTTCATGTTGTTTGATCCGTGTTATATTCTAATTTAGAATAAAAATGTGTTTTTCTAACGTCTGAGTGTGAGATGGGTAACGGATTGAAGTAGAGGTGGGTAAAGTGTAAAATTTTAAACCACGGATAGACAAAGCGCAAATGGGCCAAACCTCATATGAGTTTATTGTAATTATCCCATTATTTTAATTGAAGGACTCAATAAACTGGATATCTTGAAATGATTATTAAATGTTCGGAAGTAAGACCCTTGGCTTTTATAGAAAATGTTTCCACGTTTAGAATGTTTATAATAGTTTATTTAATTATTTACGAAGATACTTTACACATTTTATTTTCCCTTTATTTTAAGTAGATTGGCATAGTCATAGTCATAGATATGTGAATCTGGGCTTATGTATCTTTTATTTTTGGGTCCATAATGGGATAAACCAACATTTTGAACACAAGAGAAGCCCATACCCTCACCATTATAAATAACATTAGCCCATTTGATTTCGCTCTCTCTCTCTCTCTCTGGGGTATATTAGGACAGATGCTATGATTTTTTTAGTGCATTTAGTAATTTCTAACATTACATATACATGTATACCAACTAATTATTTTTTATTTATTTATTAAAAAAAACTTATTTATTTATTTATTTATTTTTGGATAAATGCACATTTAGATTACATTGTATTTTTATAAGTATACACTCTTTACCTGTAAAATATTAACATAAACAAAAAAAAATTGGAAATTGTTATTTTGGAAGATTTAAAAAATATAATTATTGAGAATGAATAAAGGAAGAATAAAGAAATATTAAAAAAAGAATAAAGAAAAAATTGGAATAGAGAAATGATAGAGAGCCTATTAAAAAATTGTATTTGAAAAAAATAGGTAGGCAAAAATAAAAAGTAACTAGTGACTCTCCAAACAGTATAGAGCCCTAGAGATGCTTTACAATTTCTTGCTTCTACTTCTATATTTTGATTATTTATTTTTAAATTTTTTAACCTAATGTAAAGTAGTACATACTACATAGTCTCTTTTTAACATAATGTAAAGTAGTAAACCACGTACTACTGAAGACCCTATGTACCCTACCTTTTTGCATTTAGAATAATTGGGAGATTATATTCTTATTACATTTATTTGTTTTCCTGGCAAGTGTTACTTTTTCATTTCAAACGCTTGAATTGGGTCCTATGCCTCAATCCTCGGTTTTAGATTTGAAAATACTTTAGTGGAACACACCCTACAATAATATTAGTAGATAACTTCATTATAATATTTGATATGTGATTATGTTTTAAGTTCAAAGTGTTTCTCCATCATGAACATGATGTCCTTTTTATGAAATAAATATTTGATTACCTATAATTAATATATATCTAGTTAAATTTTCCTGACAAATAAGTATAACATGTTTTCTATATGAATTTACTGGTAAATTCTCTAATAGTTGAATAGAAGATCCAGGTTCAATTCCCGCTTAAATAAAAAACTGATTAGTGCCTTGGTCTGATGATAAAAAACTATTATCAAGAGTGAACGTTATAGATTTAAACTCTTTAAAATAAAAATGTAACGACTCATGATGTAAAATTTCTAGAATTAAACAGGAATTTAAACCATAGAATGGAAGATTCTACGACCAAAAAGCACCTAAGAGTTTGTTTAACCATTGTCCTGCAAGGCTGCAACAAATTGTTTTTCAGTTACTTTTAATTGACAAAATTTGGATCTTTATAAGACAATAGTGCGATCTTCAATTCTTCATGCCAGCGATATCATTAGTCATTACAATCCAATTTGCAACCCAAAAATAAAAAATAAAAACATTACTATTATTCTCAAGTACAATTGTCTTAACTTCGAGGTAAAACGTAAGCCTCGGGGCAAGGACCTCATCGACAAAATCAAAAGTTGCTGTTTGGAAAAAGCAGTCCTTAAACAATCTATAATTACAAATTAACCACCTATTAAATAAAAACGAATGAATGAACAAAATTGAGAGCAATTTATGACAATCATCCTCCTTCATGCAAATATGCTAACTTCAATGCCTCCACATAACGAAGGAAAATACAATCTACTCGCACGGTATATGAATATTCTCCTCCTACTCACTCACTAGATATACTACATCCTCATAGTCTTGAAACATGGGCATCCTGGACCTCGATCAAGGCAGAGGCACGCATACAGATTCCAAGTACTGGCAGTGGTTGGAGCTTCATGGACACATTATTTCAAGCGGAACTCTTACCCATCGAGCTCATTTAATCACAATAACAAATCAGCAAGAACAGGATTTGCATCTTTCAAAATGAAATTAAATAAGGAACTATTGAACTATGTTTGAGGTCCCCATAAGTTATGTTTGCCCAGGTGCACCACTCATCAATCCCTAATAAAATATCTCAACTCCTGAAAATGAAGCGGTTCATTCCCCCAAGAAGTCCATCCAGAAATCATTTCTCTAGCAAATAGTTCTATACATCGAGCCGGCTTGAACCCTGGAACATAATCCATCAGCAACCCTAAACAAAATCAACAAGCAGATGTAATTCAATGGTTACATAGATTCTGTTAAGCTAGTTAAAACAATGGCCAAAAAGTAGTTTTCAATTAAAGAACAAGCTCATGTTGTTCTAAAAGAAACAGAATATTCAACTATATCCTGAGCTGGATATAGCCACAGACTAAAAATGATCAAAACAATAACAAAATAATTTAACTAGAGATTTTATAAATTAGGAAAATGAGCAAATTTTGAATATATATGGGACAAAGTTTATATACAACCCAGTTTGGAGGAATAAACTCCAAACTGGGTTAGGTGGCAAAATGAAAAATTGACAAGTGCATTTGGTCATGTGAGAAGCACATGACCAATAAATTGAATTATCAGACACAAACAAAGCTTCACCTTCTCCTCCTACCCTTTTCTCTCTCTGCCCTTGCCCCTAACCCACTTCTCTCTCCACTGGTGCCTTACAAACCCAACCCATGTTCTCCTCAGCCCCTAAAATCCACCTTTTGCAAATACACATTTCATAACCGTTCACTCTTTCTAATCCTTACCATGGCTCAGTCAAATCCCCAAAACAAGAGCCCCAGAATCAAAGAAACATCCCAAGAGAGAGAAATTTAAGGTAGGGAGAGATATGGGAGATTTGAGGGTCAGGCTTCAGAGAGAGGATGGGGGTTTTAGGCTCGGTCAGGCCGAGTTGAGACAATAGTGGAGTGGCACCCTCCGCTTTAGATCAAAGAAAGAGAGTTGGTCTGTGAGAGGAGCTTGAGACTCGTTCATGGTAGTTCAGCTTTAGAAAGAGAGAGGGATTGATCTTAGGAGCCACCGTCGGTGGTAGCAGTGGCAGTGGCGAGCGGCATGCAACGGAAGTGAAGGAGTGAGCTCAATATAATTGGCCATGGAGGCCCGATTTGGGAGTTTGGGAGAGAGGAGATAGAACGGATAGAGAGAGATATATATATGTTCCAGAATGAGGGGGTGGCTGACTACGTAGGTAAGACTTGTTTGGGTCTAATAAACACACTTAATTGGCCATTTGCTTCTCACATGACCAAAGACACTTGTCATAACCCAGTTTGGAGGAATTCTTCCAAAGTTCGTTGTATATAAACTTCGTCCATATATGTATGATATGCTGCTGGTTTAACATTATAAACTCATTATGTCAAGACAAAAGTACCTCCAACTGGGGGCTTCCTTGAGTAATCTCCAGGGATGCTAATAATTATCTGATTATCTTGTACAGGCTTAGATTTTGACCGGCAATTAGAATCCATGGCCTGCAAAGGATCAAAAGCACAAGTGGCAAACATATAAAAGATTCAACAACAAAGACTCAGAAGGTATCAACAATTAAAATGGGACTAGCTGCATAATATAGGCTCACCTTCCTATGGCATTGGCCCAATAAAAGGCATTCGTATGGTCTATGATGAAAGAGGTCTAAATCATTAATCATCGAGCCATCTGCTTTCACCTACAAGACTCAAGCTAAATCACAATTTGGCACAATATGTCATATATTCATGTTAGTTATCTCCCCTGGAATATGTGTAGGTGTGTGTGTATTTTGCCAGGCAGTACAGAATGCAGACCCAATTTGTCCCAGTGACAGCAGTAAAAGATGACTTTTCAGCTTGTTCTCGAACTATAAGTTTTAATTTAAATACTTCTGAGCTGTTTTGACCTTTTCCAAAACTTCATTTACATGCATATCTGTGTATGTGCCACAGAGAGAGAGAGAGAGCACTAATTCATGAAGCAATAGATACTCTGAATTTCAGAGACAATGAAATTTTGGAGTTCCCGAACTCCAAGAACTAAATAACAGTTAAAAGAGACTAACAAAGCTCCAAATATTAAATTTAAGCATTGTTGGGGAATCCTTTTAACCCATTGTTTTTTGAAAGGGAGAAGTATAATCAATGCTAACAACAAAGGAGACATTCTGTGAAGCTTTTGTTCAGCAAATCATGATTCTTCTATCACAAATATAAAATCTCAGAAACAAAGAACCAATATGGCAACCCAATGAACTTGCTAAATTGCTCTTCAAAGGTTTAAATAATTATGAGAAGTTTCAACCTTTCTCAAAACTTGGCTTACAAGGTTTACACCTAATCCACGACAGCATGCAGGTGTATATGCCCATGCGTATGTGTGCGCGTGTTGGACTTTGTACGTGCATGCATGTGTGTGTGTGAGAGAGAGAGATTCATATTGTTTCATAAAGCAATTGAAGGACAAGGACTGGCATAGAATGAAATACTAGTTACAAAAACAAATATGATCTTCTCCCTTTGTTTTATTTTTTTTCTGAATGTGGTTGTTATTAATAGTCATTTATTATGATTATGCATATCTATGGAACTAATTATTTTACCATTTAAAGAAAATATGACGTGGAAAGATTTGAAAATATGTGGAAAGATTCTAATGAGGTCGTAAAAATAGGGGGTTTTATAGATTGGAGCTCCCAAACTCCAAGAACTAACTAATAGTTCACTCCAAAATTCAATGTAAGCACTTTCTCAACAAATAAAATAAAATCAATGTAAGCATTGTTGATGGTCCTCTTAACCCATAACTATTGGAGAAGGGAAAAGTAAGGTAAAGGCTAACTGCTTGATGTATATAAAGAGAGAGAGAGAGAGCACCTTCAACCAATAAAAACTGGCCACATATCTGACTCCCCAAGCAGGAAAGAGCTCTTTCTCAACAAAACCACGTAATTTCTCTCTATTGGTCACCCACAAGGCTACAAGTGCTCCATCTGTGTGAGTAAGTTGCTTGATAGGAAGCGATAAGAAATAATGGTTGGGCAAAGTTGGGTACCTATTATGATGATTGAACCAAAAAACAAACATAATTGTTGAGAATAATATCCCTTACAATACTGTTCAACTTAGACTTCAGTCACAAAAAATAGTAATTCCAATCTTGTAGCTCATAAAATGTATTTAAAACATTAGGGTTGTGAACGAACCAAACTATTCATAAACAACTCAAACTCAGGTCAGAAAAAAGCTTATTTATGTTCTTTTTATTTATTTATTATATTAAAAATCGATAGTTACAATAGGGAGGATGATAGATTTGAACCCTAGACATCTCCACTGGTACCAACAGGACTTGCCATTTGAGCGACAAGGCTCTTTACTATTTATGTTCATTTATAAACAAGCCATGCTCAATCTTTATTTTGAGGCTTGTTTCGTAAACAAGCTGAGCTTAAGCAAATTATTTTGTTCATGAATATAGAGCTCAACAAACCAAAACTTAGGTTAGATATAGCCTCATTAAGGTTTGCCATAGGATGTCGCTTGAAAACCCCACAAAAATCCATTTATGTGAAGGATTTTGGGCCAACCCTGTAAACATAATTCCTTAAACCTCTTAGTCCTCCCAACATTTTTTAAAATAAATGAACAACGAAAAATTGTTTAGCTAACCAAAAAAGCAAGTCTTAGCTGTCAACAACTTAAAGACCATAGTCAACAAAGTTGCCATTAGCAATTAAAAAAAAAAAAAAAAGATGAACAAAGAGGACCCACAATGATAAAGGTTTCTGTATAGTTATCACTCAAGACTCTTTCTCCATCACCCATGGCCAGATTATCAATAAAAATGAAGACAACCCACACCTAGTTCTGTCGAAACCATTTCAGTATATGGATTTGTCAAAATAAGTTAATAAAGACATTTTTTTAGCATCTATAATTGCTCTTTTCTGAGAAGAGACAAGATGGAAAATTTCATCATTCACCTTCAACGTTCATATCTTTGCTGTTCTCAACATATCTATGCTGTGGTCATCTCTTTGGCTGATTATAGCAAGCCAAGCCATATGAGACTAAACAAGATAGTGAAGCTTGACTAGGGTTTTCAGCAATACTCAGTTCAGCTTGATTACTGCCCTATTTAGCACAGATCTATAATTGCTATCAATGTGAAATTCCTCACAAGCCATATGAGACTCTAACACGAAAGGATTAGAGAAAACAACAATTTTTAATCAGTCATCAACCACTACATTTTGATTCATGTACTGATAAAACAAATCTAATAGTATTAAGAATTTTTATCTGCTTGATAAAAATCTGCTTGATCTGTCAATCAAACAACTTTCTGGATAAAGAAAAAGAAGAAAGAAACAACTTATATTCTCAGTAGGGTAGTTTCCCTTCAAAATAATGCAATTGACAAAATTAACCTTCTCTGAAGTATATGAAGTGCCTTGTTTTTGAAGGAACAGTTTTTATGATATATGTTCCAGATACAAGAGTGCATTTGCTGGAGAATCATTAAAGAATTATCAACAGCTTGAATATTTTGTAAAGCTAGAGAGCATGTATATTAAGCAAAGAATGTTTGATACCTTAACTTCTGATGGGCACTTCCATTTTCCCATGGTGGATCAATCACAATAAGATTGAAGCCACAACCAGAGTCAGCTACATAAAAGATTAAACATCATATAACAAGTAGAACTAACAAGAATTTTCTGACTTAATCAGTACTTTGCCAAAAATTAATAGACTCTAAATGAAATTACCAACTTATATGATAAGGTACAGTGATAAGTTGGCATTAAACCAAACCAATTGGGTCAATAAAAACAGTGATTCATGAAAGGTGCACATGTGTGCATTATAAAGTATAAACAAGTTGAGGATCATTCCCACTAGCCAATAATTTCCACATCACATCTTGCAATTTAAATGACCATGAAAAGCTTGTGATTTAATTAAACACAGAGAGGACTACAATTAGAAGGAAACGTAAATGGATGATATTTACCAACTAGGTTGATTTTCCTTTAGCAATTATCTTGGGGTTCTTAACTACAGACCTAGGCTGCTTACCTTTTTTAGAAGTAAAACTACAATGCTAACTTTAAGGTAGACTCAACAAATAATTAACTTCTTTATGCAAACATTACCAGGAATCAGTTTGTGAATCTGCCCGAGATCAGACTTCCACATGACAACAAAAAACAAAACATATAAAGATGTGTAAGACACACTTGAACTGAATGTAAGTATTTGAGCACACATGGCAACCCTACTGGGATACTGTACATATGACATTTAAAAAGCATATGATTCAACTAAAGATCAAATTGAAACAATTTTGAAAAGTGCATCCTAATGGTTCAAATGAAAACAGGGTCAAACATTGGAGGGGGGGGGGGGGGGGTGTATATATATATTCATCTTTTCTCAGGAACTAAAAGCAGAAATTGTGAACTTAGACACTTCAACAACCAAACAGAACAGAAATATTTTAGGGAGTTTTCCTTCATGATAAAAAAGGAGTAACAAGTCAACATACCATGTAGAATGAGCTCTCTCGAGGTATTACATATCGACTGTTAAGAAATTCAGCCTCGACATCATCACCCGTCTCATTGAGAACTAAGTTATCAAAGATAGGAAGCACTCTTTGTTCACTGTATTGCATGATTGGGGAACCTGAAAATCAAGAATTGAACATATGTTGGCAGAACTTGGGGACACAATGTCACATGGAAACTAGAACACAAAATTCAAAAATATAGTCTGTCAAGTGTCAAACCCACCTTTTACAAGCCACTAATTGAACAAAACAAAGATAATTAAATCAATTCTAATAGTTACTAACAATTAGGACATTATGAAATCAAAACTTCTGCAGATATCTGAGAATCAACTGCAAGAAATCTGTCTTAATCGCTTATCCCACAGTGAAAATCAAGACAAACAACTGGAACTAAATACCTGAACCATGTGTTTATATGAAAAATTTGCTAATCACACTAAAATTCACAAATGATGGGATTCACATTCCCTTGATTTGAAATCCCAGCAATAACTAATTTCATTGTTTCAATATAAAATTCATACCCAAAAGAAGTCTCAATCATCTGCACCAACAAAAATTTCACTGACCACTACTATATAAAATTGATAAGATATAAAGGAGTTTGTCGCAATCAATGATAAGAAGCTCAACTCTACAAAGCTTGTTTTCTTGAATGTTTAGAAAGAGAAAGTTGGGACCCAGAGAGAGAGTGTTATGGCCACCTCAGCCACCTATTGTGTTGGAAAGAGCAAATAATGGCAGCACACACAGGAAGACAGATGGCTTTACTTCGGAGGGAAACCAATGCCTCCAAAGCAAGCTTTTAGGCATGTTTTGAAACAATATTTCTCACCTATTCATTATTTTGTAACCAATATAAATAACCTTAACTTGATCAAATAATCCCATCTAAGCTAATCCTAGCTGACACGGTTAAGTATAAATATTTATATAAATCTTTATTTAGTAACTTGATAGAAATCACAATTAAGAATACAAAGTTGGTATCAAAGTCTGGGCATGGACCAAGAAGTGGAGCAATATGAGTAAATAGTTCCTCCATCATCTCTAGTCAGTATTCAGTAGCATGAAATAATTCATGGAGAGATTTCAACAAGCTTATGTCTCTGTCACATAGACAAGGAGAGAACTTGCAAGCTCATGCAAGGGCACCCAGAAATATTTCTAAGACATTGAGGGAAGACACTAAAACTGTGGCTACCAATAGTGGCCAAAGCTCTTACAAATTTATTCTGTTGTGCTTTTAGGCGGAAATTGGAAATAAAGCCTCAAAAATATAAAGTAAGAAACTTCCACCCAATAACAACAACTTACTATAAAATATAAAATTTCACAATGTGCCCAAATTCTGCCCAAAAATTCCTTACCCAAACACTCAATTAGTAAATATATCACATTGTTTCGGGTTTTTGCTAAAAATCAATAAGCCGAAATCTCTTTTAGTCAATAGGAAACTTTGGTGAATTCATATAAATAATTCAATCCTCATTTCCCTACATATTTCGTAGTTATAGGAACATTCTTGATAATGAAACTAACCTCCATCAGCATTTGGCTTCTCACATTGATCGAAATTAAGAGTTATCTCATATAGAGGGGCTTGCCACACCCGTCCCAATTCAACAAAAGATTGTTCCAGAACACCAGGCGAAACTGAGTCCCCGCATCCTCTCGAGGAATCAAAATCACTCCGCAGATTGCTTATTACCTCCAATAGATCAGTTTCTCTCATCAAACATCCGTGCGCCTTCAGTAACAAAGGCCTTACTTCCTGCAACACAAGCACAACCAACCTTACAACCCTCAATCATTTCCAGAACCGTCTACAACAAAACGAATAAACCCTGCACCTAACCCTAATTTCCTCCTCTTCAACAATACGTTTCAAATACAAAATTGTTCTCAACTAATTCCAAGTTTTACAGTGTTTAGCAGCATAAAAAAATCCTAATAAAACTTAATGTAGTTTATTTTCAGCTTTTATTTTCCGGAAACAATAAAACTTAGGTACAGTTTTTTAGGTACTGAACACAAGGTTCCCTCAATTAGATTCAAACACAATTATGTTGTTAAATTTAATTGGGAAACCTAATGTACCTAAGTTTTGCCCTTCTGGAATACAATTAACAATCTCAATCTCACAGTTGCTCTCTCATGTTTTGAAAAATACAATAAATATTACTAATTTTCTGTGCATACCAAACACCGGAAAACGTTTTCCAGCTCACACAAGAAAATAAAACAATTTTCCAGGAAATGCTTTTCTTGGAAAATGACTCAACTGCTTAAATTTCCTACAATTTTCTCGGAAACCAAAAAAGGTGACGTTTGGTAAGTACCTGGTGTCGTTGATCGGCGATTTTTTCGCGTTCATTGAGAGCGTGAGGCTTCTTCTTCTTCTCCTTACGCTTTCGCTTTCTCGAATTGGATGAAACCTTGGATTCTTGACCCGCGGGTTTGGATCCGAAGAAGCGAGGATAGTACGCAGAAGGAGAAACCCTAAACCGGGTGTATGAACGGTTCATGGCTCGAACCGGATCGATGAAAACCACGTTCGAGTTTTCGAACCGGTAGATACCGGAATCAAAGAACGTTGATAGCTTATCGGTCATTTTCGGGTCTTCCGTCAACTCCGACTAGGGTTTTGCATTTGCATCCTTCGTAGGCCCATGGACCGTGCAATACACACAAATACAAAATATGATGTCATATAATAACATAATAAGTAAATTAAAATTTCTTAAAATTCAAAAAAAAAAAAATTCTTAAATTTTTGTTGTTGTTGTTGTTATTATGTGTTTAAAATTTGGCCAAAGCAAAAGCAATTCATTTAGCAGAGCAATACTATTTATTGACTAAACTATACTCTCTTACAAATTTGAAGAGAGTATGGCATTCAGGAGATAGCATTGAGGACAAGTATCCTTTTCATTTCGTTGTTTTTTTTTGTTTTTGTTTTTTGGGGTATGTACAACAGAAATAACGGCTCTAATTCTTTAAATTAAAAAGAAAATAAAATAAAAACTTTAATTCTTGAACACTGTCACAGTTTGGAATATTTGAGTGGTTTATTATTATTATTATTATTATATTTTATAGATAAAATAGAATTCCAATCTATGACATAAGTCTTCCTCTTGAAAACTTAAATCTTGGTCATTACCACCCACACTTCACAAGCATTTATACTTGTAGAATGACCACCGCACTAGTGGTGCGCAGTGGTAATTTAGGACATTTGAGTATTAACTCAATTAATAAAAAAATTGTAATCAAATAAAAGATATGATATTGAATTTCACCTATTGCGACAATAAAAAAACAATATTCCTAAAATATTATATGTTCAATTCTATGAAATCTAAAATAAATAAATAACACTTTTTATTTTTGGTGGATGTACCCCTCTAGGGGTTTGAGACAAGGAGACCCCATATCCCCTTATATCTTCATACTTTATATGGAATTCCTAAGCTCCCTCATAAATAAGAAATGGGAAGAGGGTAAGTGGGTAAAAGTGAAGGCTTCACATGGTGGTCCTGGATTTTCTCATTCTTTTTTTGCCGATGATTTGCTTCTTTATGCCAAAGTTGACTGGGCCAATTGTGAGGCAATAGTTGATGTGTTGGAGGAATTTTGTGAGCTCACGGGGCAAAAGATTAGCAAGGTTAAGTCTAAAGTGTTTTTCTCCCCAAATACTCTTGAAGAAACAAAGGAAGAATTAGTGCAGCTTCTGGGGATTAATAAAACTTCTAACTAGGTAAGTATCTTGGCTTCCCTATTTTGCATAAAGGGAGACGCCGAAATGACTTCCAATTTGTAGTGGAAAGAGTTCAAGCAAAATTGGCGAGATGGAAAACCAAATGTCTCTCTCCTGTAGGCCGGCTTATGCTTATTAAGGCAGCGGTGATTGCCATTCCAAAATATACCATGCAATGTTATAGAATACCAGTTAGAATCTGTGATGAAGTTGACAAGCTTGTGAGGAATTTTTTATAGGGGTCGACGGTGGAAAGGAAGAAGATACATATGGTTGGATGGAGTCAAGTTACGATGCCTCAAGATCTTGGGGGATTGGGTATTTTCCAAATGAAAGCAAGGAATGCTGCACTATTGGCAAAACTATGCCGGAGGATTGCTTCAAGCCAAAATTACCCTTGGGCACAAATGCTAATAAGTAGATATTTGACTACTACTAGACTTAATGAAGGAGGTAGAAAACTCCCCACTTCAAAAATCTGGGCTGCTTGCAAGGAAGGAGGAATTATATTCAATAAAGGTTTGAAATGGGTAATAGCAAATGGAGAAAAGGTGGGCTTATGGGATGATTTTTGGCTCCCTTCAGGTCCCTTAAGGAAGCAGATTGAGGAACCCCTTGCTGAAGGGGAAAATAATATGTCAATTAAGATGTTCTTATCTAACCCTAATAGGATATCCTTCAATTTTCCAAAAACTATTATGAATGACATACAAGGTATTCTATTAGCTTTGTGTACTGATTTGAAAGACAGGCTTATTTGGGCATATTCTACGGATGGCTCTTTCTCCCTAAAGTCTGCATATCTCCTTGCAAAAGGTTTAAATCCTTTGAACCTTGCAAAAGGTTTAAATCCTTTGAACCTTGCTTCTCATCCTTGTAGGTGGGTCTGGGATGCTTACACTACTCCAAGGATTAAATTTTTTTTGTGGCTAGTATCTCGGAATAGTATTCCTACTCGTGTAGTGCTTGGTTCAAGGGGTTTCAACCTATGATTGACTTGTGAAGTGTGTGGAAACTTTGATGAATCTATTATCCATGCCTTGCATGATTGTCCTGGGGCTAAAAGAGTGTGGACTGAGTTGGGCATCTCGAGTACAAGTCAAGAGTTCTATAATCTTCCCCTACCAGAATGGCTGAAGAGCAACTACAGCTCGGCTCAGTTTTATTCTCGGTCTCGTATTCCCTGGAAAATGCTATTCCCTCAGGCTCTTTGGCTTATATGGCTCCAACGAGATAAGGTGATATTCTGTGATGGAAGCTTTGATTCAAAGGTTGCTAGCCACTGCGTTAAAAAAGGTGCTGAATTCTTTGCCTTTGTTCCTGAAAACCCAAAAAAACCAAAAAGTGTTGGCTTGGGTGTCCTGGACTAAACCCTGAGAGGGATGGGTGAAGTTGAACTTGGATGGATCGGTGGTGGGAAACTCAAAGAAGGCTGGTGGAGGAGCTGTGCTCAGGTGCAGTAATGGGAATTCGGTTGCGGGTTGCTTAAGGAAACTGGGGAACACGTCTTGTATTCTGGCTAAGTTGTGGGTGCTCAGAGATGGGCTTCTCTTGGCAAAATAGCTTAATTTAGAGAATATTTGTGTGGATATGGATGCTGAATTCCTTGTTTATTTGCTTTCTAATACTACTGTGGTCAACCTTAGTCTTGAACCTTTATTATCCAATTGCAGGAACCTGATGAAGACGTTCCTAAATTGTACTGTGGTGCATGTTTTTCGGGAGGCAAATAGGTGTACTGATAGATTAGCTAGGTTGGGGGCATCTTTATTCAGACCACCTTATTTTGTATAACCCACCGCCTGTGGTGGAAGACCTCCTGGCTAGTGATAAAGCTAGCCATTTTTGTAATAGACTTGTGGTGCCTTAGTTTTATAATACTTGCATGGTTAACCAAAAAAAAGAAAAAAGAAAAAAGAAAACGTATACTACTTGAATTCTATCACGATGGATTTGGACTGCTTTGATGAAATATACATTTTAATAGGTTCCTTATTTTCACTATTCATGATATTTATAGCTGTAATATAATATACCAACCTGATATAATAAACTATATACATGGAGCAATGCCTGTGTTTAGTGTGCGGCACATGCCTAATTAATTGTTTTACTTTCGTAAATAGTCAAAGAATAATGTGTGTTCACACTGGTACATTCTTCTCTGCATTGTAGTTGATGTGATGTTATAAAACCAGGTTATCATTGAAAATACTCAAGTAGTCCTAAGTGTACGAGTTGGTTTGGAGGATAAGCACAAACATGATGAAGCATAAATCTTGTGCGAATTTTGAATTGTCATAGTGTAATTGTCAATGATGAAGCATTATTCTTTGTTTGGTAAGAGATTTTTAGTAATATTGTTTAAGTTTTGTAAAAATATGTGAAAATAAAAAAAATGTGCAAAAATAAGTGTTGAGGTATTTAAACAACAGTTTTCGTTGTTTAAATACCGTAACCAATCGGGACCTTAATCTTCCCAATTTAGACATATTTCAAAAGACAAATGATGAAGCATAAATCTTGTGCATATTTTGCAATGAGATTAAAATAGCCAATATCACACTGTAAATAAAATAATATAGAATAAAATAGTTCTAATTGGCAATTAGTTTAATTGATAAAGTTTATTATAATCGAATAAGTGATCTAAATTCGCATCTTGCTTACACCAAAGAATGAAATTCATCAATGTCTTGATCTAATAGTAAAAAACAATAATAAAAAAGCTAATGCCTAAAGTTTCAATCTTTACCATATCTACGCAAATTGTAAATTGTTTTCAATTATTTCAAAAACAAGTTTAAAACATATTAACTAGTGAGGGTGATTCTGACTAGTTATTTGTCACTTTTATATTTGTCCAACGTCTTTTTTTTTTTTTTTTCACCAATCACAATCAATCATATGGAGAGTTGTTACAAAAGTTATTACATCAGCTTTTTACTTAGAATGTAATACATCCTACCACACTTAATAACACCTTATATATTAACATTTTACTTAAAACTTGAAATATGGTGTTTATTAAGATGTTATCATGTGTGATCATATGCATCTACGTTTTAATATGATAATGTGACATGTCCTCATTAAAGATTGTGAACCAAAGGATTTACACCAAGTCCTTGTAAAATTTAATCTCTTTATGTTTGGATTGGTTAATTAAAGATGTCATAGAAATCATACTTGGGGAAAGATGAATGAATAATAAAGATTTGATTTTTATATTTTTTTTTAAACTCTTGTGTTTGGTATAAAGATTTGATTTTGACATATGAAATGTGGGATTGTTGACGTTTGGATTGGGTCAAAGTATTGAGGGAATGAAATTAGAAATTAGTTCTTATGTTGTTGTTGTATGAAATACACAGCATGGGTAGCTGAGAGCTTATGCTATTGTTGCATGAAATTTATGCAGTTAAGTTAATGAGGGAAAGTTCCTTAATAGTGAACTTTCTTTGTAAATTAACTTATACTGATATCAATAAGGTTTCGACCTTTATTCCCCACACCCACCCTCCCCCCTCCCAAAAAAAAAAAAAGGTTCTTATCAAATTCATTCCTGTATAATTATAATCTAAATAGTTCTCATCAAACTACAATTTATTCTTATCAAATTAGTTATGATCTGTGCACCTTAAGAATTATTTCATACATATGTCTTACCTGTATAGTTCTTATCAAACGATCCAACACCATGTTTATAGTACTGGAGTTTTTGTTTACTTGGTAAATATCGTTTCTTTTTCAAATAAAATATATTAAAAAAATTGACAAATAGAACTCTTAACAAATTCATTTTGAGTATTTTGTTAGGGATAACAATGGATGCCTCAATGAAAGTACTTGTTCCTCTTAATATTAAGTCCATAGAATTTACGCCATTAAATTAAAGAGATGGAGGTCAAATGAGGTTGCATTTTATTTTTATAATGAGTACAGAAGGAAGACATGTTTTGATGCTAGAAATTAAAGAGAACGCAAACAAATGTAAAAAGACCAGAATAGTTACTTAAAGAGATTTTTGTGCACCAAGGAGGGAATTTGAGACATAGACAAGCGATATCATATCAAAAATAAAACTCACGCATAAACAAGACGTGGTTGTGAAGTGCATTTGGCATGATCACAGCCCAAGGCCTCGTCCTAAGCTCCCACTACCACACGATGGATCATACAATATATGTCCTATTTAGAGGTAGAGTTTTAAGGGATTTGAAAATTCTTATGGCTAATCAATATAACAAGTGTCACAAGATCCAAGATGTGTGTCAAACACAACACGCCAGTTTCTTCTTGATGTAGCCTTTGCGTTATATATGATGTTTCTTGTTTTGAATTCTAAAATATTATATGTTCAATTCTATGAAATCTAAAATAAATAAATAACACTTTTTTTTGGTGGATGAAAACACATACTACTTGAATTCTATCACGATGGATTTGGACTGCTTTGAGGAAATATACATTTTCGTAGGTTCCTTCCTTTCACTATTCATGATATTTATAAAGCTGTAATATAATATGCCAACCGGATATATATAATAAACTATATACATGGAGCCATGCCTGTGTTTAGTGTGTGGCACATGCCTAATTAATTTCTTTACTTTCGTAAATAGTCAAAGAATAATGTGTGTTCTCACTGATATATTCTTCTCTGCATTATAGTTGATGTGATGTTATAAAATCAGGTTATCATTGAAAATAGTCGAGTAGTCCTAACCTAAGTGTACGAGTTGGTTTGGAGGATAAGCATAAACATGATGAAGCATAAATCTTGTGCGAATTTTGAAACGTGATAGTGTAATTGTCAATGATGAAGCATTAGGTTAGTTTGGTAAGGAATTTTTAGTAATGTTATATAAGTTTTGTAAAAATACATGCAAATAAAAAAATATATTAAAATACGTATTGAGATATTTAAACAACAATTTTCGTTATTTAAACACCACTATTAAATAAGACCTTAATATTCTCAATTTAGACATATTTCAAAAGATACATGATGAAGCATAAATCTTGTGCATATTTTGCAATGAGATTAAAATAGCTCAAATACCATTATAGATTAGTACTACTATCATTTCTTTTTAACACAAAAGATGAAATTACACATTTTTCCAGATTTAAAATACAAATCTCAAATAAACCTTAACTTAAAAGTTACAATGAAATTAGTGGGATTTGGGACTAGAAATTCAGAACCAACCATTCCTTTAATGCATTTCGTTTTCTAAATGTTCTTCTAAATAAGAAGCACAGAATTTATGATAACTCATAGGTTGGACAATTATATTTTAATATAGGGTCATGTTAACGAGTGTCTTTAGGTTACTGGTTAAGAATCCAGTTAAACAAAGTTTTAACATCATTTATATGAGAAATGAAAAAAACTGTCAAAACATTAATTGTTTTTTTTTCTTTTCCCATAAAAACTTTCTTTAACTGAATTCTTAACCAGTACCTTAAGGCCACTCATTAGCATTTCCCTTTAATATATTATTGATAGAAATTCTCTTTCGTTAGAAAAATTATTTGATAATTTTTTTTGACACTGACCCGCCAAAAAATCGTTTACGTCATTACGTGTAACCCAATTTCCCAGATAGCAACTTTATCATTAGTGTCTCAAGTTCCAAATGTTGGCAGGGCAGTGTCGAGGCATATTCTCATTATTCCACTCTTCTTCTTTTTTCTTTTTTTTTTTTCTTTCTATTTTCTATTTTCGATGAAAAGCTAATAAAATTATTCCATTCTAGAAGTTCCTTCTGGATAAGCCCTACATAATATACGTCGGGTCCTTGTGTCAGTACTCATTGACAAAGTCAGTTCCCACCTCTATTAATGGTCCCAATTGCTTTGACGGTGTGACTGTGATCAGATGAACTTTTTTCTTCTTCTTTTTTTGAAAAGGGGATGAAATTGAGGTTCAAGAGGCACCATTTATATTCATAAAAAACAAAAAACAAAAAAGATGCACCATTTATATAAAATTCATCTGTTTTTTTTTTTTAATCTATCTATTCATAAAGCACGATTATAAGCAACGGTTCCAGTTTATTACAAATTTTTAATTAATTGGCCAATCATAACAATCTAATATAAGACCCTTTAGTTGGGGTCCACTAAAATTCGACCACAACTATATGACCCTATTCCACACGTCTCCAATAACATATGGTATCATATGAGTGACAACATTCAAAGTGTCTCCCTTCTACTTTTTTTAACTTTTAATTGCTTAACTATATTATTTAATTAATTATATTTTTACAACCAGCCAATTAGGAATTGGAGATCACTTTGTGGTAGATATAAGGGCAACGTTTATGGGTAGACTTGTTAGAATAATATTGGTTGCTTTTGCTTGCTTGCGAAGTACTACTATAGTAGTACTGCATTCTCTCCACCTGAAAAAATGTCACGGTATTGCCGACATTTGCGGAACAATTAATAATTAGCATAGTCTATTTACTATTTACTATTTATCCGCTTGTTGAGGTGTTGGACTGTTGGTATGAAGTTTTTGTGACCAATTATACTTTGAATATAGAAGTATGTTGTGAGTTTGAATATTGACAAATCTTGCTATAGTGCACATACTTCAACGCTATACATGACAAGGTTAAGTGAATTGAAAATAGTCATTACATTTGTGACTGTGAGTTTCTTTTTTATTTATTTAGCAAATAATAATAAATAAATAAATAAAAGACTATTTGGCATCTTAGGAATCAAGTTTTGCATAATTATGGTGAGTTGAACATGAAATCTGACTTCTACAATGCATAAAACAAAGTTAATGAATTTATGCCTTGGCTAAGAGAAGGATAAAGATAGAAAAAATGACATAACTTACAATATTTGAAATCCATCTATTATAGTCATTACCATAACATAATTTATAATAATTGAAATCCATACATCATAGTCATTACCATAACATAACTTATAATATTTTATTTCCATCTATTATCACAGTCATTATCATGTCACTTTGTATTGTAAAGTCATATATAACAAAATATGTTACATTATTAGTATTTTTTTTCAACCCAATATCCTTACTTTCTTAACTAATTATTAAGTAAGTATTCTTAGGAAAAAAAAAAAAAAAAAAAAAGGTAAGTATTTTCTTTCTTTTCTCAATAACTAAGTGTGTGTTTGTATTCACGTCCACGTTTCTTTGCTGCGTTTTCCTCTTTTTTTTTTTTTTTTTTTTTTTTTTCACGCGTTTTGAGTATTGCGGTTACTGGTCAATGAACAGTAACCGCAAAAGTGGACTTTCTGCCGTGAACAGTGCACATATGCACTGTTCACGGACCCACAAATTTCATTTTTTATCAATTTTTTCATTAAAAATGGGTCCCACAGTACTATTCACACATTTAAAAATTATTTTGCTACAGTGTTTTCAGTTTTCAGTTTCAGCAAAATAAATTCTATCCAAACACACCCTAAATCTGCAAGCTTCTTGACTTATATAACTTCTATATCTTTCTTTCTTATAGAATCGACAATAAAAGTTCATCAAAAAAAAAAAAAAAAAAAAGAATCGACAATAAAAATGTGGTCAAATCACATTTATGATACATCTCCTTTTATGGCTATAAAGTCACTTCGCACTTAGTGTTGTGAATAAATATATTGAGTAACAATGAACTTCAATATGATGTTTAACTTTTAACATTGAGGTGATGATTCTCAAAAAAAAAAAAACATTGAGGTGATCATGTCATGTCATGATATATTACGACTTTTAGACGTATGAGCTTAGCGTATCAAATAATTTGGCCTGGCCGCACGTCAATCTTGTGGAATATATATCATATCATATATGGACAATTTTGTTTTTGTTTTTTTAGTTAGATAGTGGGAGAGGGAAATGTGAAATATATTTTTTTTTAAGGGAAACTTAATAGGATATTCACTTTGACCAATAAGAGTATTAAGGAAAAAAAAAACAAAAAAACTAAATTCATGTGAACCCTATTGTAGAATATAGACAAAAAACCAACCATAATGTGACACGTCATCATCTAGAAGGTTTCCTAAATCTCCCATGCGCGATACGATTGGAAAGTGGGTCAAATACTCCAAGCTAATAAATTAATATGTTTTTTTTTTTCTTTTTTGAGAAAAAAATTTACAACAAAGAATGCATGAGCTCAGCGAATTGCTGAAAGACCACGTAATCAAGGGTCTTAATGTGGGTGGCCAAGTGACAGTCCCAACTTTAATTGTGTGCCAGGTTAAAAACTAACCATGGTTAAGAGTCACCCACACGGCAACACCACTACTAACTAGTATTTAGTGTCAAATTTAGCCACTTTTAATAGTAGTATTAAGTATCAAATTTTCAACTAAATGTAGTATATATAATATATATATAGTTACTACCAACCCTATCCCCTCACATTTTGGGTCGGTGGCCAATGACACAGCTAAGTCGACAATCAAGTTTTAATTGTGTGCTGTGTTAAAAGTTAATCATGGTTAAGAGCACGTAGCCACACCACTACTTAAGTGCCCTCCAATTTTGCTTGTTCATTAAGGAATATAAGTCATGATTACTCTCTTAGCAATCTCTCTGATCTCTAGCTATCTCTAAGGTTAGATTTCACTAACCAGCCGGCCATTAATTTTGGTTAGTTTTACGATCTCACATTCTAATCTTTCATTAACTTCTTGATATAAATCGAGCTACGATTTCGTTATTATTGATTCGTTGCCTTTTCCTTTTTGGGGCATGAAAAGAAATAGGAATATGACTTCTTTTTTTTGTGGTTTATTTAAAATCATGGAAAAGAAAAGCACAACTCTTTTGGATCTATAACAGTGAAAGATTTTGGAATCTTAGTTTTAGTCAATACCTTTTTTTTTTTGTCTCCCACTTAAGAACCAAACTCTATATTTGATTATAATATTCAACTCAGATATTGTTTGTTAGAATTAATGTTCATGAACAGCAATACTTGAATAATGGAACCTTAATTGGTTCAAGCACAATATTTATTGAGCAAAGTAGTGTTCATATTCGAGTCACAGGGACATCTAGTTAAGATAGTGATTATTTTCTAAACATTAATTATGTTTCTTTTTCAAGCATTAATTATTCATATTATTTATTGATTTATTTTCTTAGACCATGTGTTTTGACCTTTGTGGGAAAACTTGAATGACAACATGCATGCCCTTTAAAAATGTTTTAATTGAGATTGGATTAGTGTTTATCTTATCATCAACATATCTTTGCCTATTACGTATGAATGAAATGGTCTTCCAAAGCATAGATCATGCTGTTAGTTGGTAGCTAATAATGGTCTGGGTGATTAAAACTTGGAGCTTGATTTTTAAGTTATATAAATTATTATATACCATGTGTTTGTCTTTATGAAGTTGAGGATTACATGCATGTACTGAAACTGACATGATTTTTAGATTTTCTTTGCCCCAGTTTGACAACCCTTTCTTTTTCAAGATGCGCATCTAAAGCTTCATTTTTGGTAACTTGAGAATATATATCAGAATATAGTTTTTCAAAGTCATATATATATATATATATAGTTACAAGTTAGTAAAAAATGGAGTTTTAAGTAAGTCTTATGATTTGTTACTTCTCCTCCTATAATTTTGTTTCTTATAAATCGGTGATAAACATACAGCTCACTCAAAAAAACAAAAATGTCACACACAACCATGTCTCTTTTTATATTTGTCTTTAGTTTTTAAATAATTAAGATAAAATCTAGATATAGGATTCATTATTTTAGATGTAATACATTAAGTTCTTTAATTAAATATAATCATTAATTGTACTAAAGTTTACACATATCAACTTGTAAACACGCATAAAACATTTGAAATCATGAGTTGAAAATGCAAGTCGGTATATGCATTAACTTTTATTGTATTAAAAATATTCTTTAGACACTTTTTTCTTTAACATTGAGGCTATGCCTTAATCATAATAATATTTTTGGTCCGTGCTTAGGTTATGTATGGCTAGCTAATGAAAAAACTATTCAAATATTTTCAATTGCTACATAGTACTTATCATGAGTGACATGTTATTTCATGTTTCCAAATACTTGGCCACTTATTATGTCCAATTTAATATGCCATGCACGCATTAATCTATCAGATGACATGTACCATGTTGAGGCGTAGTGATTACTTTGTCAGCAATCGAATCTCCGAACTAGTTGTAACTTTAAATTGCAACAAAATCATTGCCACATTTCGATGTCTGAACACGTATATGCTATGTTAAACTGACAAACCTGTCACTAGAATATCGACAAAGGCCAACCACAATTTGACACATGACCCACATGTATTTTCCCATGCACAAAACAAATTAATTTTCCGTTAATAATGGGATAGCGTGCACAACAAGTAGTTTGCCGCGTAAAATATTGTGGTGGGGTCCACAAAACTTTTCCAAAATATCAAAATCTAAATAATCCAAGCACAAAATGAATCTCCACGTAATCAAAATTACTGGTGGTAATTAAATTTTTAATTGCGGCGGCTAGTTTTATAATTACCTTAATTTACTTAATCTCTGCTTTTAATTATGGTCAATCTCAAGTCAATCTCACTAGAGTGGAGCTTTGCCTATAAAATAACAAGAGCCTTACTTGTATCCATTTTTTGCTTTGGGGATTATTGGTGTAGTAATTATTTGGTGTTCACTCTCTCTCTCTCTGTGACCAATCGATCCCTCTTTTTTTTTTTTTTTTTTTTATACAAGATAGAATTTCTCTCTGAGGTTTGATTTCTTATTAATTTTCTGTATGGTTTTGTCTTATAATTTCATTAATTGTCCTTGATTTCCCTTTTAGATCATCAATTCCTTTATTCTTGATTCATGGCCTTTTTCCTTTTCGGGTTTTTTTGTTTGTTTAACGAGAAAGTGAAAGAAAAGGAAAAAGAAAAGCGTAGGAAAGTTTTTAAATTTTAAAAAAAAATTTTACTTTTTATGGAAAAGTTTAGGAAAGCCAGAAGTTTTAGACTTTTTTAAAGAGAAAACCCTTATGAATCAAACTGGTATTTTGATAAATTTTGGAAATTTAATTTTGGAATAAACTCTGTTATTTTGGTTAGAGTTAGTTTGAGTGTAATCGATGTTTGAATTTGATGAATTCATCTGTTTTTTGCTTAGAATTTTTGTGGGTAAGAATTTTTGTTCTGAATTTTGGTTGAGTCAAGCACAATATTGTGCAAAATCATATTGGTTATTGATTTCTTGTTTTAGACCATTTGTTAGTGAACTTTGTGGGATTGTTTGAATGCCAAACTACCTTTTTAGACTTAGTATATACTGTTTAATTGAGATTAGATCAGATTTTTTGGTTAATTCATGTTTGTCTATTATGTTTCGATGTAAATCTTGTTCCAAGCATTGAACTTTGCAATTGGGGTGCTCTTACAGTCTTACTCGTAGCTGATACTGGTCTGGGTGGCTAAAAATTTGAACTTTAGATTTTATATCAGATCCAATTATTGAGGATACTGTAATTTGGTCTTTGTTTGCTGTTAATCTTTCTGTGTTTGAGTGTTTCATTTGATATCGGTCCCAAAAGGACCATGTCTGATGATGCAGCATAATTCTTTCATGAAATTGAAGCTTACTTGCATACTAAAACTAACATATCATTTAGTTCTACAATAATTCTCTTCATTTTTCTGAATTGGCAACATATGACTACCTCATCTGATTATTTATTGTCTTCGGCAGCTTGATGAACCTTTGTTTTACAATCTATGCAGGGACAGATTCAGGTCGCAGATTTGTTTCCCTTCCTTTTGAATTGTCTGACAATGTGTCCTCTACCAGTTCCCAGTGGTATTGAATCAGATGTTGCTGCTGAGAAAATCATTGGGTGTTTGTGCAAAATTGACAAGGGAGATCTCAGAGATCGCCCCAGCAATTTGATATCAGATAGTGATTTTTTGTGTCATGACCCTGAACATCTGCCCCCTGGTAAGTCTCATGTTCTTTTAATTTATAATATGTTGATGGTGTAGAAATCTTGGTAGCTTATATATTTTGGAATCTTCAAACCCTCCCCACCCCCCCCCCCCCCCCCCCAACCCCCTTCTTTTCCCAAAATATCACTCGTTTTTAGTACCTATTTGAACTCTGATTTTAGTGATTGGTAATATTTTGAGGGATTGAGGCATTGGATATTATATGTGTTTAGATTCTTACTGTTTACATCTCCACTTCCAAAATTCTGTCATTTTACTGCATTGATTACAGTCTTGGGTAAATTCTGTTTGTCATTATGGTTGCTGACCCTTGTGCTGATATCGCATATATTGACATTTATCACAAAAGAGAAAAAAAAAATCCATTTTATTTCTTCCACATAATCTGCATAAATTTGAGAACATTAACTCATCCACAACATTTGGTGTTTCACTTATGCATTTTAGAAATCTTTTACGCTATCCCTATTAGTAAGCATTTACTTATTAGACAAAAAGAATTTTTTGTTATTCTCAGAGAGAACATGTTTATTGTAAGAAAAAAGTTCAGTTTTTTTTTTTTTCCCCTTCTACATATGCTCAATTAGTGTTCATCTTTGAATAAAAATTGCTCTTATTAATATATTCCTGGGTTTTGACTTAATGCTTTGTACTATTTTAAGTGTAATCTCTGGTAATTTGGTATATGCAGGCATGTGGTTCTTAATTCACTCTGAGGTGGCCGGAGTTTATGATCATGGAAAATGGAGTATCAAAGGAGAGGCCTATAAAATTGTCTTAGACTCTATGACCACTTGTTCGAGAACTACACTTGAACACTATAAAGGCGAAGGGCCTCATGAGCGTAGAACCAACTGGGTGATGCATGAATACAGGATATTGAAGAGAGGACAGTTTGAAGGCAGCAACATGAAGGTATTCTATGGAATTTGTTAGCACTATATGCTTGTTACCTCACATAATAACTTCTTCTTTTGTTATCAACACCAAACTGCTGGTTTGGCGAAAAATCTGCAGGAAACCAACTCGCTGTGCGGAGTCTTCCGTTATGGCGAGCAAAGCCAAAACCATGAAAAGCAGCTGAAACTGGGTAGCACTAATACTGCAAGTGAAAATCACATTCACACTACTCAATCAGTTGTTCCAAATGCCGACAATAGTATTGGACAAAGTTCCACAAGCCAGCCTCAGGTGTGTCAACCTCAGCTTCCTGGCCTTGACATTTAAATTAGTTTTCTTTCTTCTTTTTGATTGGTAAGTTACACATGCACCAATAAGTCTTGGAACACACGATCTCACCCTCCACCCAGGACTTATAAGGGGAGGACATGCCAGTTGAGCTAGAGTTCATTGGCAAATGCATTTAGATAACTTAAAACAAGAATATACCAAATGCCTTAAACCAAGGAAATTTCTGGTCAGGGATACTGTTTTAGTGTGTGTCTGGGATAGCTTATTTTTATCAGCTAACATTTAGCTTACAATATAAGCTCAAAGTTGTGCTTAGAAAAATATGCTTTAAAGAGCTGTAACTTGTCAGACAAGCCAAATAAGCTAGAAAATTGGCTTAGCCAAACACAAGTTGCGGACACAATGTGTTGTCCAGTCGGGTAGAGAGAGGTGAGAAGGGGTGCAAGGGTCAAAACTGGCATGGTGCAGTGTCGATCAATAGGCTGAACACTTAACCTGACAAGGAAGGCAAAACTGCGTTCACAGTGACTTGAAAGGTGGTATCCTTGTAATTGTAAATTGGGAGTAGATCTGGATTTTGATTGTCAAGAGTTACCTATATTAGAGCTGAATATTGCTTTGGTTTTCCACGTCCTAGAAGTTTGTATATTCTTAATTGCTAAGTGTTGATTAAATGAGGATATTTCTCTAATAGACCTTTGAAGACAATGTCAATTCTTGATGATAACACGATGAACATAAGGTATTCTTTGACACAATAAAGATTCATCTAGAAGAATTTTATTGGGGAAATTACACTTTTCCTCCCTAAACAATACCCCATTTTACAATTTGCCCCTTGAACTATAGAAATACACGATTGACCACCCAGAGTTATAACTTTGTAACACTTAACCTTCTTTTATTTGTGTGTGTGTGTGTGTGTGTGTGGTGGTTTATTTTTTCTCTCTTTTTTGATTTGTAATTATGTTTTGTAGGTAAGTGTGGCTGACAACAGAGTCATCCTGGCTTTGAGGGAGAGATCTCCAGATCATCAGCATCAAAATCTGCATGAAGTAGAGGACCATCCTGAAGATGATTACCTTGAAATTTTGGATCTTGAGAATCCTTTATCCCCTTCATCAAGTTCAGAATCAAGTTGCGTGACCATTTCATCAGATGACTGGTTTGATTCAGTGGCTTTGATGCAAGAAATGGAGTCTGAAAATAACCAGAGGAATGCTGGTTATGTCTCTGCACCTGTCAAACCAAACATGGTGGTTGTGCTTCCAGCTACTTCAGGTCTGTCATCATTTTCAACTTTCCTCTACTCCACTTTAGTTGTTGTTGTAGTTTTTATGACAACTATTAGTATCATTATCATCTTCTTGAATAACACATACATCTTTGAACTTGAGTAAATCCAAGGTACTGGTTCTTATTGATAGATAAATTATCAATTTTCTCAAAAGTTTAAACTATTAGGAAATAGTGAATTTAATCATTTAATCATAATTCTAACACTCCCCCTCACGTATAGGCCTAAACTCCCCCTTAATAAATGAGATCCAACATGTTGGACTTCTAACATTTTAAACAAGAGGTAGAGTGGTAACAAGGATCAAACTTAGAATTTTCTGGTTTGATACCATAATTAATTAGCAATTGTCCCAGAAGCTTAAGTTGTTAGGAAATAATGAATTTAATCATTTAATTATAATTTTAACATTTATATATATGATTATGGTGTTTATCAAAAGGGACTTGATTTGTTACTTTCATGCTGTCTGTAGCTTAAGCTGAGCAGCCACATGGCTTGAAGATTTAAAAAGTGTTGATTTCTGTGAAATGTTCCGGTTCAATACCAGGCATAATTGCTTAATTTAAGATTATTGTTTAATGTGCAACAATGATATTCCCATTCCAGTCCAATGTGATTAAGATTTGATTTAAGAAACTTATTTGGAATTAATAAAATAGTATCATGTTACTGCTGAAGTTTAGCATTTTTGTCCTTGGCTAAGTTCAAATTTTTATTCACCACAACTATGAATTCCTAAGTCCATTCACCTATGAGCTATAGATTAGATGACAGCTCCTCCAGTTGTAACAGTAAGATAGAGGGTGAGATCATGAGTTCAAGACCCACCGGATGTCTGTAAGCCCCATTTGAGCTGTTTGTTATAGATTTCATTGTGACAATTGTTTCTTCATGTATTATCATTCTGCGGTAAATATGTTAGTAATATCTTATTGTTCAGCCCTTAGGCTGTCAAGTGAGACCAGATGCATTTTTAGTGAGATTAGGATTTTAAATTCATTAGTTACTTTCTTTTAGATTCCCAGTATGTCTGTAATCTGTTGCAGTTCAACCATCTTCTACTGAGTTCTGAATTTCTCCTGTTCAATTATTATAGCACTCTCATCAAATTTGATGCCCATACTAATATCTGAGCTTTTGTTGCTGTAAACGGGGAATCCTTCTATTATCAATTGCTAATGTTGTTTCTCTATAATAATATACATCAATTAATGTAATTTATGTTTGCTCTGCAGGATCTCTTAATAGAGAAAAAATGTTGACACCTTCAGAAATCCCCAAAACTGATAGTTCTACACCCGAATCAGCTGTGCACCGTCAAGGAAGCAAAATTCCGAAGCCAAACCTCAGGAATGAAGGTTCATCATCAAATTCTCACAATCTGACCCCACCATTCAGTAGCCATATAGTACCTGCAGATCAAGAAAACACGGCTGCTGTTGTCAGAAAGAAAAAGTTCAGGAAGTATCTGTGTTTCATGCCTTTCTAATCTAAATTAACAGAATTTTTGTCCAAACTGCATTAGGAGGAATATTCTTCAAGTTCATTACATGATCATCAAAATAACCATCTACATGTGCTTTTAATCACATGAAATAATTAATAATCTAACTAGTTTAGATGACCTAATTTTCATTTGATCACAAGCATACATAGATAATTATATAAAATTATATAAAATGTCATGTAGTGGGTTGAATAAGATTCCTCTGAAAACAGTTTGGAGACAAATTTTGTAAATTTTAGATCCTCCTTATATGAAATACATGTGTACACTGTACAGTTATGTGTGTGTATTAGCAAGTACATTAATATATTTGTAAGCACAATGTTCCATCATCAGCAAACAATGGACCAACTGTGTATTCAGTGGAGTTGTGGTGGAAGAATAGCTGAGATGAGGAATGTAGGCGGTGGTGTCTGAAATTGAAGCTGGCAGACTAGTATAATTAATTGAGGAGACTAATTGGTAGGACTCTGATTGTTTCATTGTCTATGTAACAATGCAAGGCTGATGTTGGCTCTTCAACTTTTGAGCTGCCTGTTATTTCTTCTGAACTTCAAATGTAAGAAACTTTACTCTTTTTTTTAATAGATTCACTTGCTGTACTTGAATGTTGTATATTGCTTTCTAGTTAGGTCAGAACTGGTTGTTATAGTGTAAATTGTAAAAGTTAACCTTAGTATCAATATGTTGCGGTTTTAGCTGGGCTACTCAAAATTCTCTCTTCTTATTCTTCTTCCAAATCCCTAGTATCAATATGTTGCGGTTTTAGCTGGGCTACTCATTCACAGTGTTGGCAGCAAGCTCGGGGACTTCTCTGCCACCTTCACATTATGTCACCTTCCCTCTTCTCTCTCAACTCTTCAACAAATTCATCAACTATTTCCTCATCATCCTTATCTGCTGCAGATATTAATTCTCTTTAAGATATATATATATATATATATATATATTATTTTTGAGAAGATATTTTATAAGTTTAATCAACCCAACGACAAAAAATTTTGGAATTCCCGAAAGTTTTGAAATGTCTTCAATTCCAGCCAATCCAACATAGCATAGAAGAAAGTTCATACTGAATAAAAAAAATATATATATATATATATATTTAAAGACCTATAAGAAACATTATTAACCAATTGTTTTTGGATCAAGTTGCATACTCTTGCTTCATAAATAAATGTGGTCAGGAAGGGATATTATGGTTTTTTTTTTAATTCTACTTAACCAACTCTTTACTGGAAGCTTAAAACCTGACTTTTGCTCAGTCTAGTAACCATCATAGTACATGGTGGTCACATCACGGGTTTAATTGGGGTGTAGTTAATGAGTTAATTTTTTATTTATTTATCAGGAGTGGTTTTTGAGTTGGTCAATAAACTGGTCCAGTTAGGATCCCTTCCAAAAGTCCAAATATAACCTTGCAAAACCTTACACATCTCTAATGTTTATAACTTCATATAACTCGGAGCCAGTAATGAACCTTGAGCAGTGGAAGAACTGAGATGGCTAAGCAAAAAAAAAGCCCACTGGGCCAAATTTTTAGATGCTACAACTTTTTACTAGTCTATATGGTTTACAGTCCGAAATAAAAAATTGTTAATAGGGCTGCCCCACCCACCGAGCTGAGTAGCAAATTAGTAAATAAAAAAACTAGACCCTGGTAGATTATTTAAACAATATATATTCAGTTTTTAAATAATATTATATGTTTTTTTACACACTTTTTTACTCACACATATTTTTAAAAACTACAAAGAACATTATTTAAACTCCTCTACCAAACGGGCCTTTATACTCTTGTAGGTTCTAAATTCTAATATCCTTCTCCATTGAGGTTGCCCAAAAAAGGAAAAAAAAAAAAAAAAAAAAAGCAGCATCGAAAGCAGGATCAATACGTTTAAAGCATCTCTTCGAAAATTAGCCAATTATTCTATTTAAATGTTCGTACAAAATTTTTTATCTACTTTAGTATAAAAATTTATTTTTTCTATTTTACATATTCATTTTTCAAAATACTTCATATCTTATCAAAGGAAAAAAAAAACACATTATATCAAATTATCTATTTTACACTATATTTCATTTAATTATCAATTTTTCCTGATTTTTTTTTACATTATTTCTCTTTATTCACACAATAGTCACTATTTACTTGACTACTTTCTTCATTTATCCTCAAGATATGTAAAATATTATAAAAAAAAAAATAAAAAAAAAACTAACTGTGAAATTAATAGTGGACTGTAAATTTTTACGGTTGCTATAACAATCATGTATTTTTACACAGTTTTGTATAATTTAACGTAAGTAAATTTTGGGTTTAGTTGACTAAAATGAAGTACTTTTTCTATTATACAAGCATTGATGCAAGTGTTTTAGTGTGAATTTGGAATGGTCCTTTTTTTTTTTTTTTTTTTTTTTTTTAATTTTTCATTTGTTGGTTTATTTGGGTAAGCAGAACTTGTTTTTACCAAAAAAAAAAAAAAGTTACAATAAAATAAGTCGATAAATATAAATTTACCCAAGTGGACTTTTTTATGCATACATAATTAGAGAGAAGAGGATGCAACACAAAGAAATAAACAAATAAAAGTATAGGAATTTTAATTAAATAATTAAATTAATAATTAAAAAAAAAAGTGAAAAATATAAACCCTTAAGTTTGTACTCTGTAGTTTGTAAGACAGTACAAGCATTATGGATAATGTAATATAAAAAAGATATATAAAAACGGGTTATACCATCCCATGTGTTTGCCCCTAAAAATAATGTATTTTTTTTTTTTTCCAACTAACAGCACTCACAGAAGAAAAGGTACAAGGACTAAGCGGGAAGTTGAAGTGATTGTAGACCTAATAAGTCCCTACTTCCGTACTCTGTAGAGTATAAATTGTATTTTGTTTAACACCTTAGCGTTGAAAGTCAGGCTCCCTACAAAGGAGGCATCTAACATGCTTGAAAGCTTGATGCCCCTATTTAAATGTCCACTTTACCCACATATCTTTACTCATTTCATTTTTCTCTCCCATATCCATCTTCTAGATTTTCCACCTCCTCTGCACTATAGTTTGTGGCGGGAACTACATTACTACTGCATCTATATTATCCGCTAATCTTGACTTCAAGAGTTTTGGTTATTATTAAATGAATAACAAATAATGCAATGTTCATAATGTTTTCAAAGTAATTTTATAATAAATCATAAATAATAAGCAGTTATAAATGGGTAAAAATGTGAGATTAGAACCAATAATAACTTATTATTTATAATTTATAGTAAAATTATTATGAAAATACTGTGGACATAATATTATTATAGTAAAATCATGAAATGCTTTATACTAGTCATAAATTAGCTATTAGTATAATTTGTTCAATAGGATATCATGTAATTGTTATGCATTGTCATCCATTTGAATAGTAGATACAAGAATTCGAATATTCGAGCCTTATCTCTGGTGTGTGAGAGCAAGATTCTTCCTTCTACAAAACCCCTTCTTTCCCTCCTCACAGATATATGCTTGGTATTTTGAATTTCATCCCTCTCTAAAACCCCTTCTTTCCCTCCTCACCGAAATATGCTGGTGTTTTAAATTTCATCTGATTGTTTGTTTTGTTTTATTAATCTTTTTATTTTGTTTTGAATTCTGATTTTTTTTTTACTTTGTTTTCTTTTCCTAGTCAGATTATTTAAGTTGTGTTTTGTGACATGGTAGTGACAGGTAAGCAATGTCGTAAAAATGTTGTAAAATTGTTATAGACGTAGCATTTCTCAATTAAAAAACAACGTAACATTGTGTCAACAAAACCCAAATCTAGTCAGCAAAGTAGAAATCCAAAATCATGAATAGCTCAATGCTATAACCAAACAAGGTAGGTGAATAGCTCAAAGCAATTGTGTTTGTAGCTTCAGCGACAGATGGGTGGAGATGGCTTGGATGGTCCAAATCCAGACCAAAGCACCACAAATTTGATTCCTTGACAATTTAATGTGAGAGAGAGAGAGACCTAAGAAGAAGAGGTGATCAACCCTTTGGAATACTCATATTCATATTCCAATGAGAGAATGAGAGAAAGAGAGGCGGAAGGGTCAGAGACCTAAGAAGAAGAGGTAATAAACCCTTTGGAATTCTATTGTTCGCAGTTGGGTTTGTGTACCCTACATTAAATGTGATTTGAGCCTGTTCATAGTTTTAAGTGAGCATTTTGAGTCTCTTAGGTGGAGCTTCTTCCCGGAACCAGATGCAGCCTTATGAAATTACTGAAAGCATCTTAGTTTTTCAGCCTCTTGTTTTCTATTAATACTAATATAATTAGGCTATGTTTAGTAGCTATCTTTGTTTCTATCTCAATTGTAGAGTTTATTTGCAAATGCAAGTACTGTGTGTGAGTACAAGCAGCGCTTGAAAGAGAGGTTCAAACATATTTTAGAGAATGACATGCACATCTTACCAGTACACTCGCAAAGTCTTATTATATACCTTTTGACCATTGATTGTATAAACATTTCTTAGTAATTTTCAGAATCAACTGTTCGTGTTGATAAGTTAAACATAAAAGGCTTTTTCACATTTAGAACTACAAGATCACTTGGACAACTGGAAGAACTTGCTGCCTGCAAGTCTTGCCATGTGGAAATTTACTATCATAAACAATAGAGCTCAAGCCTGCTTCCATCTAAAAAAATTAGTATGGTATGGGTCAAACTGTGTTATTAAAACCAAAATTTGAAAACTTTTTTGATAAAGAAGTTAAAAAGTGTTCCGACTTCCGACCCATCACATCTGACCATTTTTCATTTCACAAAAAAATCACAAATAAAAAGAATTTTTCCCATTAAAAAACGAGCCAAAATTACTGCTCATTCAGCAGTAAAAATAGCATGTAAACATCAAGAATTTAGGGCCTGGTAATGTTGTTCTAATCATGTTTGTAATTTTTGGAAATACATATATGTAGAAATATGTGTAATATTATTTAAAAAATGAAAACTGTTATTTAAAATGTCATACCAAATAGCCTCTTAGTAACAAGAATATCGAAGTTGCTTTGAATACATATGAAATTAAATATCTATTTAAATAACATATAAGAATTCCTTCCAAATTTTTGTCTTAAGCCCCCAAAATCACTATAATGGTACAATTTGTTTCTCAACAAGTTGTAATCTTATCAGCCAAACAATGCTTCTACTAAAACATTGATTCCTTTTAGTAAGAATTTTACCAAAGTAACCAAACAAGACCGAATTAGAACCAAAGCCATAAAACATAACCTAAAGGGTAGATCTATAAGCTAAAGAAACACAATATTATGAAGTTTTTACATTTTTGGAATTGAGTCACAAAATCCTTAATATGTCAAAATATGATCAAGTTTAGAATATATTGACAGATACATTTGGAGCAAATGAAATCACGGGACGTCTTACTCTTAACTGGTACGTGAAAGAAGACTATTGCCTAAACTGGTAAGCTTTGAAGATTAATGGATAATTATCGAATTTGCGCAAGTCAAATGAAGAAGGATTAGAGCACATGACTTTTGCTAATTGTCGAGTCTCTAGGCTATAAGAAAATATGGCGTCTGAAATTTTAAGATAAACGATCTGCAAGTCATCATCAAAGGCAACAACATGTATATAATATAAACTTTTTAGGAACCTTATCTTTTCCTCATCATCAAGAAATAACATACAATTTCGCAACTTCAATTCATCCTCTGTCACACTCTGCTTGAGCAACCACTTGCAGTTTAAGTCTTTGTAAGTCCATATATGAAATCCTCTAAATCCTGACCGACAATATTGTAGTCGACCTTCGAACTCCCACAATAATACTTGATTCCAAGACCGTTGCCCTATTCTTGGTAATGACACGAGAGTAAAGAAACCCTTTTCAACATTATAAACTAGCATGCTTTAGCCCCATATGCTGTAGAGCTTTCCCTTCCAGTAAAGTGAAGCATAACTGCAAGTACCAATAGCACATGAAAACGAGGAGTTTAAAACTCTTGCTTCATGTTCTTTCCATTCCATTGTTTCAGATGAAAATATGTAGCATTTGATTACTTTGCAGGAATGATTTAATCTGTACGTTGAGTAATGTATCACCTTGAAGTGTTTTTGTGACCCATCAAAGACAAAAGCTGCAAAAATAAAACAGTGCCATCTCTGATGGAAAGGAATTTCAAGACATTGGTTAAGAACAGGGTTTGAAACAACAAACTTTGTACAAGCCTCTCCATCCTTTGTAACATGTTCTTTATCTATCGCCGAATATAGGAGCAAGCCATTGCAAGAATCGAGCAAGAAGCCACCATGGAATGTGTGACCGAGTGAGAGTGAGGTTTGTCCCCAAGTCACTCCCCCTTGGTCTTCAAATGTGATGAAACTGGTTTCACCCATTCTGTCTTGTCTCCTACGATCATAAACTATGCTTAAGGAAGATTTGAAGGAGCTGGAGTGGCGAATATAGGTTATTAAATCACACCAAGTCTTTGATACACACTTCAATCTTGTGCGAGGTTTTAAGGGGATATGAGAGAGGATTTTTTCTACAAGCTCCGGACATAGATCTTCAAATCCAACCTGTGTGTCCAATTTCTGTTTTTTCTTTTCTTTGGAATTTGCCCCCATCGTCATCAACCTGACTGCCTATTAATGAGGAAATACGAATTTTTGTTTATATATACAAACTTGAAACCTTATAGTGAAATTAAAAATCACTTAAATCAAACAAGACCGAATAAGAACTAAAGCCATACACATGATACAATCCAAGGGATGTATCTATAGTTAAAGAAACACAATCTACTGAAATTTTCCAAAAAGAAAATTCTCCGAGGACAAAAAAAATATAAAAAATGTAAGTGAATTTTGGTTTAATTTTCAAACACTGCAACCCAATAATAACCACAAATGAAGACTGACTTGAAAACTGATTATATATTAGCATTCAGTTCCTAAGAAGTATATTGATCTATAAACCAAAATAATAACGTAATGTTACTAATTACAATAAAGATTGCAATTGTACAAACAAATTAGACTACTGAATATTTAGGTAAAAGAAGGAACAATTAGCCCTTTTTTCCATTGTTTGAGAAGTATATATAAAGTTTATAAACTGTAGCTTCGCATATTTAAAATTTTAATATATAAACCTGTTTGCGCATAATCCAAAAGAAAAGCATGGAACTTTAAAAGACATATTGAAAATAAACCGTAAATATCAAAATTTTGTGCGATAGGTACCTTGATAATCACGGATTTGAAAAACATTGGGAATAGAAGGAAAGATTGCCGCACGGTATGCAAGAAAACAAATATCACTATTTAAGAACCCAGTTCTATCTTTAATTTAAAAGACCAAAGTATTGCCAAGCTATTAGGATTCCGATTTGGTAGGAGTCTTATTGAGGTGTACCGCCAAGGTAGAGTCTTAGTGATAGTGTGATACACTAAGTATTACTGTAACTGAGTATATCGGGTTGGATGGTTTTTATTTTATTTTTTGACGACTTTGTTGGGCTAAGAAATTTATTTATTTCTACTTTATTCTTTCTTTAATATTTCTCTATTCATTCCCAACTATTATATTTTTCTAATTCCCAATAACTATATTTTTAAATCTCCCAATGGTAATATTTTTAAATTTTTCAATAATCATACTTTCCAATGGTTTTTTTTAGTGATCATATTTTTCAAGCTTGCATTAATTTTCATTTATCAAATCTATATTAGTCTTGAAATTTATCAAATCGATGTAATTTGGAGTGAATTTATTCACACAAATCATTAATTGTTGTGTAATTCTTCTTATTTTTTAAATTATTATTTACACTACTATTTAAGGGGGCTTCCCCCTTTGGACCAGACATTTTTTTTTGTTCAAAAATACCCCTACAACCTACGTTTAAGTAGGGGCAAAATTTGAGGATAACACTGTAAGAATATATTTTTAACTCTTACTTAGAACATTTCCTACAAAATAAGATCACTCTTCTCCTGTTTGGACTAGACATTTTTTTTTTGTTCTAAAATGCCCCTACAGCCTACGTTTAAGTAGGGGCAAAATTCGAGGATAACACTGTAAAAATATATTTCTAACTCTTATTTAAAGCATTTCCTACAAAATAGGATCACTCTCCCATTAACCCACTTCTTCAAAGCAATTATATGTTTTTTTTTTTAATTTAAAAAATTAGAAAAACAAGTTAAAAAAAAAAAAAAAAAAAAAGTTAAACAACCCTATTGACGTCTCGTAGCTGCTCAACCACCCATTGCGGTGACGCTCGCGCGCCTCTCTCAGTGTAAGAAATATGGAGGTGTGTCGTACCTCGGGTGTATGGTTGGAATCTAAGGCGATTTTAAGGAAATTACCAAAGGTAAGTGAAATTGACACCAATCATTGGGTTTTTCTAAGGTGTGATTGGTCACCTGATTCTATTTGATTTTATTACCGATCCTAGGTTAAGAAAAATGGCATTTTTCCTAATCTAATATGGATGAGTAAAAAATTTTGATTCTTGTGTTCGGAAGTCTAGTTACGTGTGAAAAATGTGTTAGGCACCCTACAATGCTTGTTCGTAAACAGTCATTTGTTTTGATAAAATCATAATTTAAAGACATTGGTAGTTGAAAACGAGCTATTGGCATTAGCTTTCAGGGATTTAAATGTATTGGGCTTTGAGATTTGGTTTCAGAATGGGTATGGTCTTGATCAATGCTTTCCAAGTGTGTTTGGAATTGTTGCCAAATTTCCACGGTGAAAATTCGACAGCGTTTCGCCTTATTTTTGTGGCAGAAATATGGCAATGTTTCGCCTCAGATGCTATATTCACCAAGCTTTCGACATGAGAATACGGCAATGGGGATACCCCATTTTCACAGCAAAAATCCGATAGAATTTCGCGTTTGGCGCACTATGGCACACCGGTAGGGTTTCGCGTCTGTGTATACAGCACGTATCGACATACTTGTACTGTGACAAGCCAAAGCCCTTCAAAGCATCAAGTATGTTGATGCGTGTCACATACATGGGGAAACCAATGTCACTTGGTGACATGGATCAAGACAATCACACAGCGATGATCGTGCACACAATCTAGCATAAATATGCACCTACAGCAATCGCCTTGAATGCATACACACACTACAAGGTCAAGAGCACTCATGATCAATGAGGGTCACTTGCATAATCACGAAAATCCATCATACAATGTGCACAATACCCACACACACGTAGGCGCGCACATACACACACACACATGCACGCGCATAGGCACACACACACACACATATATGTAAACACATATACATCATACACATATACATCATGCACAACGCTATCACACATAGCAGAAAAGTAAAACAGACATTACCAACATTCCAAGGGTATGGCCCAGTAAGGTACAGAAAATGTAAAACAGACATTGCCATACCCAGGGAATGCACCCAAGCAAAGAGCAAGAAAATAAAAGGGGGTACACGGAGGGGGACCTTAATACACGCTCTAAAGAAGAGGCTTAGAGAGAGAAAGAGAAAACCACTCTGCAAGGGCTAGGCCCCCTAATCTACTGAACATTGCCCCTTTGTGGGCTTGCATCTTCTTGCTTGCATCTTTGCCTTTTTTGCTCACACCTAGGAGGTCAGGCCCTCGCTCCAAGCGTTCTTGCTCCATGTGTGTACATGCGAGAAACAAGGAAACAAGCCAGCTGACAAGCAAATGAAGAAATAAAGAGGGTAGGGAGAGCATGCAAAGAACATATTGACAAAGAGAGCCAAACGGGGGAAAGCAAAGCATGCTAAACATATGAGAGGGCAAACAAGCATGTTATCAAGCAAAAGAGGGTGTCCTAGGAGGACAAATGTAGGTTTGGATCGAATGTCAAATGCCAAATTTTTGGCATTTGACACACCAAACACCAAAAACACAGCTTCATGAGGTGTGCTATATGTGCTAAAAATTTGGAACATGCTACAGTACGCTTCATTTTTAACACAGTACGGACTGAAATGCTATTTACGTTTATTATTATTTTATTTGTCTTTCCCTCTGATACCGATTAAAATATAATTCCCTCTTTCACGTTCACAGCCACTCCTTTTCTGCCTCACATCTACACTCTCCTACACACTCTTTTCTTCTCCCTTTTTCTCTTTGCAGCTTCACACCGCCATCTTACTCTCTCCCATACTCCCTTCAAGTTCCTCTCTACCATCACTAATATATAAAAATCAAGTTCACCGGTTTTTTCCCTTTTTTCCCCTTTTTTTTCGCTCTCTTCTCTCTGTTCTATGATCTGATACTCCGAATCGGCGACATCAAATCGGAAGTTCATCTCAATGTCACCGATTCGCAGTTCAATCTGAGCCACCACCGATTTACTCTACCATCTTACGAATTCCACCATCACTGATTTATAAAAAAATCAGGTTCACCAGTTTTTTTTCCCCATTTCTTCCCCTTTTTTTTGGCAATCTACCCTCTGTTCTGTGATCTCACACACCAAATCGGGTCAGTTCATCTTAAACTCGCCGATTCGCAGTTCAAGCTCAGTATCGCCGATCAGAAGTTCATCTCGGTATCGTCGATTCGCTGATCGGAAATTCATCTCGGTATCGCCTATCGGAAGTCATCTCACTATCGCTGATCGGAAGTTTCTCTCGGTATCGCCTATCGGAAGTTCATCTCGGTATCACTATCACCGATTCACCGATTTGCCGTACAGGTAAGTTCTCCATCTTCTCTGTGATTCTCGGTATTTCGGTGTCTACATCTATTTTTGGTATTTTGTTATTTAAGTGTGGCTACCAAATATCTGTAGCGTACATCTAAGTCATATTTCCTTAACATTTAACAGCAAAATTAGTTGAATACTTGAATATGATAGATATGTGTGTCCAAATTAGCATTAATATATGGTGTTATTATTTCATACCTGGGTTATCTGCTTGAAACCGAATAGCAACCCAACCCCCAAAAGGTACACCCACAGTGTTTCTTTCATTAGGGTCAACAAGATTAAACTTTGATGGGTCCTTATTGGGTGTTTCTTTGTTGTGTGTTGTGTTATTTATTTATTTTTTTTTCAATTCTTTTGCATTACCTAATGATTACTTGGATGCAAATTTATGAGACACTACGGATTCTAAATTCTAATTCTAGCATTTAGGCTATGAGACACTACGAATAATCTATTAGACACTACAAAATTCTAATAGTCCATGCTCTACATTCTAATTCCAGCATTTAGAGCATGGACTCAAGATAGTATTCATTGTTCACTGATGTCTTACGGGGAAATATTAATAGTGAGGATGAACTTTTCGGTTTATCTGAAAATAGTCCTGTGTTAGTCCAAGATTCTCCAATGGATAATGAAGTTGCCACTTCTAAGAAAAAAACATCATGTGGTGCCGGCTTCAGTCTTGAGGAAGACAAGCTACTTGTAGCAGCATGACTCAATACCAGTGTCGATCCTGTGCATGGTAATGAACAACATAAAACAACGTTTTACGGCAATGTTGCAAAATACTTCAAGGACCACTGGACTGACTCTACACATAGTATTTCATTCCTAACAAGCCGATGGGGAGTGATTAATAGGGAAACAGTTAAATTTTGTGGTTCCTTAGCTAAAATTGTAGCAAAGAATGAAAGTGGAACCACTGCTGAAATCAAGGTATAAATTTTGCAATGGTCTTTAATTTTTTTAGATTTACAACATAAATGAAATGATTGAAGAAACTAATTATGTTATATTTATTTAATTTTTTTTAGATTGAGAAAGCAAGGGAATTGTTTAAAGAATTATACGGTTACTTTTTCCTATATGAACATTGTTGGCAAATGTTGAAGGATTTTCCCAAGTGGGCATCTACTATGCCTAGGGGAGATTCAAGAAAAGAAATGCCTCAAACTCCAGATTCAATAGATCAAGGAGGGGGGGGGGTTGGTGACACTATGAATTTCGAGAGGCCAATAGGTAGAAAAGCTGAAAAGGCTAATCGAAAGAGAAAAGATGATGGGAAAGATGTTGCAACAGAATATTTGAAAAAGAAAATGAAAATGCTTGACGAATCTTATGCACAAGAAAAAGAGAGAGTTCGTCTCAAAGCGGAAAAGGTTCGCTTGAAAGAGTTGAAAGAGAATGAAAGAATTATGATGCTAGACACAAGTGGCATGAATGAAGACCAAAGAACTTTTTATGATGGACTCAAAAAGGAAATCCTTGCAAAACAAAGATCAAGTAGTTCATTGGGTTGAGATGATGTTGGGGATGTCTTATTTCAATCTTATTTTGGTAGTAACTTATTGTAGGCCTTTTTTTTTTGTTGGTAGGAACTTATTGTAGGCCTTGATATGTATTTTGTGGCATTTTTTGGATGTAGCTGATTTTAGGCCTTAAATATGTAAATTGTGATCTTAGCAAAAGGTCTAGACTATTTTATTATGTAATCCTAACATTTTAGCTTATATAAAATGTCGTGTATTTTCTATATTACTTATATTAGCTTATATTACTGTCATTTTAGAGTTCTACCATGAGGTTTTTACTTTTTTTGGGGACCTTTGCATGCTCTGCCTAACATGCTTACTTATATATGTTATAATATGGTCGAACATGTTATTATACAAGCTTTAATTTATATAATAATGTGTATCAGCTAATTAGAGCGGTTCATGTTAACATTTTTCACAAAGAATAATGTCTAGAAAAATGAATAGTTACTTTAACACAAATGCTGAAATTTGTATCATCTTATAATGTGCTAATGTTCTTAGTTTTTTCTTTTGGTCAAAGTTATCTTTTACTAACTAATAGCTAAAGAAATAATTTTTTGGTGTTATATGAATGAAAATAATACATTGAGTGATCAAGTATTGTTGAGTGAGGAATATCAAAATATTATTTTTGAAGAAGGGATAGCCCTACAAGTAAGACACACTGAACACTGGTGTGTCTATATATATATATATATATAGACACACACATCCTTAACTTTATTTTTTTTTTTTTATAAACGTATACACCTTAAGCTAATAGCTAGGCTAGGGATGTATTACTTAAAGCATGTTAACGAATAATACCAACCTTAATGTATAGTGTTTTGTGGTTGCATGGTTGGCTTTGGCTTTGGCTTTATTTTCAAATGTTTTATCTTGCTTGTGAAAAACAGTTGATGTCATATTATATTTATAAGAAAATTATATTCATATTATGTCTTCTCTTATTAATTGCCCTTTATTAAGTACCAAGATATCTACCTACTATATAATTGTATAATTGTTGGCATGAGAATGTATGCTTTTAGCTCATTTACCTTTGTCCCCCACCTTCCTTGATACACATGGTCATGTGGCTTGGACTACTTATTAGTACGTGAATTCCCCAAAACCATAAAATATTGGTGTAGGTTTGTTTCTTATGGTTACTTCACTAATTAGTGTTAATTTATCTATTTCTAGTGTTAAATGAAAAAGAAGAATGCACTTGCGGTTCTTAATTTTTCGCAGAAACTTGTGCAATCATGATTGGTGATTAGCTGTGAATAAGTAATAGACTTCAACTCAATAAATGAGAAGATTCAACAAAACTTTTTGATGGTGTTTAAATCCTTAGTGTAAAATTAGTTCATTATGTCACAATGGTTATTTATGTTGAACACCTTTTGTGGCCACATTATTCTTATGTTAATATTTCTAGATGATTTGCTATTTGGTTTCAGTGTGTTTACATAAATTATTCAGCACTTAACTTTGTCAGCCATGACTGTACTGTGATAAAGATGCGAGTGTTATGCCTATTTAAAACATTGAATTATTACTGCCTATATGTAATGGTATTTTTTTCCGGAAAATTTTAAATGAAGAAAAAGAAAGAAGGGAACAGGAAAGAAATGAATTTCTTTTGTGCATGGACAACATAATAAGACCAATAATGTTCTACTGTGAAAGTAATTTCTGATTGTATGAGCACTTACAAGAGATTATTAACTATGCTTAATTAAAATTTCTCAAGAAACTGAAACTGCTAGATCAAAGTAGAATGGTGCATTTCTAAAATAAGAGAAGCTCTACCTTAAGCTTTATGGTTTCCTTGAGAACTATAAGTATATGAGATTCAATTATTTTGATTTGTTGTCCACTATGATATACTGTGGGATCCATAGTTTTTGGAGTAAGTGTTTGAAGACTAGTGGATGCAAACTCTAAAATGTCGTGTATTTTATTATGTAATCCTAACATTTTAGCTTATATTACTGTCATGCTTAATGTTGGTGTGCTATTGGTGCTGATTTGGTTATATGTATCTATTGTTTCAACCTTATTTTGCTATTGATGCTGCTGTGTTATTGGTGCTGTTTTGTTATTATTAGTTGGCTTGTGCTTGTAAAGTAAATCTTTTGTAGTTTGGAAGGATCTATCATTGGTTGCTGTTCTTGTGATGGCAGTATGGTAGCTAGGTGTCTCTTTCCTTTGTTTTGTCTTTCTTGTTGTACTTCATTTTCTTGTGACAATGAATTTATGTTCCCCATCCAAAAAAAAAAGAAAAAAGGATTAAACAGTTGATTAATGGCTGCAACCTTCATTGAAGGAATTATATTTTTTCTATTAATTTATAGGTAATTTCTTAGGTGAAATCCAAGATGGAGCCTATCAATGGCTGTCTTTGTTAATTTCCCCCATATATATAAAACTTGGAGGGAGGGAAGTTGCCATAAAAGGTAGCAAAAGAACATAAAAATTAAAACTTGCTCCTGAGTCTTGACTATCCAGTCAAAAAGAGAATAAAGGAAAAGTCTAAAAAGGGGTTTTCAATTTTACAACACTAGCATATCTCATAATCAAAACAAGGGTAGAGTGGGAGCAGCTGGTAAAAATAGTGGCAGCAGTAGGTTAGCTTGTTCATTCTTCCTCATGCCTCCACCAAATCCAACTTCATGTGCTAAAGAAAATAAGTTTATATGTATCTATTGTTTCAACCTTATTTTGCTATTGACGCTACTGTGCTATTGGTGCTGATTTGGTTATATTTTCTATTGTTTCAACCTTATTTTGCTATTGTTGCTGCTGTGCTATTGGTGCTGATTTGGTTTTATTTTCTTTTAGTTTCTATGCTTGTCTTGACTCTTAGGCTCTTCTAATTGTTGCTGAAATGTATCCATTGGTTTACAATTCTTAAGTGCTAGAAGAAGATAGGAGAGGATCTCATCTTAGGTCACATTTGTATTTAAAGAAAATTTTATATTCTTTACATAATGATCAAACCTTCTTTTAAAGTTATCGATTTCATTTCATATTATGTTTCTTGCATCTATATTGATAATTGCTTTCCAATGTTTTCTTCTAGTTTATCTCCATGGGTCGTTCTTTTTTCGTGAATTGCTTGATGATGACTCAGATGAAGATGAGATAATTATAAAACTTCTCATGGGTGAGACATCACAACGTAAGCGTCGTCGGTATATCAACCGTAATCATTTGGCAGGCCATAAACGGCTTTATGATGACTACTTTGCTGAAGAACCTGTATATCCTCCCAAAGTATTTTGAAGGAGATTTCGAATGAGACGTTCTCTTTTTCTCTGAATCCTATCTAAAGTAGAAGTTCACGAACCTTATTTTATCCAAAAAATAAATAATGCCAAAAAGCTTGGTCTATCTCCCCTTCAAAAGATGTCTGCTGCACTTAGGATGCTTGGTTATGGAGTAACAGCTGATTTTTTGGATGAATATGTGAGAATAGCCAAAAGCACTGCAATGATGAGTCTGAAAAAAATTGTTGCAGCAGTGGTTGCTATTTTCTCAGAGCAATACTTGAGGTCACCAAACAATGAAGACATCGCTAGATTGTTAGCTCATAGCCAAAACCGTGGATTTCCAGGCATGTTAGGAAGTATTGATTGCATGCATTGGAAATGGAAAAGAAAAAATTGTCCAACTGCATGGAAAGGGATGTATTGTGGTCATGTTTGTCAGCCAACTATTATTTTGGAAGCAGTGGTTTCATATGACCTTTGGATATGACACTCTTTTTTTGGATTACCTGGGTCCAATAATGATATTAATGTGTTGGAGCGGTCTCAATTATTTTCTGAGCTTGCACGAGGACGTGCTCCTGAAGTTAATTACTCAGTTAATGGTCATGATTACACAATAGGATACTATCTTGCTGATGGTATATATCCAAAATGGTCAACATTTGTGAAGACAATCTCATCTCCACTAGGAGATAAAAGAAAATTATTTGCAAAAACTCAGGAGGCATATAGGAAGGGCGTAGAGCGTGCATTTGGAGTGCTTCAAGCGCGATTTGCAATTGTACGTGGACCTGCACGGTTTTTCTATCAAGAAACACTACATGACATTATGAAAGTATGCATAATTCTTCATAACATGATTATTGAAAATGAGCTTGATGAAGCTGAAGCAGCGGACTTTGATTATGAACAAATTGATGAGATTTCATGTACACCAATGTCACTTTAGCGGACAAATGAATTTTCGGAGTTCATTCAAGTTCATCAGCACATTATGGATAAAGAAGTTCATTCTCAACTCCAAAAGAATCTCGTTGATCATTTATGGCAATTACAAGGAGAGTTGTGAAAACTTTTGGTTTTATTTATTTATCTCCTCTTCTTTTTATGGAGTTGTCATTAAAACTTTTGATTTGGTTTATTTGTTTTATTTTGTTTATGAGGTTTCCATTAAAACTCATTGGCTATGTTGTTTCGTTATGTTAAGTTTAAGTACTAGCCAATTGTTGTGTTGTGTTAAATTTAAGTATCATTTGTGATCAAGGAAGTGGCAAGCTCAACTCTATTTAATTCAAGTATTTGTGTAAATTTGACAGGTTGATTTTATTTCAAGTATGTCTGTTTGTGTAAATTTGATAGGTTGATGTTATTTAAGTACCATTTGTGTTGTGTTAATTCAAGTATGTTTGTTTAAGTACCATTTGTGATCAAGGAAGTGTGTAAATTTGACAGGTTGATGTTGTTTAAGTACCATCTGTTTAAGCCAACTATGTGTGTAAAATTTGAGTTGATGTTATTGGATATAAGTTAATGACAGGTTCAACATTTTTTTTTCCTGAAGATGACAAGTTCTGTGTAAGGGTTATTTTTTATTTTTTTTGATTTAAACGTGACAGGTTCAGCTTCAACATTTTTTTTTCCTGAAGATGACAAGTTATGTGTGAGGGTTATTTTTTATTTTTTTGATTTGAACGTGACAGGTTCAACTTCAACATTTTTTTTTTCCTGAAGATGACAGGTTCTGTGTGAGGGTTATTTTTTATTTTTTTGATTTGAACGTGACAGGTTCTGGTTCAACATTTTTTTTTTCTTGAAGATGACAGGTTCTGTGTGAGGGTTATTTTTTATTTTTTTTATTTGAACGTGACAGGTTCTAGGTTTTTTTTTTTTTTTTTTTTTTGGTTGGGAAGCTGGCAGGTTCTAAAGTTTTTTTTTTTATTTTTTTTAAATGCTAAATGGAAAATATGGATTTAAAAAAATATGACAGTTGAATAGGATAATTATTTGAAAATGTTACCGTTGATTAGAACCAAAATATTTGAAAAAGAATGCAATGTTACCGTTAGAACAAGAATTTGGCTAGTAGGAACAAATAATAAGAAAGAATAAAATAATAATAAAAAAGAGTTAAGAAATAATATTTAAATGAAGTTGTAAAAATATAGAACATTTGATCAATGGTATGTTGTAAAATGTTGTGCTAAAATGATAAAGTAGGTTTTTGATGTGTTAAAATGACATTTTTTTTTTTTAGAGAGCTGATGGGAATGCTCTTAGGATTCCAATTTGGTAGGAGTCTTATTGAGGTGTACCGCCAAGGTAGAGTCTTAGTGATAGTGTGATACACTAAGTATTACTGTAACTGGGTATATCGGGTTGGATGGTTTTTTTTTTTTTTTTTTGACGACTTTGTTGGGCTAAGAAATTTATTTATTTCTACTTTATTCTTTCTTTCATATTTCTTTATTCATTCCCAACTACTATATTTTTCTAATTCCCAATAACTATATTTTTAAATTTCCCAATGGTAATATTTTTAAATTTTTCAATAATCATACTTTCCAATGGTTTTTTCTAATGATCATATTTTTCAAGCTTGCATTAATTTTCATTTATCAAATCTATATTAGTCTTGAAATTTATCAAATCTATGTAATTTGGAGTGAATTTATTCACACAAATCATTAATTGTTGTGTAATTCTTCTTATTTTTTAAATTATTATTTACACTACTATTTAAGAGGCTTCCCCCTTTGGACCAGACATTTTTTTTTTGTTCAAAAATACCCCTACAACCTACGTTTAAGTAGGGGCAAAATTTGAGGATAACACTGTAAAAATATTTTTTTTAACTCTTACTTAGAACATTTCCTACAAAATAAGATCACTCTTCTCTTGTTTGGACTAGACATTTTTTTTTTTGGTTCTAAAATACCCCTACAGCCTACGTTTAAGTAGGGGCAAAATTCGAGGATAACATTGTAAAAATATATTTCTAACTCTTATTTAAAGAATTTCCTACAAAATAGGATCACTCTCCCATTAACCCATTTCTTCAAAGCAATTATATGTTTTTTTTTTTAAATTTAAAAAATTAGAAAAACAAGTTAAACAAACAAAAAAAAAAAGTTAAACAACCCTATTGACGCCTCGTAGCTGCTCAACCACCCATTGCGGTGACGCTTGCGCGCCTCTCTCAGTGCGAGAAATATGGAGGTGTGTCGTACCTCGGGTGTATGGCTGGAATCTAAGGCGATTTTAAGGAAATTACCAAGGGTAAGTGAAATTGACACCAATCATTGGGTTTTTCTAAGGTGTGATTGGTCACCTGATTCTATTTGATTTTATTACCGATCCTAGGTTAAGAAAAATGGCATTTTTCCTAATCTAATATGGATGAGTAAAAAATCTTGATTCTTGAGTTCGGAAGTCTAATTACGTGTGGAGAATGTGTTAGGCACCCTACAATGCTTGTTCGTAAACAGTCATTTGTTTTGATAAAATCATAATTTAAAGACATTGGTAGTTGAAAACGAGCTATTGGCATTAGCTTTCAGGGTTTTAAATGTATTGAGCTTTGAGATTTGGTTTCAGAATGGGTATGGTCTTGATCAATGCTTTCCAAGTGTGTTTGGAATTGTTGCCAAATTTCCACGGTGAAAATTCGACAACGTTTCGCCTTATTTTTGTGGTAGAAATATGGCAACGTTTCGCCTTAGATGCTATATTCACCAAGCTTTCGACATGAGAATACGGCAATGGGGATACCCCATTTTCACGGCAAAAATCCGATAGAATTTCGCGTTTGGCGCGCTATGGCACACTGGTAGGGTTTCACGTCTGTGTATACAGCACGTATCGACATACTTGTACTGTGACAAGCCAAAGCCCTTCAAAGCATCAAGTATGTTGATGCGTGTCGCATACATGGGGAAACCAATGTCACTTGGTGACATGGATCAAGACAATCACACAGCGATGATCGTGCACACAATCTAGCATGAATATGCACCTACAGCAATCGCCTTGAATGCATACACACACTACAAGGTCAAGAGCACTCATGATCAATGAGGGTCACTTGCATAATCACGAAAATCCATCATACAATGTGCACGATACCCATACACAGGTAGGGGCGCGCACACACACACACACACACACACACATATATGTAAACACATATACATCATGCACAACGCTATCACACATAGCAGAAAAGTAAAACAGACATTACCAACATTCCAAGGGTATGGCCCAGTAAGGTACAGAAAATGTAAAACAGACATTGCCATACCCAGGGAACGCAACCCAAGCAAAGAGCAAGAAAATAAAAGGGGGTACATGGAGGGGGACCTTAATACACGCTCTAGAGAAGAGGCTTAGAGAGAGAAAGAGAAAACCACTCTCGAAGGGTTAGGCCCCCTAATCTACTGAACATTGCCCCTTTGTGGGCTTGCATCTTTGCCTTTTTTGCTCACGCCTAGGAGGTCATGCCCTCGCTCCAAGCGTTCTTGCTCCATGCGTGTACATGCGAGAAACAAGGAAATAAGCCAGCTGACAAGCAAATGAAGAAATAAAGAGGGTAGGGAGAGCATGCAAAGAACATATTGACAAAGAGAGCCAAACGGGGGAAAACAAAGCAGGCTAAACATATGAGAGGGCAAACAAGCATGTTATCAAGCAAAAGATGGTGTCTTAGGAGGACAAATGTAGGTTTGGATCGAATGTCCATAGTTCCTTTGGATTGGAGTACGGACGACACATAGACTCATGCATAAACATGTAGGCAAGTGTGCAAAAGATGCAAGGAAGCAGAGAAAGCCAAAAGGGTGGCACAAAACAAGTAAGGCAAGCATATCAACATTGTACGGAGCAAAGAAAGGTGTATATCAAGCACACTGACACCACAGAGGTGTATCTCACAAGCGGCTACACCCAATCAATCCCTAGGAGGGATGGATGCAATTGCACAAGCAAGCCCACGAGGGGGCACAAAGCATGGAAAAGCCTAAACCAAACATATGCATAAAGCATAGAAGCAAGCAAGCAGTCAAAGCAAATAGGGAAATGATCTAAACCCTTTAATATGGGCCTAGGTGTATGGATGTAGATCTACACCATACCAAAAGGGCCAAAACACAAGAAAGAGTGACATCAAGAGAGAGAGAAAGGCTTTAGAAGCACATGGCATAGCAACCAACATATAGATCTAAGCACACAAACATGGTATGGAGCACATAAACACATGGATCTAAGCACACAAACATGGCACAGAACACATAAACACATAGATCTAAGCATAGGCATATAGATCTAAACATCATGTAGATATAAGCAAAATCTGTTGGAAAAACTGGTTTTACATCTCATACAAAACCCACAGCAGAAGCAGCACAAGGATCTACTTTATTCGTGTGAGATAACGTTCAATATCTAGAATTTTAGAAACAAAAAATAGAAAGACATACTTTGATGCAATGAAATTTAAAACAAAACAAGTTTGAACTTATGAAGACCTTCAATCTTCACACTAATTTCACATATGCCGAAGATGTGTGGTTTCTCAATCAGTTATGTACACACTTGTTCAAGATAGAATATATTTTGAGAAAATTGTATTTTTCTCTTTTAATCGTACGTACGTTTTTAACTGTTAAAAGCAGTTACTTTATTTAATAACTTTTATTAAATAAACAACTAATTATCTAATTGGGTAGCCTTTTAGGCCAGCCTAATTGAGCTTTAGTGTGTGGCTTGGGATGGGACCAAAGGAACAAATAAAGTTTTAGCTCCAATGGGTTTCGGGCTTATCTATCAACTCTTGACAAGTCCAAAATTACCATTGATTATATTTAATACCACTATATAAATATAATTGCACTTTAAGCTTTATTAATAAAATTAAATCCCAAGACTTAATTATCTAAACAATTAACCCTTTCATGGAAATATTCGTAGTAATACAAAGTCATAATATATAACTGCTACTTTGAAAATTACTAACTTTTGATCCTTGGGTACCCGGTTTAATCTTTTAAGTTATTCATATATATTTATGAAATCAAATTTCGTAAAATATAAACTTTAGTAACTCTTTGTTAAAGTGGTTAGGCCTAGCACTTTGAATAACCAAATTCATTAAACTTATCTTAAGGGAATATTTTATATCTCTACAAAGAGACTATGAATTCCATCTTAAGAATATGTGTTCCTTTAGCACTACGTGTGGCTGCCTAGCATACTGAGATTTTGACCGTTGAATTAGATCTCACTCCTGATATATCAAAGTAACCTACATTTCATGATCGGGTTCACTATCCTCTCAGGATTAAGAGTTTATGTAAATGAAAGTTGTGAGATTTATTATTCAGTTGACAGTCGTTAATAAAGTAATTAATCTCACAATGGTCCAGTTCAATATGTCTTATATACTTAAGACACATCAACTTATCAACTAGAAGTCTCCACTTCTATGATCAAGACAAATCATCTTAGTTGACAACAGATGAAATGCCCTATTTCATCGTCAACTACAAACTAAAGTTTTAAGTTTACAAAGATCAAGACAAACCATCTTAGTTGACAACAGATGAAATGCCCAATTTCATCGTCGACTACAAACTAAAGTTTTAAGTTTACAAAGAACTTGTGATCTATATCTTCTGTGACTAAATCACATACTATACATCTCAAGGACTATATGATAATGTCCAAATATTCATACTATCATTATTTTAGATAATAAAACAACTTTATTATTTATAACATAATGTCATACATAATATCATATACAACATCGTACAATAGGATTGTTTCATTGTCTATGTAACTATGCAAGGCTGATATTGGTTCTTCAACTTTTGAGCTGCTTGTTATTTCTTCTGAACTTCAAATGTAAGAAACTTTACTCTCTTTTTTTAATGGATTCATTTGTTGTACTTGAATGTTGTATATTGCTTTCTAGTTAGGTCAGAATTGGTTGTTATAGTGTAAATTGTAAAATTTAACCTTAGTATCAATATGTTGCGGTTTTATCTGGGCTACTTAAAATTCTCTCTTCTTATTCTTCTTCCAAATCCTTAGTATCAATATGTTGTGATTTTAGCTGGGCTACTCAAAATTCTCTCTTCTTATTCTTCTTCCAAATCCTTAGTATCAATATGTTGCGGTTTTAGTTGGGCTACTCATTTACAGTGTTGGCAGCAAGCTCGGGGACTTCTCTGCCACCTTCACATTATGTCACCTTCCCTCTTCTCTCTCAACTCTTCTAACAAATTCATCAACTATTTCCTCACCATCCTTATCTGCGACAGATATTAATTCTCTTTAAGATATATATATATATATATATATATTATTTGGGTCATGCTAATGAGTGCCCCCTTAGGGCACTCATTAATAATTCATTTTAAAAAAGTTTTGATACAACTTTTATGGGAAATGAAAAAATCTATCAAAATATTAAATACTTTTTTTTTTTCATTTCCCATAAAAACTTTCTTTAGATGGATTATTAACTAGTGTCCTAAAGGCACTCGTTAGCATTTCGCATATTATTTTTGAGAAGATATTTTTATAAGTTTAATCAACCCAACGACTAAAATTATTGGAATTCCCGAAAGTTTTGAGATGTCTCCAATTCCAACCAATCCAACATAGCATAGAAGAAAGTTACATATTGAATGATATATATATATATATATATATATTTAAAGACCTATAAGAAACATTATTAACCAATTATTTTTGGATCAAGTTGCATACTCTTGCTTCATAAATAAATGTGGCCAGGAAGGGATATCATGGTTTTTTTTTTTTTTTTTGTAAATTCTACTTAACCTACTTATTACTGGAGACTTAAAACCCGATTCTTGCTCAGTCGAGTAACCATCATGGTACGCGGTAGTCACATCACAAGTTTAATTGGGGGTGTAGTTTATGAGTTAATTTTTTATTTATTTTTTAGGAGTGGTTTATGAGTTGTATTAAAAGAACAGCAAGACGAACGCAATATAAAACCTTGGTCAATAAATTGGTCAAGTTAGGATCCCTTCCAAAGGTCCAAATATAACCTTGCAAAACCTTACACATGCATCTCTAATGTTTATAACTTTATATAACTCGGAGCCAGTAATGTACCTTGAGCAGTGGAAGAACTGAGATTGCTAAGCAGAAAAAAGCCCACTGGGCCAAGTTTTGAGAAGCTACTACGTACTTGTCTATACGGTTTACAGTCCGAAATAAAAAATAAAAACTTGTTAAAAGGGCTGTCCCACCCACCTGAGATGAGCTGGGTAGCAAATTAGCAAATAAAAAAACTACTCTTGTAGGTTCTAAATTCTAATATCCTCCTCCATTAAGGATGCCCAAAAAAGAAAAAAAAAAAAAAGCAGCATCGAAAACAGGATCAGTACATTTGAAGCATCTCTTCGAAAATTTCTAGTTTTTTAGACCCATCTTTTATCTGCATTCAGATAATTAGCCAATTATTCTATTTAAATGTTCATACAAAATTTTTTTTATCTACTTTAGTAAAAAATTTATTTTTTCTTTTTTACATACTTACTTTTCAAAACACTTCATATCTTATCAAAAAAAAAAAAAAAAACACCTCACATCAGATTATCTATTTTACACTATATTTTATTAAATTATCAATTTTTCTTGATTTTTAAAAATTATTTCCCTTTCTTTACATAACAATCACTATCTACTTGACTACTTTCTTCATTTATCCTTAAAATATGTCAAATATATTTTTTAAAAATCTAATTGTGAAATTAATTGTGGATTGTAAATTTTTACGGTTACTATAATAATTATGTATTTTTATATAACTTTGCATAATCTAACGTAAGTGAATTTTGGTTTAGTTAACTAAAATGTGGTACTTTTTTATTATACAAGCATTGATGCAAGTGTTTTAGTGTGTGTTTGGAATAGATCATTTTTTTTCCTTTTTCATTTGTTGGTTTATTTGGGTAAACAGAACTTGTTTTTGCCAAAAAAAATATATATATAATCAAATAAGTCGATAAATATAAATTTACCCAAGTGGACTTTTTTATGCATATATAATTAGAGAGAAGAGGATGCAACACAAAGAAAAAAACAAATAAAAGTATAGGAATATTAATTAAATTAATAATTTTAAAAAAGTGAAAAAATATAAACCCTTTAAGTTTGTAAGACAGTACAAGCATTATGGATAATGTAATATAAAAAAGATATATAAAAACGGGTTAATACCATCCCATGTGTTTGCCCCTAAAAACAATGTATTTTTTTTTTTCCAACTAACGGCACTCGCAGAAGAAAAGGTACTAGGACTAAGGGGGAAGTTGAAGTGATTGTTGACCTAATAAGTCCCTACTTCCGTAGAGTATAAATTGTATTTTGTCTAACACCTTAGCGTTGAAAGTACAGGCTCCCTACAAAGTACAGGTTGATGCCCCTATGTAAATGTCCACTTTACCCACATATCTTTACTCATTTTTCTCTCCCATATCTATCTTCTAGATTTTCCACCTCCTCTGCACTATAGTTTGTGGCGGGAACTACATTACTACTGCATATATATAATCCGCCAATCTTGACTTTAAGAGTTTTTGGTTATTATTAAATGAATAACGAATAATGTTACGTTCATAATGTTTTTAGAGTAATTTGACAATAAATTATAAATAATAAGCAATTATAAATGGGTAAAAATGTGAGATTAGAACCAATAACAACTAATTATTTATGATTTGAAGTGAAATTATTATGAAGATATTATGGACATAATATAATTATAGTAAAATCATGAAATGCTTTATACTAGTCATAAATTTATTAGTATATTTTGTTCAATAGGGTATCGCGTAATTGTTATGCACTGTCATCCATTTGAATAGTAGAGTACAAGAATTCGAATATTTGAGCCTTATCTCAAAGTTGCTATTGAATTTGGGTCATCAAATTTGTATGTGACAATTACTATTAAACTTAAAGATATCAAATTTAATTCAAATCAAGACCCCAAGTCCAATCATAGTTAATAATTAAGGTTTAGTATATGGGCTCTCTCTCTCTCTGTTTTAGAGTTTTAACATGCAATCAAAGCTACAACTCTAATCTTCCGATTTGTTCAAAAGCAGCCTCTCCCTTTCCTGACATCACTAGCCTTCATCTCCTCTTATATACCACTATCACAATGAACTCTCTGGTACCCCTCAACTGTCGTTAAAAGCACGATATTGCCACCATATCATTAACTCCCTTCGAAATATTTTGCTCGCTACTACCACCAACATAAATATATTGCTCCAATCTACTCAATGCCACCAAAACTATGCCTATTTGAGCTCTCACGCGCCACAAGACTCTTAATATTCTACTATGCCAGTAAATTCTTTCACGCGCCAGCCCTTTCAACCTCTTGCTATGTTGCAAATATTTAAACAGAAATAATGTAACACTTTTTTTTTTTTATAAGAAACTTGTAACTTTATTAAGATGAATATAAATTCAATACATCATAAGCAATAGCTAACTCAATCAGCGATGGATTTCCTTTTATCCATGTTACAAAATTATCACTATTGACTATATCTTTGGCTTGTCTTGCCAATATATGAGTTGGCCTATTGCTTTGATGCCTAACATGAGACACTTGAGCTAATCGAAAATCTTGAGATAATCATAGGTGGTGTACATAACCCCAAAAGAGCACCAGATACAATCTTGGAGTCACATTCAAAGATCACTTTCCTTATAACCACATCCCAAGCAAACAAAACCCCAACCTCCATAGCTTTTGCTTCAATTTCCAAAGGTCCCAACAGTTGGTGAAATTGTTTACTTAAAGCTACTATTACCTCTCCATCATAGTCTCAGATCACAAAACCCACCCTAGCTTGGCAAGATTGACAAAAAATCGCCCCATCCACATTCACCTTTGTAGCTAGGTGCAATCAGAGCTACCCAGAATTCCTGCACATCTTCCTTTGGCTAGGAAATAAAGTGGTTTGCTATTTGAAATTCATCCAGCAACACCTGAGCTTTCTACACTACCAAATTCGTAGATTGTCATGTTCTCCCATGTTGAGCTGCATTTCAATTATGCCACATACTCCATGCAATCAAAAATAGCATCTCTAAAAAGTCATTCCCCACATGCTGGATAAAAATGAGATACCAGACCAAATCAACAAATTCATTGTACCTGACTCCTTGTGCTTTGAAGATAATGCTAGACTGGATCCATACTTCATGAGCTGCCTTACACTCCCAAAAAATATGGCCACTAGTTTCTTTACCCAACTCACATGCTTCACACATATCATCATCGATAACTTGCCTATGACATAAGTTCACCATTGTGGGAATAATATTTCGGCACATCCACCAGGCGAAGTACTTAATTTTATTCAATACATTTAAGCTCCAAAGTCTCCTCCAAAATGTTATGTGATCCTCACCATTCGAAGTTCCCTCCATGTGTGTCGCCATAGAATCAGCCACTACAATCTTGTACACACTACGAATTGTAAAGTTTCCCTTTGAGGTGAAAGTCCGTACCAACTTGTCCCGTGGCATGCGAACACTCAAAGGGATGCTCAGGATGGAATGAACATCGATCGGAAGAAAAACTTGTCTCACTGGTTCATCACACCATCCACCAGTCACTGGGCAATGAGTAGGCTAACCGAGGATTGATCTAGTAAGGTATTTAGTCTAGTAAGCACACTAAATGTGGTCGGCTCATTGAGCCATTTATCTACCTAAATATCAATTAAAGCTTGGTGTGGGCCTTTTTTTGCAACTATGGGCTGGGCTGTCTCTTGCCACGTTAAGGCCTAATGATTTTGGGTAGAAGAGTCAGGACTGGCTTGACTGCAACACACCCCAAGCCAGCTTGTGTACAAGCTAGAACCCCTTTGCTAAGACCTTGGACACGTGCCCATAATGGAAAAAACTATTACAAAAAAGTTATGGCAGACAAGTGTAATATGACAATAATAAGAAGAATATGTTTACTATCAGTCAGAAGAAAACGGAAAAGCTAAATCATTATCTTAGTAAAGGAGGAGATAGTGCAATGAAGTAAATGCAACAGAAATGAGTTAATAACAATGGTAAAAATAAAAGGAAATAATATTAATGCTTGATCAACAAAATAAAAGAAAGGATGATTAGTCTACTGTGCTTAATTTCTCAATAGAGTCAAGTCTAGGAAGGGAACTACTCTTCAATGTGGGCAATCTCACTAGGACGTCCTGCCAAAGAAATTGCCCACTTTGAGAGAATGGGCCTGGATGGCTTTTCCTCAAATTTCTTAATCCTCACTAGAGAGTAGGCTTTTAGAGGGAGAGAAAGGAACAGCCTATCGGTGCATGCCTACTATTACACTCTTGCTCACTCTCTGTTTTCCCTCTCTGGTTCCTTTTTCCTCTCTAAGTTTCCTGTTTTCCCTCTCTTCTTTCTTTCCTTTTATTACTTATTTTTTTATCTCTTGTGTTTTTCTTTCCCTTTCCTCTGTTTTCCTCCATTCTCACTTGTTCTGCCTCTCCTGTGCACAATTAAGGCCCTTTTTTATATTGCATGCCGTGATGGGTTTTTACTGTTTTGCCCCTTAACCGCTTTTGTCTTGGTATCTGGTATAGGTGCCCTTCCCACACCACCCACTAGTTTTTCGGCTGCCCAACCATCACCAGTTACTTATGCTAGCCGTGCCACATCCCATTCCCAGAAAAAAGAGTTTTATTTTGTTTTCTTGCTCACTGTGGCATTCCCATCCGAAAAATGGTAGACATTCTCTCTTACTATCCCTTATGGCATGCACTTAGTGATTCCAGCTCATCTTTCCATCTTTTGGATGGTATGTTATCCTAGTAGTACATTCCCTTAAAGAGCTTAAACGGGAACCCCAGAATAGGCTTTTCCCATTCTCCACACCGCCAGACTGTATCCTTTTTTACCTTTGACCCATGGCCCACCACTCCTATATTGGCTGGGTACAATTAGGTGGTGCTTGAGCCTTGTGCGTGCTCCACTTCCATGTGTGTCCATGACTTGTCTGCTGTACATGAGTTTGCCATGACCTGAAGGCTTGTCTACACATTTTGCTACTCGTTCTGGACCTCTTGTGGCATGGATGAGTTTTTGGGCTTTCATTCTTTATGTCTTACTTCTTTCCTGGGATGGGCCTTGCTTGGTCGTGAGCTTTTCCTTCTTCAATCCATCCCTTAACCTCTTCGCGGGTCGATTGACACTCCTACCATATTATTATTTGACTTGTGCTTACTCGGACTCTTTTGGGCTTGCTGTATGCTTTCCTTCTGCTCAATTCCAGTAGCCCACTACTATCATTGGGCTTGTACCCATGTTGTTTTGGGCTTCCTTGGCCCATTTCATCACTTTTGGGCTCCCTTGGCCCATTTTATTCTTTTGGGCATCCTTGACCCGTTTCATTTCCTTCGGCATCCCCAGCCCATTCCAATCCTTCCTTCCCATGGGCTTTTGCTAAATTTTTTGGGCTTCCCCAGCTTAAGTTACTATATCCTTTACTCTCGGGGTTTATAGGTTTTTCCACCAACCCCTATTTACTTAATTCCCTCCTTTGGGCTCTTTTAGCCCATTCTTACTTACTTTCTATTTCTCATAATGCTCATAGGTTTACTACTTATTTTTTCGGGTTTGTTTGGGCCTGCTTGCTTTCTTTGAGACCCTTTTACTATTTTACAGGCCTATGATCTATTATTCCTATCATTCAGGCTTAATGGTTTTCTTCTCAATTTGTTAATTCTTCTTCTTTATTTCCTCCATATTGTTGGGCTTCTTCCTATTATTGGGCCTCCTTGCCAAAGTGGGCATGAACAAAGCTCCATTACCCACTTGCCATTTTCACCCTTTTTGAACAATATTTTTGTGCTGCCAAAATGCTCCTCCATGCATAGGATGGACGAGACCCCAGTTCTGCCTCGAGAAAATTGCTATCCGGAAAGTATCTAGCCTTTAAAACTCTATAAACCAAAGGTGACGTATTGGTTTGAAGCCTCCATCCTTTTTTGGCTAAAAGTGCAAGATTAAAAGCTTTAAGGTCACGAAAGCCTAAACCACCCTCCTCCTTTGGGGTACAAACTTTATCCCAACTAAGTCAAGCCATCTTAGTTTTTTTAGTTGTTTGTCTCTACCAAAATTTTCGAACCATGCCAATCATCTCATCGCATAGAGTATTTGGAAGTTTAAAAACACTCATAGTGTATATAGAAATAAAGTAACATTAACCCATGTAAAAACATTTCATATATAACCATAGGTCCATAGTTATTCTTAAATGTATTTGTGCATATACAAAGATATTATACTAAAAACCGATTGATATTTTGATCTGATAATAAAAAACTATCATCAAGAGTGAATGTCATAGGTTAAAACCCTCTAAAAAAAAATTTATTATAAGCTAGTTATTATAATAACTAGAAACAAAAACAAACCCCCTCCCCTCACCAAAAAGAAATAAGGAAAATTAAAATAAGAAAGAGATAAGCAATGCCTTCAAAATAGGGTTATTTTATTGAATAATGACCAACATACGAGGGTCCACATGCAAAATTCACGATTTTTCCTCCAATGGGTGGTCCCTACAAGGATCATATATCTCCCGCCAAAATAAATACTGATGAGATGAAAAAGATTTGCAAATATTTTAAGGGCCCACGATAATCTAATAGTCCATACACTGATACACAGCCGCTTCACTATTACTTGCTACTTATTACTAACTATTTTTCTAAGTGCCTCAATCGATACATGTTCAATTGGAGTGTGCGTTTGCAGCGTTTGAACTTTGCTTAAATATTATTTGCTTTTTGCTTTTTGTTGTTGTTTTATTTTTTATTTTTTATTTTTTGTCTCCTCATTTTAAAAAAATAATTAAAAAAAATTATTTTTATAAACATTATATAGATAGGCTACTGAAAATAAGCAAACTTCAAAAGACATTGTATAAGGCAAAAAACAAAAAACTTTTAGCAAAATTCATATGCATTCAAAGTTAGGAAAAAAATCATATAGGTTCAAATAAAATTATAGAACAGTATGTCCTATATATATATATATAACATTATGTCAACTTTTACAACTCTTTCCATTAATAGAACTAGAAAAGCTTGGGTTAAGCTATAAGCTAATTGAGAAAAAACAAAGGGAAAAGTAAAGAACAAATTAGAAGTATAATAAATGTGTACTTTCTCTCCACACATATGAATAGTGGGTTCCATTAAAAATTTAATCAGTGAGACTAATTTTTATGCGAAAAGTGAGTATGTATTTATTATAATATCAGTTATAAGTCTAAATGAAAACTAATAAAAATTTGCTACATCAATAATTTGTACTTTGTAAAAATGTTATAAAAAAAGTTTATGAAAGTGGCTTTACTTAAATTCGAATCATGCCTACATAAAAAAATAATAATAATAATAGTTAATATTTTAATCAGATGATAAAAAGTAAACATCATAGAATAGACATCTTAAATTTAATTATATTTTGTGTGTGTACATAAATGATAAGTTTATTTAATGGCTACGCAACATATTTTTAATTTTTTTAAATGTTTGATGGACTGCTGGACATGTAAAAGGTGATTATTAAATTGTTTAAATCGTAACATATTATAAATAGGATAAGATTGCATCAGATAAGGGCAAAGCCAAAATTTTGTGTTTCAGGGGTAGGGTGCCCGCGCTTAAAAAAGTGTTAAGTGGTACCGTATTATGCTTTTTTGATGAACCGTATTATACCGTATTGTGCTTTTTAAGTGATACCGTATTATGCTTTTAAGTGCCATCAATCTGCTATTAAGTGATACCGTATTATGCTTTTTTGTTAAGTGATACCGTATTATGCTTTATGCTTTATGTATGTCAATTCTTTAATAGCAGATTGATGGAATGATTAAATCAATATCTTTTTTTTTTATCAAAAAAAAAAAATCAATATCTTTTAAAAATTTCTCGGTTGTAATCAAATTTTTTACATTTGACAGATAAAAAGTAAAAAATGAATATTAATTGAATTCACAGTTTTATAGATACCAGCTTTGGAGCCTGACTTTGAATTTGAATAATTAACCCCCTACACATTAGGTTCTTGACAAATTAAAAATAAAATAATGTTAGCATGTTAGTAATAATAACATTTCAAAATTATGAATGATGTCGTTGAAATTATGTATATCACGTGATTAAATTTACCAGTTTTAACGGAACATACTAATGTAAGACTTAATTTTTTTAATTATAAAATGAACATATAACCGTTTAAATTAAAAGTTTAATGACAAAATTGACATTGACATCAAAGTTCAAAGATAATACACATTTTTAGGGGGGGGGGGGGGGTGGGGGGGAACCCTTAAAGTTGAAGGAAAGAAGAATATATGGTAAGCTGTCCATTATTATCTCAACCCAACTCGTTTTGTTTCAATTGGAATATCCTGTTTGCTCTCATATAGATATAGTCATCCTCAGCAAATCTAGTAAATTACAACTAGAAGATTGAGAAAATACAAGAAGAAGAACCCAATTTTCCTACATTATTCAGTTTGGTTATATACTGTTCAGTCAACATTGGATCTAAATCATATCCAATAATTGGTGCTACAAGTTATTGAACCAATGACATAGTGCAAGGTTGAACTAAATACCGTAGGTAACACATAGTGGGTATGGATCGGTGGGGACAACATGGTTTTGGAGTTATCTTGCAGATGTACTTCTCAGGATGGGATGGTTTAGCATGGTAGCAACTTTACTGGCTTACTGCCACAACAATTTTCACAATTTATCTAAGTGGCAAGTGGTGAAAATAAATTTATGGATCTATATGTGTTCACAATTTCACTACTTACAATTTACCACACGGACAAGGATACAAGTTATGGTAAAGTCGTGAAAATAATTGTGATACTGGACTAACTCTTAGTAGGATGATTATATAGTTTTTGAGTAATTCTAGTATCACGTAAAATTTCATGACTTTTGTTACAACTATTTTATGTTGTAAATTATGATTCATTGTATGTTATTTTTACATAAATGTATCACTTTTTATCCATCATTTACAACTTATCAAGTAAACAGTTATGTCAAATATTGGAGTTTAAGCTGTGGTCTAAAATTTTTTGATAGTTTTTGAGTAACTTTAGCATGGTACCAATTTTTTTTGGTTGAGTAATAAGGGCTACAACTATGTATCGAGGAATAAGTGAGAGCGACAAAGTAGTTACATGGTGGAGCCTGATGTCATGTCTACTTTAGCTATATCAGAGGGCAGAGGACTCCTAAGTCCTACCTAGCCACAGAGCCATTCTATGTGCTTCTTCCACTCTCTTTAGTCACCGAAAGCTTTGATTTTTGTAGCTAATACGCCGTACACATGTAACATTAGGAAAAATAACATTTATTTTAATGATTCAATCAATCAAAAAAACAAAACATTTTTTTTATGATTTGTTAGGGTGTCATGAAAAACATATGGACACGTTTTGGCTTTAAATCCTTCTTTATTTTGTTGTAATTGTATAATTATAATAAAATATATATTATGTTGTGATAAAAAGAATATTAAATTCATACGAGATCATCATTGATACTTAGGCTGTGTTTGTTTCATGTAAGTGATTTTTCGGAAAATACTTATTTTCCGGAAATGCTATTTTTCGGAAAGGAAAATATTTTCAAGTGTTTGGTTGTATTATGAAAATTTTTCTAGAAAATAATTTCATGTGTTTGGTAACACCCTGAAAATACTATTTTCCACCACCACCCCCACAAAACCCACCACCACACAACAGGAAAACCACCAAAACACCACCACCCACGCCACCACAACAACAACAACAAAATCAGAGATCAAAGAGAGAGAGTAAAAAATCAAAATCACAAACAAATTTTATTACAAAAATTTCAAACGAGAACGAGAACGAATCGTTGCGAGTGGGTTCGTCGGTGCGAGTGGGTTTGTCGGGGTTCGTCGGTGTGAGTGGGTTCGCGGTGTGAGTGGCTTCGTCGGGGTTCGTTGGTTGAGTGGGTTCGTCGGTGCGAGTGGGTTCGCGGTGCGAGTGGGTTCATCGGTGCGAGTGGGTTCGTCGTGGTTCGTCGGTGCGAGTGGGTTCGCGACGATCTCTCTACTCTCTCTGTCTCTCTCTTCACGCGTGGTCTGGAAATGGTGAGACGATCTCAATGATTGGTGATTGGGTTCGACGAGGGTGGGTTTGAACGATCGGAGCGGTGCGATAGTCTTGCTCCGATGTGATCTTCTTGCTCTGACGTCGGCGATCTTCTTGCTCTTTCTCTCTCTCTCTCTTCTATTTTCCAAGGCCGGAAATCATTTGAAGTGAAAATGAAAACGGAAATGATTTTCCGTTGTTTTGGCTCTCATTTTCAGTCAACCGGAAATGCTTTTCAGTTTGACCGAATTTGAAGTTACAACCAAACACCCAATTTTCCGGAAAATCATTTCCAGAATCAGTTTGAAGTCAATTCAAACGCAGCCTTATTAAAAAAGATTTTTTTTTTTAATTTTATTTTAAAAAGAACTCTTTATTGTTTTAGAAAAGATAAAAACATATTTATCAAATCTTTGATATTATGTTAGAAAATGAGAGACCTAACATTGACAATTTATGAGAAAATATAAACAATAAAATTAATAATATTTCATTAAAAAATGTATTATATACAAAGAAATAGATAAAGTGAAGTATTAACGTACTTTGACCTTAGAGACTTACATCTAGAGAGTACAACAAGGCGAGTCGGGTTCAGATTAGTGGTGTCATGTCTTCATCCCATCCCCTTTTTAGGATTGGGAAAACCTACACAAGCAAGGGTGGTAGCTCAAGGTCGAGGTGGATTGCATGTATTTTGTCAACTGACTCAACCCTAATATTTAGGTGTTTTTTACATTAATGAGATGGAGATGAAAGAGAGAGGGAAGTTTGAGAACTAAGCCAGATAGAGAGAAAGTAAGTGATCTTGGATGCTAATAGAATTTGTAAAAAATATTATAGAAAAAATTAAGTAATATATAAAAAATAATTCAAATATGTATTAAATAAAAATACATGTACAGGTGGGGTGAGAAAAATCTATCCTGCCTTGTTACTTATTTGAGATAGGGAAAACAAGCATGGGAGATGGGACAAGGCCGACATAGAATTTTTGTTGTTTTTACTTACATCGACAGTGGAAAAGACTTTAATTGCTACATTTCTACCATTAAATTATATGTATTACAATAAACATATTGAATGATATTTAGAGTAAATTAAATCTTAGACTAACTATAAACTAAGCCGAGATTATAAGATTAGCAATATAATTAGGATTGCAATTTATCTGCTTGCATTGTTACATACAATGTACATAGTCAATCAATGTGGACCTTGGCTATGATTGGGCCTTATTTTTGTAACAACTTTTATTATGCACTGATGGGTTTCAGTTAGCTCAAGTGCTTAACTAGTAAAATCTTTGATGGTTGTATAAGAGATTTGGGGTTTAATCCCCGTCTACATCAAAAATTGATTAGTGTCTTAGTCTGATGATAAAGAGCTCTCATCAGGAGCGGACGCCAAATGTTGAAACTCTCTAAAAAAAAAAAAAAACTTTTATTATGCACTGATTACAATATGTTGCTAAGAGTTTTGTAACTCAATTAATACTTCTTAATGTTTTTCAAATGTAAACATTAATTATTCAAATTCCTCATATTTTTAGTGTTGTAATTATGAAATTATTTATAAAAAAAGAAAAAAACATTGTGTCACTTCAATTGTTAGAAAAAAGATAACAATTATTTTACTTGCACGAGTATGACTAAATACGATGAACAGTGACAATAATAAGTTGTAGCTTTAATTTTGGTTCTAGCATTATTGTAAATTTGGGCCTTGATTTAGAATTGAGAATTGATATCTTTAACAACAATTTTTATTAAGCACAAAATACATTAGATTACATGATTGATTGCAAAATATTTGTCTCCTTGCTTATTGATACACTTTATTTTTTGGGGTTGAGAGGACACACTTTTTTTTTTTTTTTTGAGAAAGAGGATACTCTCTTTAGTCTTTATACTTTTTTTTTTTTTTTTTTTTGCTAAGCACTTTACACTCTTATATGTAATATCTCACACACATACATATGTATTATATGCTTGAATTGTATCACATTCATATCTAGCACACAAAAGACGAGCGCGCCTAACTTTCCATCCAAAAAAAAAAACTAAGAAAAAGACATAGAAGAGAGTAGCTGACATGTCCCAAAAAATTGTATTGTTCCCATTTCCCAAGTTCTATCTTGAATGATGTTGGAAATTTCCTTGGACAGACACAACAGTCAGTACCGTATCTGTAAAGAAATTGAGGTCCTCTTTCACTAGAACCCCCAAAAAGACAAATATGACTGTGTCCTATAATTATTAGCCACAAACCAAGCTAGGAAATAGCATTAAGTCAAACTTTTACGCGGGCAAAAGCATATTCTAGTTATCTTAATTGATAAAAAAAATTTATAATTAAATTAGAGATTTAAAGTTTAATTTTTATTTATATCAAAAATTGATTGTTATCTTAGTCTGATGATAAAGAACTATCATTAAGAATAGACACAATAAGTTAAAAATCTCTATTAAAAAAAATATATATATATATATATATATGGTAAGATTATTATATGTTACATGCATTATTAAAAGTATTATCCTATTATTATGGCCTATGTAACAAGTACATCGCTGATCCATAGAGTGTGGTGTGGTCCACGGTATAGATCACTGACAGCACTGCATAGGAAGAAAGATATTATGAATGAACGGCTGTGATGAAGTGATGGATCACCATCATTATACATGTGCTACCTAGTAGATACATTCCACCACCTTTAGTTAAAAAAAATTTTAATTTACTTTTTTGTCCCTACCCTTTTGCTTTTGGCCGAGGAGTCCAAAAGGTCCACTACCTCTTTCAACTTTATGATCATTACACATGTTATGTGAACATGTCTGCTTTTCATACGACTGCTGTTGCTTCCAAAGGATTTTTGTAATAGCGTTCTCACGGACAAGACTATTTCCACAAATTATACTTTTTAACAGTAATTTATTAGTGATTATACTTTAATCCCTTAAAATTGAATCATACTATTCCCTAAAGTTATAACTATGTTTCAATATACACATTATTGTTTGTTTTGGTATCAAATCAAATGCAATTTAACACTAAAATATCAATTTATTGTTCTCTCTAAAATAGCAAGTTGACTGGTAAGTTGGTTTATTAATACCAAATTCCATTATAGTTAACAGCAAAATAAATAGTAAAGAGTAAAGTGTAAAATATTTTTAGAATTAGGGTTATGCGTTTTGATAGTTCAAGCTCAAATGGTTTAAATGTAATCAAAATAATAGTTTAGGGTAAAAGTATGTAATTTGGCCCAACAATTAATTGACAAGTTTGTATTTGACCTCATGTGGGCCACTATTAATGGGAAAAAAAAAATCTATTTACACACTTTTATGTCATAAGTCCTGCTTTGATGAAAAATCAAACACTCTCGAAATATGGTGACGTAGTGTTTTTTCTATACTATAAATGTAAAAAGAAAGAGTACCATATCATTGTACTCTTAAAATATCTAAAAATTTCCTAAAATTACTTTACTTTTCTATTTATCAATCACAACTGTCACCTCGAGTTCACTTAGTGCTTTTTCTAAAATCAAACGGCTAGACTGATGCCAAAACGATCCAACGGCCGTGATGTATGTCAACCTAGATCCACGGCCATTATTGATTAGTTGTGGCGGGAAAATCAGGTGTGAAATAGGAGAAAAAGAAAAAACCCCTCCAAAAACAAAAAGTGTGTATTTTTTATTTAAAATTTTGGGGATTTGGGGTTCGTGTGTTGTTTGGTTGAGTGAGTGGGTATCCCATGCTGGATAAGACAACACCGACGGCAGGTAGAGCCTTCCCCCCACACGTGGGCCCCGCTGATGAATTTCGGGTGTCCGTTACGTTCCCATCTACGTTACTTTCTCATTTCCCTCATTTGTTTTTTTTTTTTTTGGTTCCCTTCCCCAACTAAAATTACCAACCACCCATTTCTTTTCATTTTTTTATTCTACTTTCTGTTTTGCCCTAATTAATTCTACTTGATATAAAATTGGATAAAGGTTTTAAAAGAGAGGGAAGATATACTTGTTTACACAAAACCACTTGAATTTATTGTATGATCATGTAGCACTTTTTTTTTTTTTTTTTTTTTTTCTTGTCACTAAACTAGTTTTGTGACTCTTTTCTAAATTTAGTCAAAAGGGAAATTCAATGGGTTTCAAATTTTAACTAGTTTGGGTATAAATATATTTTTAGAAAAATTAAAATGATTGGTCTCAAGTTGGAAAGAAGAAGTGTAGAACAAGTATGAGATATAAAGCCACTCATTTTGGTTCTGATATTTGTTTGAATACAAATATTTTGAAAATTTGAAGTTGAGAACCAATTCATTAAAAAGAAAATGTATTCACTAAAATAGTACATTTGGCAAGTGACAACTAATTAATAAAAAGTATCTAAATGCATTGTAATTGTCAAATCTCAAATTTCAAGAATTGTAAACATATTATATAACGTTGAGAGTTTTATAATTTACTCAACACATCCGACTTTCAAAATTTAAATTCTTACTCTCCCATTTTAAATATCAAATCGTCAAAAATAAAAAAATAAACGTATCAAAAGCATTCTAGATTTTTATTTTACTTTTGAAGGAATATTTTTTTGTGAACCAATTTATTGAGTTGAAACTTTGAAAAATGGAAATTGAAAACTCATATAAAAAAAAAGACTTGTCTTACCTCCAAACTCCATAACACCAATCGGACACCATACAACAATGTGTCCAAATTATGTCGGCTCTAGTGAACCAAGCATTACACTATAAAAAAAAAATACTTTGAAAATTAAAAAAATAAATTATCTTTGAAACAACGTGTTGCAATGCAAGTAGCAATTGAAAAGAAGCATAAGAGTGGGGTAAATTCGTAATTTAACATCCCCTACTTTCTCCTTTGCCACCAGTCAAACGGTCAACACTGGTAAAACAACCTCAAACCCGCTAGTGGTATTTGGGATCATGCCGCAACCTAAGCTCCTCACACACCAAAACTCCTACTATGTTACGTGTCACTCTCACATTGGTCCGTTCACCCACTCCGGGATTCATAGCAACACACCAATAAACACTACCAGTCACTCTCAACACAAAAACACATTTTACTACACACACACACACTCACACTTTCTCTCTCTAACCCAAAAAAAAAAAAAAAAAAACTGTGTTTTTTCTCTCCGAGAAAACCACGAATTTCACTTCAATTTCTCTCTCTTCTGCCTCCAAAACCCACACGTACGAAATGAGCAATGCATGATCTTTCGAATAAATGTAATTTCAGGTTCTGATTCCTCAGTTTCCACCGAGGTTGTTTTTTGTTTCTTTTTATTTTTGTTGTTGTTGTTGTTGGTTATAATTCGGTGGAACTCAACTCACTGAGTTGGAACGGAAATGCTTGAGGCGGTTGAGAGTTCCGTTAATGGCGGTTTCTCACAGTTACAGAGCTGTGGGGACAGTAGTGAAGAGGAGCTCTCTGTGCTGCCACGCCACACCAAGGTGGTTGTTACCGGTAATAACCGTACAAAATCGGTGCTTGTGGGTCTTCAAGGTGTGGTCAAGAAGGCCGTTGGACTTGGCGGGTGGCATTGGCTGGTAATTATCTTCATCCAATTTGAGGTCTTTTAGGAAATGGGTGAAATGGGTTTTGATGTTTTTCTTGTTGTCTTTGAATAATTTGGGTTGTAATGTGGTTTTGTTGCAATTTTTGACTTTGAATTTTGTGTTTTAGTGGGTTTGATTGTCAGTGTTTTAAGCAATGTGGGCCAATTTTTGGTTTTTTACAACATTTTTTTGTCCTACTTTTAATCTATATCAGTTTGAAATTGAATTTGAATCCATTGTTGAGGTATTGGTGCATTAATTTATTGTTCCAGCTTGTTGTTTTGGATACAATTTTTCAAAATTTGGGTTATTCAACTGCAATTTTTTTGGTGAATTTAGATGATCTATGGGGATAATTAGTTTCAAATTTGACCTTTTGGATATGGGTTTTGATTGCATGCCTGGTTTTATCAATGGATCTGGTGATTTTGTAGGTTTTTAATAATGTGGATTATAAATTGCCTTATTGGGATTGGTTTGTAATTAATTTGGTTTTTTTCTTAGATTTTAGTTTCCAATTTTATATGAGTGCTTTTGGGGTTTTGGTCAAAGCATTGAATTTTTATTTTTTATTTATGATTAGCTGTGTGTATTGCATGTTTTGCTTATGAGGGAGGTTCTTTCTCTGAATGTTAGGATTTGTTTTTCCTTTTTTGGATACTGGTATACTTTTGCTTGCATGACTGAATTGCTTGAAGTAATTGCATGTTAATCCTTGGGCTGAATTCTCAGTAATTACTAAATTTTAATGATCTAAAGATTCTGTTTCTTAATTATTTTATTAATTTTGTTATGAAATGTATTCCGGTTATTTCCTTTTTATTTCTATTTTAGTGGATTAAGTGATTTTATAAGTGCAATTATTTTGTGGCTCACTAAAGCTGTATGTTCTTTTGGTCTGGGAATTTTAGCTTAATCTGATTGGAATTAAAAAAAAAAAAAAAAAATTCTGAATCATATTGAATTGCCGTTCGCTTTGAATTTTCAATAGTTAATTTTATTGTTTCAGGTTGAAAATGAGAAAGTATTTTTTATTGTTATTGGGTTTGTCTCGCAATTCACATGCTATCATTTCCAAAATGGTTAAGCTCTCTGGTCCCTCTTTGATCAATTCCTTTATTCTCTGATTTATATAAGCTCTAACTTTAGCTTCTTGAAGTGTTTCTTAATCCATGTTATCACTTGATTTAAATTTTAAATGAAAAATGCTGTGAAATTGGGTATGCTTTGTCTGATTGCCAGAGTAGAAATTAATTGTTTATATTGATTTGAATAGGAGTTGACTGGTTGTAACGCTTCATATTTTCTGTCTATGTCCTGCAAGTCTTCTGATTTTGGGTTCACTTCCTGTAGTAGAGTATGACATTAGGCACGTTTGTATTGGTCCTGACAATGGTGCTTGATTGTACCATTTGCAGGTTCTCACAAACGGCATAGAAGTAAAGCTTCAGAGGAATGCCCTCAGTGTAATTGAAGCTCCAACTGGTAATGAGGAAGATGATGACCTTGAATTTGAACATGTGCCATGGAATGGTTCAGATATGGGTGAGTTTGGTTAATGAATTCTATTGTACAGGTTTTGTTCTGCTGTCATTAAATTTTGGCTACTTGACTTGAGAATTCTTTGGAAAGTTACAGTGATTAGGAAAACATAGTTCTTGTGAAACTGTGGTTTTCTTCTACATGTATCGATTCGGAATTTGAAGGTTGACTTCTTTTGAATAGAAAAATCTTAGTATAGATTGATACCATGGTGAAGGTATATTTTGCTGGCAGTGCCATCCAGTGGTGACTGCCATTTCTTACTTGGAGGTACATGGCTATGGCCTTTGGGTGGACCTTTTCTACGTATTTGTTTTCTTTTGCCTCTTTAATTGTGGGTTTGGAATTTTTGAGAAAAGTGATTGAGGTTGTTGCATAGGATCCATTGTGCCTTCAACTTTTACTTTTACTATTTTTCAAAAGCCCTGTTGTCTTATGTCTTTATCCTTGTATTGGACCCACAACACTTTTTAATCGTGGTTGTGCTGTTTCTGGTTTCTCAGCATCAGATGACACTCAAAAGTCCCACAGATCGAGGCATAGAATGCACAAATCATCCGGGTCATCTTATAGGACTATGAGCAGATCCCTCTCTTGTGACTCACAGTCTAAGGGATCTGTTTCCACTCCTCGTGGGTCCACGGTATTTTTCTTTCTACCCTTTCCATCTCTTAGCAAGATTTCATAAAAAAAGGGTGTAAAAAGAAAGTTTGTAGTCTATTGTTGAACTTATTTACTGTTAATTGTTAAGTTCACTACTGAAACATCTTCTTTGCAGAAGGTTGACTTAAGCAAACTGGAGATTGCTGCATTGTGGAGATATTGGCGACACTTTAATCTTGTGAGTTTCTTAGTGGGCGATAGTATATTATCGATCCATTACCACTAGTAGGGCACTCTTTATGTTACTAACATATTGGATTGCTAGGTGGATGCTTTCCCCAACCCATCAAAAGAACAACTAGTAGATGTTGTTCAGAGGCATTTCATGTCACAGGTACTTGCAAAATTGGTTTCTGCCCCCCTCCATTCTGTTCTGTGTGTTTGCGTGCACATGTTTGTATGCATTGCTTTCATTTTTTAATAATGAATAATCAAACAGAGAACAGTAGGGACCTCAGCTCAGGGTGCTGGGATGGTGACTGAAACCTTAGTTGTAAGAATCACTGAAAATGTTTATATGACAATTGCTACTTGATTGTTAAGGATGTTCCCTGAAATTCCAAATAAAACAAGCTTAAGTTTTTCAAATTATGATTTTTATTTTGTGAAAATTTTATTTTCTGTATTTTGTTTGTTGCGATTAAGTTGTTAAGTTCAGCAGCTTTTGTATATTAGAAGCTTTATTCTGTTCTGAAAAAACACATTTTTCTGTTGGTGAAGCAAATGGACGAGTTGCAGGTCATTGTGGGGTTTGTTCAGGCTGCAAAGAGACTGAAGACTGTGTGCAAATGACCTGGAGAGATGGAGAGAGCATTGCATTCGGTTGTCTATGCTAACAGATACTGGTATCTAAATGTCCACTTCCCTCTGTAGTGATGTCTATAGCATAATTTATCTGTGGCTTGTCTATGTCTCTCATTTCGGTTAGTAGGCTAGTAATACTCTGTTCAAGTTATAGAGGTTCTTGCTTTTTGATAGTGTAGCTATGTAGATATATGTAAAACTGGTGACCAAACCTCTAAAGAAGTCCATGTGGCTATCTTTCTGAACTTGGTGAATGTATTGCTGACTTGGGGAAGTGGGTTTTTAAAATGTAAATATTTATATACTGTTATTCCTATTTCTTTGCACTGAAAATTTGCTCACCATTTGCATCCTTTAGAATTAGCTAGGTGATTCATTAGTTAATAAAGCGGTTGTAAAGAACTTACTCCACCATAATGGGCGCTATACATAGTAATACTTCATAAGTCGTGGTGGGGCACCACTTGGATATATCATCCTTGTTTACTGTTTGCCCTGTGTCTTTATTAACGCGGAGTTATCTGACTGGTCGGGCTTCACTTGTAACTGTAAGTCTTTAACATTTTCCATGACACATATGGCTCTAGCCTCTATCTAATTGTGTCACGTCCATGGGTCATGATTAGTTGGTTACTACTTTGTTATTGCCAAGTCCCTTAAATCTCTTTTCAGGCATTTGCCAAATCCTAGGATAATTTTCTAGTCAACTTATTATAATGTGATTTGACCCAATAACCAGATGACATGAACTTAAAATGCCTTTGCTATGTGTTCAAAACAACCGGGATGGTCCCCGATTGTTTTGAACACAAATAGTGCAAATGTTGGCATCTGATTCATAACTCCTCCTAGAATGTTCGCTGTAGCATGTAGTTATATTTTTTTACTTGTCCTGAGATGATCTTTAAGTTCAGTTAGTTGCGTGTTTTAATAATCTGTGCTGTCTGTGTCTGTTTTATAATGTCATAAATAAGCAGCTAACTCTGATGAATAACGTAGTGTACAAGTTATGTTTTTGTGTCTTGTTTATTGCTAGAATAATGCCTTAGGACTCATGCTAGATGGTCCATGAAAACTTTTACTTTGCCGTGCGTGTAAGGCTACACACCTTTGTTTTTATTGTATTAGAAAGGGTCATAACTGCGGCTGCACATGTTATACTTCGCTATATCTTTCTTGTTCTTTATGAAGAGGAACCGAACCCTCCATTAGGATGTTGGTCTTTGACCTTGTTTGGAATAAAGAATTTTTTAAAGTAATTGAGGTATCATTCCTTTACGACTAACTCAACCTTTGAAAAAAGCCAATATCTTGTGGACCACAAAATGAAATTTTCAGCCCTCCTAAGCATAGGATGGTGAGTGGAATCGAGTGTTAATTTGTGGGTTTCTTTTAGGTGGGTGAGTAATTTTCTGTTCTTTTTTCTTTTTTAATAATTTGATAGTACGAGAGATTTGAACATTGAATATCTGATTTGGAAACATCAATGAGTTGCATGAATTTTGGTAGGAGTGAGTAAGGGGAGTAAATTTACCAAGAGGCAAAAAAAAAAAAACAAATATTTTTGCTAAATATAGTGCCAGGTTTTTTTTTTTTTTTTTTTAGAAATAAATACAGTACTAGTTGATGGAAGATTATATTGTAGAAATTTTAATGTAATATCTAATTGGTCCGTTTGTGATGAAACATCTTGAGCATTGTCCCCAATCTGCCAGAGCTGTTTATCAAGACTAGTACGGTTAATTGCTGCACCGTGGAAAATAATCAAAATATTCTTTTGAGAATAAAATGGCCACTCCTTGACACGGTGATCGAGAAAAAAAAAATTATAATGGATGGCTACTACTTACTAGAATATCAACCAAGTACAAGGCATATTGCAAACAATCTGCCACAACCTAAACTTTGATACGTTTGAAATGACGTTTTCAAACAGGAGTTATTTAAAAAGTCGCAGTTATTAAAGTCCATTTTAGTAAGTTAGATCTGTCGGAGGATGTTGATTAACATGACATATCATATGGGGCAATGTATGTCCACTTGGTATAGTCATGCCGATAATTTATTATTATTTATTTCAAGTTGTTCTAAGAAATAAGAACCAGAATTTATTTGAGGATCTTCTTAGGGCTACTTTAGTTGGCATGGTGCTGACAAAAATGGTGGCTGTGTTAAGGAGAAACACAGAGAGGGAGAGTTTCTATTTTTGGTTTCTTTCAATTAAAAACAGAAAGAAAACTTTACATGGATAAGCTATATCATCAAAAATTACCATGTGATAAGCGATTGTTTAATTGGGTTTTGTTAATTTGTGAGGTTTAGAGGGCGTCCATAGTGTTTGTTCGTGTTACAGAAATTTCCATCAATATATATATTTTGGTAAAAGAGTTTATGTATTTGTTTTTAAAATGATTTGAAAACTACGTTTAAAAAAATCGTTGCGAAAACATAGGTTTAAAGTACTTATAATGTTCCTCTAAAAAAAAAAAAAAAAAAGTACTTATAATGTAAAAAATGTGTTTGATACCAAGTTTTTAGTAACATATTTTAAAAAGTGAAAAAGCACAAATTAGTGTTTGGTATGAGCATGTGTTTTTAAGAAAAATGTGTGTTTTATGTGTTGTCAATATCATTTCGGTCTCACGTTTTTCAAAATAATTACAATAATGTCACTCAAAATTGTTATTCAAAAATTGAAAACTATTTCAAATGAGTTTTCAAAATACAGCGTTTAAATACTTTAAATTAAGAACGGTGACTCAAATACTCTTACCAAACACACATTTCTTTTTGGAGTTTATAATTTTTAGTGTTTAAATACTAAAAACTCTTGATTAAACTCACGTGTCAAACAGGCCCTAATCTTTTCTTTGTTTTAGTTTTTGTGGTTGTGGTTGGTTTTTTTTTTAATAAAAAGATGTTTGAATATTGAGAAATTTTACTTTATAAAGTTCCTTGAAAATCAGCGACTCAGTTCAAATGGGACCCAGTTATCTTATCCATCTGAACCATTGTTTTGTCCACAATTCACCTGATGGGAAAAAAGAAGAAGAGGAAAATCAAAGTCGGACAAAAATGAATATGATGGGTTTCTTCCTAGTAGGGTCACGCACCTCACACTCGGTCCTCACTCGTTACTTCGTCAAACTCTGAAGGGAAATTGACAGTAAGTTTCTAAGGAATAATGACTTAATCCATCGTCTCCTAATCTTAGCTCCTAGTCAAATTTGTAGCATTATCAACCATGAAAGATGTACTCCTCCCTTGTATCCTTCACAAATGTGAGTATGTAGTAGTATAAAAATTAAAATATATATATATATATATATATTAATATTATTCAAACTAGATGAAAATTACAAGGAACAACCAATTTCACCCCTGATAAAAGAAACAAAACAAGGAGGACAACTATCCAAATCAAAAAAACCAAAAACTTTACAATTAAGAGACCATCTAACTAGTGTGTGAGCAGCCAAATTTGCTAGTCTAGAAACCAACAAAACATAGAGATTAGAAGAGACATACAACATACTTTGCATATTATGAAAGATAAGCCTAGTTTTGAAGACAATTGAAAAATTATTGTTGATGGTTAAAATTAAACCTTTTCTTTTCTCCCCAAAACGAATTCAAATTTTTTTTTTCCACATAAAAAACTATTTTTTATATTATTTCCCAATGCGAATCTGGATGTTTAATATTTGAATTCCATTTTTTTTTTCTTACTCCAATCTCTCTCCCTATATTACCCAAAGCAAATGGTTATGTGCATCTAACATTTTTTAAAAGGTTCAGTTGGTGTTTGAAAGAAAATTGAATTTATATGTGAGAGAGTATCGTGGTACCATATTCACAAAATACTAAATAATTACTCATACAAAACATACTAAAATTCTTCTTCTAATCTTATCCTTTTTTTCTATAAACTCAATGTCACTTTCAATTTGGTTCTATGACTTCTATCTCACTCTTCGATTGATAATCTCTGATTACAGATCAATCTCTTAACTGTTTGTGGAGGCCCATCTCTAAAAAACTAATCAATAATGAAATTATTGCACAAACCATTTGGCTAAGGCAGGAAGAAGTAATAGTGAATCCATGTGTGTTGTAGATTTGTTGACTTTTGATGTCCTTGATGCATAATCTGCAATATAGTTCCATATTAAGTGAGAGAATATATTAGAGACAAGAAAGATTGGATAGAGAGAGAAAGAATTAAAAACAAAATTATTCATTTTTAGAGACACAAATCCAGAAAAATGCTATGTCCACAATATTTTTACAACACTTTTACAACAAATTTTAAGTAGCAAATTGTTACTGGCTATTACTAATGGGCAAAAAAAGTAATTTTTGTGTTGGGTTTAAATTAGAACCAGTGACAACTTACTATGTAGAATTTATTGTGAAAATATTATAATAGTGACACTTCTCATAAAAAAAATCATATCTATACCTATCATTTATTCTATTACAACCCCCAAAAGCTTAATTATTTTGGCCACTAACATTGATTTACCGATTCCCCATAAATCTAATGGTAAAATCATAAATCTTATAAAGTTTTGGGGCCCAATCTTGTAATCAGCTCCAACCCTCTATCATGCATGTCTTTATTTTGTGCTAATATGATTATAACAACAAAAAGAGAAAATAGTTGGTGCTCCATTATGGGCCAAATACATGATGAGCATTGAGCTTGACACTCAATGTCAATGCAACTATATCTAACATTCATCTAGATAAGACTATAAGATCCAAATTAGACCACAAAATGCGGAAGCAAAAGTTCAAATCCACGTTCCCGCCGAACAAACAGGTAAGAAATTTAGCACAAGCAGCACTATGCACGCCCAAAAAGTTGGAGGTGGTTCAGTTGCAGAGGCATTGATTACATTCTTCCAGAAAATTTATTTTCTTAGTTGACCAAACACCCTATATGGGTCCGTGTGACTCCGCTTTTTAGTACTAGTGTCCTACTTTACAGACTAGTTTAATAAAATCGCTTTCTTTCTATTGGCCTATAAATTTGTCTTCAGTCTTTACAACAACTACCAAGCTCTTCCTTCAAATAAAGTCATGAATTCCAATCTAACACCAATGTGGAGTTTGGTAGTTGTGTTTCTTTTCAACTCATTTACGCTTCTTTATTCATACCCTTCTCTTTATTACCTCTCTATTACTCAATCCAAACACCATGGTAGTCATGACTACAGCAATCAAAGGAGTCCTCCAATTGTATCAAAGTTTTTATACCCACCACCTCCACATTTTGTGGCCCCTAGATTTCCACCACCACCTCCACCACCATCATCGTTCTACTTCTACTCTCCCCCACCACCATCATCGTTCTACTTCTATTCTCCACCACCACCATCATCGTTCTACTTCTACTCTCCTCCACCACCATCATCGTTCTACTTCTATTCTCCACCACCACCTAGTCCTAGGCCTCCTTGCTCTCCAAAACACTCACAGCCTTTGCATGCACCACCTCCACCAAGGCATCGGCTTTCATGATTGAGTTAACACAGAGAGTAGAGAGTGATTCATGATGTAAAAGTACACGATCAAAGTGATTTTCTTTTCTTTTAATAGGCTAGCCGAGGGCTAAAGAATGAGGGGTCTGCACTCTGCAGGTGCACTATCAGGTAGCTAGATGGGTTAAGTCTGATTTTAGTCATAGAGCATTAGTGAGTTCAGACCATAGAAAGCAATAGTTTTCAAACCAATTGAACATCAAGCCATTGCTCATGAAAGTTTGAACTCAGGATTTACCTTATTTTAAGATGTACTACTACTTTGGGTGGTTGCCGAAGTGTATCTAATCATCCATTTTTTTTTTTTTTTTGGGGAATGAGTATCTAATCATCTAATTGTTGTTCTTTATACTGCATCAAAATCAGCATTATCTTAATCTTACACTAGCCAAATGCAAGTGCTTAAAAACTTTTCGTTTTCCTTTAAATGTAAATTGTAATAATCTTTCTTATCAAAATGGATAATTGTTTTTATGTGATTTGAAAGTTTGGATAGATATAACTATGTATAAAATTTGGGGTATGAAGCAAAGTTTTGAATTCATTTCGGATGAATTATTAAAACAGGATATTTTAATATCGGTGTATACATGTATACTATTTCAGGAAGGTTCATTAAATCTAAAACAAAATTAAACAAGCCAAATGCTCACAAATTCCCATACATAATTTTTGTTTTTTTAATAGTTTGATAATTACAAAAGGTACCAAACAATTGCTATAGGGCTCTTGACAAATCTCATACATAATTAAACTAACAAAAAACGTTCAATAAAATCTCATAAAAGTGGGAACTGGGAACTTTCTTTTAAAAAAATTATAAGAAAGTCATTAAAGCAACTTTGGTCTAGAATACATGTTTTGCTCAAAACATCTAAATTTCACCATAATGGATACGTGTTAGAATTTTGATTGAAATAGTATACGAGATTTAGTGCACTGATTTATGTATCGGAATAGAATATTTTTGAAGGAACCGAACGAAATTTAAAATATATGAAGTTTGATGTATTAATATTTTTTTATTTGACAATTTTTTTTTACCTCTCATCTATTTATTTGATAGTTGACCAATTTCAAATTCAAAACATCGCCTTTAGAATGAGTGCTAATAGATTTTAGATGAAAATTGGGCTTGCATCGATCAAGATTTTATGAAATCAAATAAATTTACCAATTCTTACTTTTATTTGGTGAAGCACAGAAACTTTGACCTGGTCAAATGATGCAAGTTTGGTGCAAGAAGTGTCATTAGAAAGTTTGTACTTTGTACCACAAGGATCAATTAGATGGTCACAGTCATGAAAATTGCGAGAGACAAACCTAATAAACTCACATAAACTGGAAAACTTAGAAACATGGATGAGCGGTCATTTGAAATGCAACTATGGCGCAGGCACACCAAAAGAAGAAGAAGATGATACTAATTGGGCCCAATTAATTAGTTTGAGTACCATTCATTGTTTTAATTTTAATCCTAATGAGTTTCTATAGTTCTGATCTGCAGGAGGGTACTCAGTCTGGACCCAACTTATACAGAAAACTCAGGTGGGGTTGGGATAGTGGCCCAAGCTGGACCGTTGGTGATCAATTTCTAGCTGGGCCTAGATGTACTGGCCTGCCAATTGATGACAAATGATGCTTTTGGATCTAGTAGGGGAAGAAAAAACAAAAAAGAAGTGGGGGACTGAAATATTATGGCTGTTATTCAAATTTCTGATATGTAGTATTAGTTGAAATGATCATTCAAGGACATAGTCATGATTATTTCCACTAAATTTGCATCAGACATACAAAGCATGCGGCCCACAATAGATGAAGAATAATGAAACTGTTTTTTGTTTCGGTTCTGGAAACTGTGTTTTTCATTCACTCAAAAAAAAAAAAAAAAAAACAAAAACAAAAACAAAAACAAAAAGTAAAGGCTTTGTGATTCTGATTCATCCAAGGGGACAAAAAAGAAAAGAAAAAGAAAAATGCTATGTCCATAATATTTTCACAATAAATACTAAATGACAGATTGTTACTGATTATTATTGTTGGAATAAAAAAGTAATTTTAGTGATAGATTGGACAATATAGTGGGACAAGCTATACAAAGGGCTATATGTCCTTGAAAATCCAAGCAGATAGGATGGAGGGGGCTGACTTCGAAATAGTGATAATGGATTCGGGCTTTTCTAAAGGTTTGGGTACCATGTCAAGTTATATGGCTGAGCTTTGGGCCATAAGAGATGGACTTCTTCTAGCTCCAGACTTAGGGTCACCAACTTGTGTATAGAACTCTACGTATTGGCTGTAGTTCATCTTATGAAGTGTACTGTTGCTAATCAATTGATGGAACATTTGCTCACTTGCATGAACCTTTTGAAAGTTCTCTATTGGACTCGAATTGAGTATATTTACATAGCTAATTAATCAGTGTGTACATGAACTTGTTAAATTAGGTTCAAGTCTTTAGTGTACCTTTGTTTTATATGATAACCCACTACCTGTGATGGATAATTTGTTGGCTCTTGGTAAGGCAAAAAATGTTTGTAGTAGACTTTTTTCCATCTGATTATGTGTGTGTGTTTTTATTTTTTTTTTATTATAATTTTTTATGCCATTCCATCTAATTATGTAGAATCCCTTTTCTACCCAAAAAAGGAAAAAGAAAAAAAAGTAGGCAAGTACTCAAAAAAAAAAAAAATATCATCCTATTCTCCTATTTATGAGCTAGCTTAAGATTGGAAGAAGTTATTTAACATTATTTAGATCATTCATTTTGAGATGGGTTTTGAATTATGTTTAAGGGATCCCATCTACTCAATTATAATATCAAGACAAATTACATTATATATATAGGATAATTGGGGCCGAAGTATAAAAACATGATCTTGTTATTATTTTCCTACTTTAAACTGAAAATTTGTGTATATTACTATATTGTGCTTGACAACACACCGACGTGCAACCACATTCATCTGCCGAATAGATGATGGGTGCATGGTATAATAAGCTAATTAATATTGCATGCTTCGTCTTTTTTGCTATTAATAAAAGGCCTCCTAATTGGTCGGTTATTTCCCCAAAAAAAAAATAAAAAAATCATTGCATGCTTCTTCTTCATTTATTTATTTATTTTTATTTTTTGAGATGAACGATAGAAATTGTATACTTTGTTATCATCTTCTAATCCTACACATGGTTTCGGTCTAACTTACATCGACGTTGATGTTACCTCGATGTTCTAATAAATTCTCTCAATTAGAATGGTCTCAATTGATTTTGTTTTTTTTTTAACCATCGATCGATTTTTGTTATCAATACTAAATTGACATTCTTTTTTTGATACAAGCATATACTGAATTATTCATCGAACTAGAAACAATTCATGTACCAAAAGCTTAGACGATGTACATGTGATTTCTTTGATCACTCCCACTCCTAGGAAATTTCTTTTTCACATCCTTATCTTGTCCTTCCAACCATGCAAAACAAACATGTCGTAGACAACAAGCCCAATATTCCTTCTTCTTCAACTTTTTGCGTAGACATGACTGCAAATTTGTCATACATATCGATCAAGACCACTACTTGCAATCGTAGGCAAGCACTTTTATAGGCATTATCAAACTCTCTAGACACCTAGAATTGCCTCTTATCCACCATTGTCATTCGTCCATATATGACTCCCTTGTCGTTACATTGGCTATCTCTGCACGATTGAGTAGCCCATGATGTCAATGACTCAGTGTAGCAAGAAGAACATGCGTACACAAAAGGATTTAAGTTCTTCTGGTCAAAGATTCATTGTCGATCCCACCAATGTGGCATGTGTCTTTTTGTTCAATCAATTAGGCACTAAATGAGATATCTTTTTCAGCTTCTTTTTTTAATTGTACACTTTTATAGTGAATTGCTAAGTTAACCAATACCCGGATGTTAAATTGTCCGAAAAGATCAAACTTGGTCAAAGATTCATTTCTTCCTCAATTTGTATACTCAATTAAAGCAGCTTTTGGTTGTGTTCTTTTCCTCATATATGGGCTAATGGAGCTTTTAGTCCCACATTGTAACATTATTATATAATAAGTTAGCCATTCTTTGTCCCGAAAAGGTTTTGAAGTTGGTGAATGAAAAGATTAAAAGGACAAATCAAGTTTGAAACTTCAAAGGATTGGCCATTCCGATCCAACTCTGTTGGAACTTCGTTTTCTCAATACTATCCTGGCTTTTATGTTGTAGCTTTACAGCTATTCTTCCTGCTTTGAACGATGGAAATTCTCCCAAATCACTTTGTTATTGTAGTCATATTATAGAGGACAACCCCTATTGCAGTCAAAGTTTCAACTGATTTAATCGCAACATATATTCAACTAGGCAAAAGGTGAAAGATAAAATCAGTCGAGTTGCATATTTTGTGAATTTTGCCTTGATCCATGGTTAATGGGGAACTTTACTCTCGTTGTATATTCAGAATGGATGATAATCACTATAAATGATTATAATTATGGCTCTTATCATAGAAACAGTACGTTAGGGGACACAAATATTCAGAAATTTTTTCGCGACTTATACCACAACTTTTGCTACATCTGTTTACATGGTAAGTTATGAGTAGTGGAGAAAAAATGATGGGTCTATGTGAAAGTGACAAATAGTCAATCATAATTTGCTATGTAGGATAGTTGTGGCAAAAGTTATTGTATTTTATGTGATACCAGAATTACACTTTGATACATAGTCCAAATAGTATAAGTGGTTGAGCCTACTACCAATGTGAAATTGGTTTTACTTCAATTACAATTTAACACCTTCACAATGTGAAAAGGTTGTGAAGAAAGTTATGGGCCTAGAGCATTACTTATTACTCTTATGAGAAAGAGTTTCATGAGTTCCCAAAGTCCGGTTTATCAAAAAGCTTCAGACTGCAGTTCTTTGTTTTGGGAAAGAATGTCAAAAGTTTTAATTTTGATTGCAACCATGTTGGAGAATGACTTGATAAATATCCATTTCATTATCAAAAGAGAAGATAAATATCCATTACAAGCAAAGTGGTTCAATTATTGAGTTTTAGTGTTTATTAACCTTTTTTTTTTTAAATGGTTGCATGACTGCTCATTTTTCCTAACATTGGATGGTAGCTCTGGACATTCCTATGATGTCTGAGACAATTTCAAGAAGCACAACTGCCCATGCCAAGCACACAGATGGGCATAGTCTTAATTTGGTGCACCAATAGAAATTCATTTTGACCGTGGGATTACTCATCAAATATAACTACAATTACGGTCAAAAGCCTTATAACTTAATAACATTTTTTTTTTTTACTTCGAATTCCCTTCTTTTCTATTTTTCTATACATTGATAGTTGGGAGTGAAGGGATTTATACGATAAATGTCTCCCTTAGAAATATCAAGAGGTGCCAACTAATTAAGCTACAAGACTCTTTGCTAAATTCTCTTTATCCACTCATTGTAAAGATTAAAAAAAAAAAAAAAGTTGAGATGTAAATATCTAACTAAAAATATTCTTGTCAATTAAATTTATGGCCAACCATTCTCGTCTTAGAGGTCTAAATAAAGGAATCATTTTAAATTTTTTAGGATTAAAAACAATCTTTAAGACTAAAATTGCTTGTGATGTTTTATTTTTTTAAATTTAATTTTAAATTGTTACAATAAGTGGAAAAGGGGAGATTTAAATCTTAGTTCTCTTCATAAGGAAGACTAGACTATTTTGCTAAAAAAATTACAAAGTTTTAGGCAATTGCTTATAGTTAAAGTTTAGGGATTAATAGTGCATTTTGACTTTTGTTTTTTTTAAAGGTTGACGTTTCTCTTTATTTGTTAATGAAACAATTTTATATTTAAATACTTATATGAGACTAAATATTCATTTCTCACTAGACATGAAATGGGAGGACTAAAAACATCCAGATAAATTTTGAGTTAGTGCTCCCAAGTCCAGTTTATCAAAAAGTTGCAGACTGCAGTCATTTGTTTTGAGAAAGAATTATCAGAAGTTTTGATTTAATTTACAACCATGTTGGAGAATGACTAGATAAGAATCCATTTCAAGCAAAGTGGTTCAATAATTGTGTTTATGATCCCCTTGTTTTTTTTGGTGGTGTTGCATGACAGCCCTACAGATTGGGGACAAGGACGGTGAAGGACGTTGTGTTAATTATCTCATTTTTCCTAGCATTGGATGGTGCTAGCTCTGGACATTCCTATGATGTGTCTGAGACAATTTCAAGTAGCCCAACTGCACATTACTAAGATGATAATCACTATAAATGATTATAATTATGGCTCTTATCATAGAAAAAGTACGTTAAGGGACACAAATATTTAGGAATTTTTTTTCATAATTTTTTTGTCATTACTGTCTACATGACAAGTTGTAAGTGGTAGAGAAAAAATAGTGAGTACATATGAAAGTGATAAGTAGTGAGTTACAGTTTGCCACATAAGATAGTTTTAGGAAATGTTATAGTGTTTTATGTAATACTAGAATTACTCTTTAATTGATACATGGTCCAAAATCCAAATAGTATAAGTGGTCGGACCTACTACCAATGTGAAATTGGTTTTGCTTCAATTACAATTTAACACCTTCACAATGTGAAGAGGTTGTGAAGAGAGTTATGGCCTAGTGCATTACTAATTTACTTTTTATTTACTCTCATGAGAAAGAGTATCATGAGTTCCCAAAGTCCTGTTTATCAAAAAGCTTCAGACTGCAGTTCTTTGTTTTGGGAAATTCAAAGTAGTACAGATCAGCAAGGAAGAAAAGAAACGAAGAAAAGAAGAAAGGAGCTGAAATAAGACAATTAGGCATTAAACGACAGTAGCACAGTTTACTGTTTAGTTGCTGTGATTAAACTGCAAGTAGTTTAGTAATGTATTTATGTGTTAATTCTTCCACACGTGTTGTAACTAACCGTTGCACGTGTTATAACAGATTCCGCATAAGTTGGGAGTTGTAGTTTATACTCTGTTTTGTATAAAGCCACTTTCATGTACAGATTCATTCAATTTGATGGAATACAAGCTTTTCTTCATTCCAAACTCTCTCTAGCTTTTAGCTTTTCTCTCTTTCTTGAATTCTCTGTACTCTGTGCTTTCTTATAAAGAATGTCAAAAGTTTTCATTTTGATTGCAACCATGTTGAAGAATGACTTGATAAATATCCATTTCATTATCAAAAGAGAAGATAAATATCCATTACAAGCAAAGTGGTTCAATTATTGAGTTTTAGTGTTTATTAACCCCTTTTTTTTTTAAATGGTTGCATGACTGCTCATTTTTCCTAACATTGGATGGTAGCTCTGGACATTCCTATGATGTCTGAGACAATTTCAAGAAGCATAACTGCCCATGCCAAGCACACAGATGGGCATAGTCTTAATTTGGTGCACCAATAGAAATTCATTTTGGCTGTGGGATTCCTCGCCAAATCCAACTACAATTACGGTCAAAAGCCTTATAACTTAATAACATTTTTTTTTTTTTACATTGATAGTTGGGAGTGAAGGAATTTATATCCTGAATGTTTCTCTTGGAAATATCAAGAGGTGCCAACTAATTAAACTACAAAACTTTTTGCCAAATTCCCTTTATTCACTCATTGTAAAGATTTAAAAAAAAAAAAAAAAAGTTGAGATGCAAATATCTAACCAAAAATATTCTTGTCAATTAAATTTATAGTCAACCATTCTCGTCTTAGAGGTCTAAATAAAGAAATCATTTTAAATTTGTTAGGATTAAAAACAATCACTTTAAACTTGAAGACTAAAATTGCTTGTGATGTTTTATTTTATTTTATTTTAAATTGTTACAAAAAGTGGGAAAGTGGAGACTAGACAATTTTGCTAAAAAATTTACAAGGTTTTAGGCAATTGTTTGTAGTTAAAGTTTAGGGATTAATAGTGTATTTTGACTTTTGTTTTTTAAAGGATCACGATTTTCTTTATTTGTTATGAAACAATTATATATTTAAATACTTATATGAGACTAAATATTCATTTCTCACTAGACATGAAATAGGTGGACTACAAACATCCAGATGAATTTTGGGTGGTGTTGCATGACAGCCCTACGGATTGGGGACAAGGACAGTGAAAGACGTTGTGTTAATTATCTCATTTCTCCTAGCATTGGATGGTGGTAGCTGCTCGATCTGGACATTCCTATGATGTGTCTGAGACAATTTCAAGTAGCCCAACTGCACATTCCTATGATGGTCTGAGACAATTTTAAGAAGCCCAACTGCCTAAGCACATAGATGGAGATAGGCATAGCCTTAATTTGTTGCACCTATAGAAACTCATTTTGGCTGTCGGATTACTCCCCAAATACAACTATAATTACAGTCAAAAGCATCATAACTTGATACCATTTTCCTATTTTGTATACGGGAAAAAAAATTGAGATTTTACTAATTAAAATTATCCCTTTAAACTTTAGGATCAGTTGGGCTTCTTGTTTGAGAAGACTAATTGTTACAACATGTGGGAGAGAGGAGATTCGAATCTTAGTTCTCCTCATAAGAAAGAATAGGCAATAGACAATGCCACTAAGTTCTAAGGCTTTGGGCAATTGCTCGTAAGTTAAAGTTTATGGATTAACGAAGTATTTTGATTCTTTTTTTAAGGGATCACATTTGTCTTCATTTGTTTTGAAACAATTATGTGTTGAAATACTTATGATACTATATTTCGTTGCTCACCAGACATGAACTAGGAGGATTACCGATTACAAACATCCAAGTGAATATTGTGTTCAGAGAGCTCTAGATACACTCATTAACAACAACCAAAAAAAAATCACCAGACAATCTTTGTTTCAAAACAAATAAAGATATGATACTAAAAGATTAAAAACTCTATGTATCGAAAGGAAAAGATGAAAAGACTATAGCATTAATCTTTTCTCTTTTGTATATGAGAGGGTCTACTTGTGATTGGTGGCAAAGATTGATCTCACCGGAGCATTCTTCATATTGTAAGCAACGGTAGCATACATATCACGACATATATGAATCTATTCTCTTTCTAGGACATTAACGAAGTTATTAATTGTCAACCTGTAATGGATCGAATGATATAAGAAGGTTCTTTATTTCGATTCAATAGCTTTAATGGGGCTGCTAGGAATATTGGCATCATTAAAAGGAAGTCGCACACTTGTGAGCCAAATAAGGAAGTTGCATCTGACACGATGGTATATGCAGTATGCGTATCTCTAACACCATCCCAATTGTACATTACTTTTATATATGATAAAGATAGTTTTCCTATGGTTTAGTTCAGTTAGCTTAACTAATAAAAAAAACTAATAAAATCTCGTCATGGAACAAGAAATCTATGGTTCAAACCTAGCCTATATTGAAAAAGTAATTAATGTTTTAGCCTAATTATAAAGAACAATCATACGAATGTCATAAATTGAATCTATCATATCTTATAAAAAGAAAAAGAAAAAAGGATACATCTTCTATGTTGAGAAAATACATCAATAATTAACAGAAAAAAATTAAGATGATATTCTTTAGAGATTTGAATTCCCTCATATTGTCATCATCGTTATGCTGCTAGTTCTACTTGAAATCTGGCTTGATAGGTGCCCCAATTCAGATTGCTTGTCTACTCCAACTTGATAAACAATGTCAAAACTCAAAACACCTCCACGAATATATGACCTCATTCAATTTTTATGATTCAGTTAACTCAACTAGTAAAGTTTATTGTCATTGAACAAAAAATCTGAGATTCAAACTTATCCTACACCAAAAAGTAATTATTATTTTAATCTAATAAGTGAGAACAATTAAGCGGATCCCATAAGTTAAATTTATCGTATACATCTCAATAATGATGAGGAAATATACCAATAATTGGTTAGAAAAATTTAAGATTATATTCTTAAGAGATTTGAATTCCATCATATCTAATGTCGGCATCGTTGTTATGCTGCTAGTTCTACTTGAAATTATAGCTTGATAGGTGCCCCAATTCAGACTGGTTGTATACTCCAACAGTCCAACTTGATAAACAACTAATGTCAAAACTCAAAACACCTCCAGGAATATGTTACCTCACTCATGTCACTTTCTTCTATGATTAAATGCCAACCACCTGACTCGCATATACATACATAAAACAATGAGATATAATTACGTTGCTCCCTATGCATGTACCATAAAACCTTTTATTATTGTGTTAATATTTTAAAATTCCATTACTAGATTTCACATTTTCATTCTTTTTAATATGCACATCAACTTTCTTATTAACAAGATATTATTTACAATTCGATCTATAAATTTATATTTTACAAAAAACAAATTAAAAATGTAAAGTTTTTGTAAATGAGATATATATATATATATATATATTTTTTTTTAATAAACATGAAAGGTATAAAAAATATATATAATTTGGAAGAGATCTTTTCAAAAAGACTTTTCAAAGAAAATCATTAATTGATGTAACATTCTAAAAAATTTATAGCAAGTGTAACTTAAATCTAATCTTATATACATATTTAATAACTTTATTCACTCTAGATGTAGACATGGCCATTCATGAGCTAATTTTCCCGATATCCAGCCCCATAAAGCGACTTGTCCAATAGCTCACATCTGATTCAGAGCACATTTGAGAGAAGATTCTTTAAAAAAATGGGGCTTCAAGCATCAAAACCTTAGACTTAGCTATAAAAAATGATGCAGAGCTCCCTTAGAGGATGCAAATTCTTGGGGTTTTTTTTGTTTTTGTTTTTTTAATTATCAAAAGAAAGAAGAATAAAAAAAAAAGATGCAAATTCTTGAAGTGCAATGATACTTGCTTGCTTCATTATCCACAATTTTATCCTAGTGCCTTTCCTTCCCCACTACTGTCAAGTCAGATTACATAACATTTTTTTATTTTTGTAGTGAGTCGGATTCGGACCGCATTGCATGGTACAATTTGGGAACCTCTACTCTTCCTATTAAATATGGCCTACAATTACAAAGCAGTCACTTTCTGACCAATATTTATTAATGATTAATTACTTAAAAGAATCCATTATGTATCATGAGGTTTTTAAAGTTACAAAAAAGTTTTTCTATTAAAAAAAAAAAAAACTATTGGTTTGGCTAGGTGTAAGGTAACACAATGGCGTATGAATATTGAAAAGATGATTTGTTCTAATTTCAAAAATGCAAAGAGAGGTTAATTGCTTTAGGACGGGGCGGCAGTTAAAAAGTCTCTTGTAAAATTCGAGGGTTGCGTATGCCTTATATACTATATAGAAGTATATATCGAGCACTCGAATCTGTACCTAACAGTCTATAAAAGTCACAATTCTCCACGTTTAAATATATAAACTATAATTTTATTCCCATATATATATATATAGGAAATGTTAACCAATATTTTAAGAGTATTGGTTTATAAATTATTTAAAGAATTTTTTTATGAAAAAAAATTATTACTTTGACAACTTTTTATATTATTCATTAAAGTGGTATTAAAATTTTTCTATAATAGTTTATTATCATATGTTCTAAATGTTCTAAGGGCATCTCTTAATAAGATCTATAAACTATCATCTTGCCATAATGCTCCAACTTAAACAAAATCTAATGTTTCTTAACTTGCACATAATTTTTATTCATTCTTATCCAAAAATATATATATACTATTCATTATAATGATTAGGCATGAGGCACCTCATGTACCAACCATTCATATATATATATATATATATGGCATAGATATAGTGTGCAAAAAAACTTGGCACTCTTGCCAAATTTCTAGGAAAAAAAAAATGTCCATTCCTTTGGGCTATGCCATTATTTATTACGTAATAGAGTATCCACGATATATAAACAACTTTATTTGAAAAGACAAATACTGTTTGTCTTGAGCTAGGCAAGTTGGCCTTTGAAAAATGCTTTTGCTGGTTATTATTATATGCCTATTGACTTTTTTTTTTTTTTTTTTTTTTTGAGCAAAATTGATTTATTTCATCTAGGCTTTGCTCCAAGCTCCGGAAAAAGTTGGGTGTACTGCTTTGTAATTTGATTTCTGTTTCTGTTGGTTAATAAATTATTTCCTTTTAACAAAAAAGAATAAAAAACTTATTTTTAAAAACCCTATTAAACATAAAATATAGGTAACAATACCTTTGAGATTTAGGCTAATGTTTATTAGGTTCAAAACATTTCAAAACTGACCAACTTAATCCATAAACTATTACTCACTTTTCTTGTCCCTTTCACGATGATTAAGAACCAAATTAATCAGTTTTGAATTATTTTAAACCCGGCTAGCATTAGACCAAACCCCAGGATTACTAAAGTCATGAAAGTTTAGTGTAATTGTCTTCCATGAGGATTATGCCGGCATAATTATCTATAGTGGCAATGTAGTAAGTTGATGCTGACCAGGATCTGCAAGCTCTTTTTACTTACTATTTTGTTTTTTGCAACATCTATCTCCATGATTTTTTTTCTTTCTATTTTCACTTGAGACAGTCTCTTGCATTGGGAGAACCAGTGCGTGACAAATGAAGAAAGCAAATGCACCCAATAATTGCAACAAAAGAATTTAACTAAAGTAAACAATGATAGTTGGACAAAATCGCATTAAAATGACATAGGTGTTTCTAAGCAAACCTAGCATATTTTACTTGGAGTGGAGATTATAGCATTGACTCTCTAAGTAACATACGTGGGTGTGCATTTTTTGTTTTTTTAATAACTAGAGGACAAAACTTCAACATAATATCTTAGACGTTGTTTCTCAAGTTTTTCCTCTTGAAATTCAATCACATGATTTTTTTTTCATGGAACAGAAGTGTATTTTTAATTAAGTAATCACGTGACTGAATTTTAAGAGGTAACCCTAAGAAACAATACCTAAGTATTGCACTTAAGTTTTACTTATAACTAAAATAGATGAGATGAGATTTGGACCTTAATTTTTCTCGTAAAAAGACACAGACAATACCATTGAGTTATAAAACTCTTGATAAATCATACGGAGGAATTAAGACTTAAAACTACAATTTTAAGGGAGTAATCACATTTTGCTTGAATTATGCCCCGATTTCCTCTTAATTTTTTAGAGTTACTCACTTTCAAGGGAGGAAGCATATGAGAGAGAGAGAGAGAGAGAGAGTTGAGGGGTTCAATTCCTAGAGGGGCACGATGCTTGAACCATGGAAAATGATAGTCTAGATTTGAAATGGAACCATTTGATGTTGACTGGTCCGTTTGGATACAGTTGAAAACTGAAAACTAAAAAACACTGTAGCAAAATAATTTTTAAATGTGTGAATAGTACCGTGGGACCCATTTTTAATGAAAAAGTTGCTGAAAAGTGAAATTTGTGGGTCCGTGAACAGTACATGATGTGCACTTATTGACGGAAAAAAAGTTAGAAAAGTCAAACTTTGCGGCTACTATTCATTAAACAGTGCATGAACAGTAGCCGCACGTCTCAAAAACGCGTGAAAAAAAAAGGGAAAAACGCAGACGCAGACGCGTTGGGTTTTCAGCCCAATCCAAACTAAGCCTTAATCAAGTTTACTCCAGAGAAAATGTAATAGTCTAAAAAACTTTTTTCTGATGTGTTTGGTTAGCGTTGATTTTTAATTTTTGACTGTTTGAATTCTTAATCAATTAAATTTCAAAGTTGGACTTGGGTAAGTCTAGTTTAAGAAATCTTGAAACTTTTTTTTTTTTTTTTTTTTGAGAGATAAGAAATCTTCAACTTTAATGTAAGTTTAATAGGAAGAAAATAACCTGCATGATCATTATGATATATGAGACATGCAAAAGGGATGCTAATTACTTTTAGAAGTGACCTATTACAATTCTAATATTAAGTACAAAGACAAGTGAGATCAAAATTCTTAATTTTTATGTGAGACTTTAAAATTTTCATAAAATTTAGTAATCAAGATATCTTAGAATTCTTAAACTCACACAATATTAAATAATTAATCAATCATACACCAATAATAAATTTGAAAATTTCACTTCCTCGCTCACATGTATGTACACACTCAAACACGGTGCAGCAAACATGGTTTACACCTAGCTAATACTCATGTTGTTCAATCATTTTCAGGCGTGCAATGCTCAGCTAAGTGCACGTACTCCAAATCTTCAACCAAAGAAACTATTATATGTGATGTCATGGACAAATATATATTCGAGCCGCACAATAAAAATTTACAACAATTTCATAACATTCTCAAATTGGCATTAAAAAAGTTATAAATTGCACATTGTAGTGTGCCCAATGCCCATGTTTGAGGTGATAAATTGATGGATTTTATTGACAGATGCCCTTAGAGCATCTATTAATGAACCATTTAAAAAAATTATAGAAAAATGAAAAAGTACCTAATTTTTTTTACAACAATTTCAATTTTTTATAAAATGTTTTATAAAATGGTTGGTTAATAAATGCACTATAAAGATACTCGTTAACCCGACCCTATGTTAATTTAGGAATGTTGTGAACTTTTGTTATGTCCCTAACTTTTTTTTTTTTTTTTTTAAATTTTATTGAATCATGGACAATATTGAAGCCATTGAGGATTGGTGCATTCTTATGTGGCTGATAAATAAATGACTGGAGGAGCTCCTCTTGCCTTGTATCACGTCATGGTCCAGACATCCCCATATTTCAAATCCATAGTGGCTATGTAGTAAGTGGACCTCGTAGGAAAGAGGTTTCTTGTTGTCACCAACATGCCATCACTTTGTGGTACTAAAGAATCCTTTGGTTTTCATTTAAAAAATTAAAATAGCCCAAACAAAATTGCAAGTGGGGCTTACGTAGAAACATTTTAACAAAGCAAGATTTATCGAATCCAAAAAATTGAAAACTCAAATTACTTTACTTATTAGTCAACTTCTTTACTCATGCCTACCAAAATTCATGTTTCATGATTGCGACATGATACTCTTCAATTATGATGTGTACAAATACAAGCCTAGGATTTAACATTTTCCATAATTGTTGATATGATTTATTATATGTGTCAACAATAATCCAAGTATAATTAACGTTACTCTATTTAGTGTAAGTCATGTTAACAATTGTGAAAAATATTGTATTTTTAATAACACATATTGTATTTTTAATGACACAGAGAAAAAACGATGTTGTGTCATTGCCTAATACCACTAACAAGGACCCCTAACTTTGGGAAGTTAACATAATGGTTCCGGTGTTTACACGCCAATAGTGCCAACAATTCTTACACTGCGATCCAATGTGTTCAATTGTGGGGGTGCAAACACAGCCTATATGATGCTAAAATGCGGTGGATATTCCATAAGAGGAACCCACCATTGTAGGAAATTGCGTAAGAGAAAAGTGAAAATGGGGTAGTAGACTTCCACTAGTGTCAGCAAAATAGAATTTTTCTTATGGCATCAAATTTTTTGTGATTCCTCACACCCCCCAATTTGTTGGAATTATTTATATTCTTATTCAGTGAATTAACAAGGATTCTCAAGTTGATTTTTTCTTTTTCTTTTCTCATTCATATATAGATTCTTATAATGCTTTCTTCGTGTTTCATTCTTCTTCTCTTTGATAGATAGATCATAGAAGGTTCTTAGCTTTTCTTAGGGCTAGCAATCTCTGGCCCACTTGATTTAATTACACCAGAACGGAAAATGCAATGTTTTCTTATTCTTGTTGAGATCCATTAGTATGGGTGTGAAAGCTCAGTTCTTTTTTAAGGCAATTATATATAAGTGGGAATTTCGAATTACAAGAACAATACTTTTTTAAAATTTTATAAGTACGATAGAATTTTAAACTATAGTGTCTGTTCTATGATAATTATTCTTTAATCTTTTATCATTAGATTGAAACATCAATTGGTTTTGATATAAATATGATTTAAACTATAAATCTCTTATTCAATAACAATAAACTTTTATTAGTTAAACTAACTTGAACTCATAAGAATAGTATTATTTATTTAAATTAAATTGTTGTCCAAAAGATGGCTAATGACAAAAAATGATAATGAAGGCTCGTAATAGAGTCACCCGTTATTTTTGTTGTGACCACGGGATTTATATATCTTTCATTTTTTATTCAGATTTTTTTTTCTATACTAATTTTTTTTTTTTTTTTTTTTTTTTCCTTTGGTGAGGAATTTTGTTAGACCTTGAAATATTTTCACGTTCATTAATATCTTAATTTTTAAAAAGCAGGGGAAAGTACAAAGTTTCCGGCACTGGTGCATTTCTCATCTGCTTTTCTACTCGCAATGTCTAATTGTAAACGCTCATTTGCACCTACAATTCCACCACATGTGATTCTAAAGAGGGCCGAAAGTTTTTATCAAAAACGAAAAGGAAGACGGCAGGAAGAATATCTTTGATAAAAGGAAATTCACAAAAAAATAAAATAAAAAAAATTCCTCTACCTTGTTATCAGTTATACTCATGCGAACTAGCTAGGAGTCTTCGGTAGGAAAAAAAAATATAGAATTATCTCTTCTTGTTGTTAATAAACTTCTAGTCAAAAACAAAGTTTTAGTATTGATCTATTATGATCTCCGATGCACTGTTTTAAAATTAAGTTTCTAAAATTATAATTTATATTTATATTCATAACAATATTGCTTATTGCTAAAGGATTAAAAAAATTAAAATTCAACCCCAATCTTAAATTAAATCCATATTAAAAACATGATTTGAACCGTAAATATGCAATTTGTAATAACTAAAAACTATAACAACCATAAATCAACCATTTTTTTTTTTTTTTTTGAGGAACAAAGTCAACCAATTTAAATAACGTAGCATAATAGAACCGGATCAAAGTAATTCACAATCAGGGAAGAATGTTGTGATCACTGAAATAGGACTAATGCTTTCAAACTTGAACTGTCTATTCTAATTCACTGTGTATATGTACATTTAGTTACATATTTTCATTTATAGGATTTTTTTTTTAAATTTTAAGAATCAATATATATGCTAAACTTTTTTTCTTTTTTTTTGAATAGATACAATAGAATTTCAACCTATGATATATGCTCTATAACTATAATGATTGCTCTTTATTACAAGGCTAAGATACCTCTGATATATGTCCTAGATCTCCTATTTGATAACAATAAACTTTACTGTTTGAGCTAATTGAAAACCACCCTATATAGACTAATCTAATATATTATTCCATTGAACAAAAACAAAAATAGGAATATTTTCTCCTTCTTTGTTAAAGAATAACATGAAATTGGCATATTGCACATAATACATCAAAACGACATAGTCAAGTCAAAATGGTCTGAAATTTAGACTAAGGTGAAACAAGAGGGTGATTGGTACGTAACAGTTAAATAACCCGTATGAAAATTTTCAAGTGCTTTTGCAGGAACAAAACGAAATTGACAGCTTTACTTACAGCCTAATAGCACCATATCCCCTCCTCTATCTCTCGTCTTAGGTTCAATCTAGTCTCTCCTTAAATTAACCCCCAAAAAAAATGTTATTTCTCCTCCTTAAACAAGACTCTGGTTTTTTATTCTTGTTTTGGGTGATTTGGGGCACTAAAACCCAATTGCATTGATACATATCTCGGCCTATCAACATCTGAAATATCAACCCCAAAAAAAAAAAAAAAAAAGACAAGGAAGATAAATTAGGAGCTTTTGACGGCAATTCATAAACTAGAAGTCAATAAAGTGCACAAAAATCAGCACAATTTACAGTGATGTAGGTGTGTTGGATACCTCAATCTTGATTATGCCTTAGTGTTAAATATTAGCATTGATACACCATGTTAAATATAGTGTATGGATGCGGAAGCGAAAGCATAAAGTATAGAATACAATAACACACGAGGGTTACGTGGTTCAGCCTAATGGCCTACATCCACGAAGGAAACCTAAATCAATAATATATTATAGTGTAGTACAAATCCTATATTACAATAAATCATAACATGTGTATATATAGTAAACTAAATTTTAGACTAATTGACTTCTAGTATAAGTTGGAGACTTGACTTGCACACAAAGTAGAATTAAGTTTGGGCCTATGCTAATGGGCTAATATATCTCTAACACCCCCTCTCAAACTCAAGAGAGAAGCTTGATGAAATCTTGAGATTTGATAAGGTTGAGAAGATTCCTTGAATGAAGTTTGGCTCTGTGACGGTAGTTTGAGGAAGGCAATTTTGTTGTGTTGATGCGACTTCTAACGGTGGTATGACTATACCGGAGAGTTTTGACGGCAGCAGTAGGAAGCCAAAGAAGATGAACACAGCGAAAAAAAAACACCGAGGAAGATAAAGATTGCTCTTAAATATACCGCAAGGACAGAAAAACCATGACCACAAGAAGGTGGCTCTGATACTATGTTAAATATTAGCATTGATACACCATGTTGAATATACTAGTATGGATGCGGAAGTGAAATATAAAGAATAGAATACAATAACACACGAGGGTTACGTGGTTCAGCTTAATGGCTTACATCCACAGAGGAAACCCTAAAGGGTTACATCAATAATATATTATAGTGTAGTACAAATCCTGTGTAACAATAAATTATAACATGTGTATATATAGTAGACTAAACCCTAGACTAATTGACTTCTAGTACAAGTTGGAGACTTGGATTGCACACAAAATAGAATTAAGCTTGGGCCTATGCTAATAGGCTAATATATCTCCAACACTTAGAATTTAGTGAAAAGTATTTACCAAAAAGAGTTTGGAATTAAAGAGAATTGAGTCTCATTGTTTAATTAGACGTGTTGGATACTTAGAGCCTGTTTGGCCAACCATTTTTCATCACTCAATTTCCATCACTCATCACTCATCACTCATAATTCATCACTCATCACTCAATTTTTCACACCCGTTTGGCATCATCAGCCAATTTCCATCACTCAATATTTTTCACACTATTTGTGGGCCCATACCTGTCAGCCGGTGTAACTTTTTTTTTTCTTTTTTTTTTTTCCAGTACCCAAACTCACAGAAGCTAAAAAAAAAAAAAAAAAAAAAAAAAAAAAAAAAAAAAAACTGAAGACCGATCAAGTGAGAAAAAAAAAGTCAAAAGGTGGTCAAAAGTTGCGGCTGTGGGTCCCTCCATGTGTGTTTATTTACGAAAATGCCATTGAATTATGAGTTATGAAAACTGAAAACAGCCTTTGGTTGTTTTTAATTTCCATAACTCATAACTCAAAAATCAGAGAATTGAGTGATGGAAACAGAGTTATAGAAACAGAGTTATCGTTTGGCCAAACAACCTTTTTGCTATGGATCCCACCATTTTTGAGTTATGAGTTATGAAAACTGAGAATTGAGTTATCAAATTTGGTTGGCCAAACAGCCTCTTAATCTTGATTGATTATGCCTTAGAATTTAGTGAAAAGTATTTACCAAAAAGAGTTTGAAATTAAAGAGAATTGCTTCACATTGTTTAGACTAAAGGAGAAAATTTTAAAATATCAATAAGATTGATTAGATATTTTTTATATGCTTCCAACATTTTGGCCGGTGTGGATTTGCAACATAGTTCACTAGATGGAAGCTTAAAGCTTGAATTTGTGTGAAAACACAAGAGCTATTTAGGCTCCCAAATTAAAATTACGACTCGCTTGATTTTACTCTAACTTAAACTAAGTGCGGAATAGAGTAAATGCGAGCGAGCAAACAATATAACTACTCTAAGTCATATTTATCACATATCAACAATAAAATGAAAGCTAAAAGAGTAGGGAAGAAGAATGCAAACACAAGATAACACGCCGATGTGTTATCGAAGAGGAAACCGAAGAATTCGGCAAAAAACCTCTCTGCCGCCCTCCAAGCAGTAAATCGATTCACTAGAGAATGAGTTGGAGTACATGAATAACAAAAGACCCTCTAAGCCTAGTCTACCATATGTACTTGAGCCCTCCAAGCTCCTGCTACCAACTGACTTGACAAAACCTTGTCTTTTCTAGCTCTTCGGATCACGCAATTCAACCCAATTGTATCCACCAAACAAATGGTTTCTTCCAATGCTTCACAGCAGCACCAAAACCTCATTTTATACTCAGGATGAGTGTGGTAAGTATTTGGGCTATCAACCTCTCAGGAATTTGGATATGGAGAGATAGGAGTTGAGGAAAACCACAATGAATTGTGTAGAGGATTGTGGGTATGACAATCTTTAACTCTCAAGGGTAATGGCTAGGGTTTTCTCTCTAAAAAACGCTCATTTCAATATGTGGGTAATGTGGGTATATATAGTATGGGTAGAGACCTGGTTTATCAGATATGAACAAATGGCAAAACAGAATGTTTCGCAAGTATCTCATGGGAAGGCCTTATCTGCGAAATACTCGTGAAAACCATCTGTCACCATCTGTCATGACTTTGTGCATTCCAATCATGTGTTGAACACATGGCTTCACTTTGCTGGAAGTCTTCTCGCTAGCTACCCGTAAAAACTCCTTTGATCTTCAAGGATGTCTTGAGTCTTCACACTCTTTCTCACACACAATCCATACAAAGAAATCCCACATTAAATACAAGGTACATAAGATTGAACAAAATTATAATCAAATTTGGCACAGAATTAAAGCTAACACAAATTAGTTGTAAATCAGAACTTTACAGAAGCCAATCCAGTTTTGTAGGCAAGAATATGGTGTTTGTTCAGATAGTTTATCTCATTCTGGAAAGGTTTGTTCTGATGAGCAAGTACATGCAATTAAACCTTTTTTCTACATGTCTTTAGAGTCCGGTTGAAGTCAAGGGTCATGCACAGCACATGCGGATAAAGCAAGGCCGCAACACAAAATCTCCAAAGTTTTGGTCGTTCAAAATTGCACGATTTGCAAATTTCGCAACAAACATGACATCTTCTTCTTCCTCCTTTTTCGGGGAAAACAGTCGACCTAGAAACAGAGAACCCTAATTGTTCTTTTTTTTTTTTTTTTCTTCTTGATAATTCTATAGTTGAAGGTGTAGAAATATGAACCCTTAATGTTTTCATTGAATATATAAGAAGGTGTCGATCAGTTGAACTACAAAACTCTTGACAAAACCCAATTGTTCATAAGTAGCTTCTGTGTGCAAGGACAAAATTAGGATTTTATATATGGGGTTTAAGAATGAAGAAAGCAATTGGATTATTTTCATTTTAAACTTAAAATTTTCAAAATATTTCATTTAAACCTCAAATATGTCTAAAACGTTAAATTTTAAACCTTTTATCATTGAATTCTTTTTAATTTCGTTAAAAGCTCTCATGGCAACAAGTCTACATAAAGTTTATTTCAAGTTATAAGGTTTAAATGAAACTAGTCAGATTTAAATAAAGATTGAAACAATAAGGTTTAAATGAAGCTATCTAGAACTATCATGTTTGAATGAAAGTATCATACTGTCAATTGAAAATAAAATGCCAACACGACTTGAATACCCAAACTTCATTATTAATTTTGCATCTCAGAAAGATAAAAATTTGAATTTTAAATTGAAAAAATTATAATACATAAAATTGATATATATATATATATATATATACTTTAATTGATATTTAAATACCAAAAAAAAAAAATCTCAGTTAAAAACTTAAACTTATCAATTTAGTTTCACATTGCAGCTAACCAGCCTAACCACCTTCCTTATACGATATATCATTTCTTATACTTTTATAATTTATTGTTTTAATTAGCTTGAGGTGAGCCCAAAAAACATAATCAAGAAAAAGAAAAAAAAAAAGAGTTCTAAAATAAAAGATTTGCTGTAATTTTTATATTTGATAATTCGATAGTTATTACAACAATGGAAGAGAAGATATTTAAATCATGATTCGTCTCATAAAAGAAAATAAACAAATACTACTGAATTATCAGGTTATTGATGATTCACAATAATTTTAGTATATGCATCTTTATTCACCTTTGGCGTGACTGATGTGGCAAAACTTTTTGCCGGTTGGGTAATAAATCCTCATATCAATTGGAGGTAGATTAAAATATTTTGGAAAAGCGTGGTTGTTTGCTTAGCTTAAGCCATTTTATAATTTTCTTTTGGAAAAAATCACTACATGTTGATACGGAAAAATATTTACTATTAATGAAGGAAGTGATCCTCATATAAATTTTAATAAATGCAATTTGACATTTTTTTTTTTAAATTTCTGAAAATTACATCCGTCCATATAAACGTTCTTAATCTAACAAATAATTTTAAAAGATTATAGTATTTGATTTCACAAAATAATAATCTATATAAAAACCAACCGGTTCGTTTTGTCTGTGACTTTTTTATTTTTATTTCTGGGTTGAGGTGTGTAGGTAAAAGGAGTTTTGTGAAAAGCAACTAGTTCGTTATAGACAGAAAGTAATAAAGAATTAGCTACATCAACAGCTAAAAAGAGAGCTAAGATTAGGCTTGATAAAATTGGATCAACAATCATTAATCCATAAAAACCTGATGGATAAAAACGAGTATGAATCAGGATTTTTGGGCCGATTAAAAAACAGGTCAACCCATACTCAACAATGATTAAACTATGTTACAGTGCCTCACCAAGCTTAGCAAGAAACAACAACATTCTCAAACTTAGGGTTTGTTTGGATTGAGAGGAGAAGGAGGGAGAGTGAAGGAGAGTAGAGTGAAGTTGGCTAAAAATAGGTTAATTTTAGGTAAAACCTACTGTACTGTACTGTACTCTACTCTATTCTACTCCCTCTCAATCTAAAAGGACCATAGGCTAGCGTATAACAAGCCTGATATAGGATTATAAATGATCAAACTTTGTGGCCTATGTAGAATTTGGCTAAAAGAGCCACTAAGCTAGGCTCATAAAAATGCTCTATTAAATTTGTATGAAATTGAAAATAGCATAACAATTAAAAATATACTCAACAATGATCAAACTATGTTACAGTGCCTCACCAAGCTTAGTAAGGAACTACAACATTCTCAAACTTAGGGTTTGTTTGGATTGAGAGGAAAATGAGGGAGAGTGAAGGAGAGTAGAGTGAAATTGGCTGAAAATAAGTTAATTTTAGACGAAATCTACTGAACTCTACTTTATTCTATTTCCCCTCAATCCAAACGAACTATAAGCTAGCCTATAACAAGCCTGATATAGGATTATAAATTATCAAACTTTGTGGCCTATGTAGAATTTGGCTAAAAGAGCCACTAAGCTAGGCTTATAAAAATGCTCTATTAAATTTTGTATGAAATTGAAAATAGCATTACAATTAAAAATATACCTCCGGCCATCGTTGTTCATGTGCTTGAATAAAAAACGTAATTTAGCGAAAGTTCTTATTGTTTATGGCTTACACCTTTGTATACCTTATGATGGAATGTACGCTTTTTTAAAGCCTATGTTAGGGAATCCTCAATATTTATGGTTGTTTTCCTTTTATACTCCTTCCACGAGTTATTAATCCGTAAATAACAATTATATCACGTGACATTTCACAAAATCACTATATAAAGTTTCACCACTATAACCTAAAAGACTTAGAGTACGTTTGGTACGCTGTAATATCTCCTGTAATGGAATAGTTATTCATGTGTAATATCAATTCGGTCATTTGGTTGCATCTTTATTACATGGATTAGTTATTGCATTGGAATAACTATTCTTTAATTTAAAGAATAGTTATTCCTCTTTAAAATGGATGTAATACCTATTCCTTAGTGCATATAACAGGTTTTAAAATTAATATATTTCCAAAAATATAAAGTTTCCTTATACATCATCTTTTACAAGCTTTCCATATGTAACAACCAAACTTATAAATAGTAATAGTTATTCCATTACAATGTCTTCTATTCCTAGTAATAAAGGTTATTATTCCTAATGTAATCTACATTCAGTGTACCAAACGTACCCTTAATAGTTTTGTTTATGAATAATGTTAGAGATACAAACTATTTTACAAAAATTTTACAAATTGCTAATATGGTGAGTGATTATTAGTAAATGAAAAAATGATATTAATGGTGGACTTAGATGAAAACCAATAAGAGATTGACCACATCAACATTTTGTAAAAATATTATAAAATAGTTTATGCCTGTAACATTACTCTTTGTTTATATATCATCCATAAAAAATAAAAATAAAAAATACTAATTAATAATTAAAAGAATCTTATATGGGTTTCAAAAATGAATCTTATATGGACCAGCTACCACCTGATTTGGATGATGTTTTTCAGTCTGATTTACCTTAATAATGAATCTTATATGGACTGAATTCAAGTTACATCTGATGTAACTCTAAGCAATATTACATTACTCAATATTTTTTAATTGGATGCAAATTTTGACAAATTTACCGTTAGGTTATATTATTTTTTTTATATTCTCTATATTTGCAAAATTTCAAAGTGATCAAAGATTAATAATCATATTATCAATCAATTTTTTTAATTCAAGTTTTTGTAATTTAAAATAATATATAAAAAATAAATTTATTGATCAAATAGTAAATAACATCCAATTGGCATAATTGTTAAGAACATATAAAACATGTAATTCAATGGTGAGATTTTCAAAATATAAATTCTATAACAAGTTATTGGGTAGCGTAACATTGTTTAGAGTTACATCAAGTGTAACTTGAACTCAACCCTCTATATATATATGGACCACGTTAAGTCTCCTAATGGAAACATATTTTACAAAAGAAAGCCTACGAAATTGATGGAGGTCTTTGTTTATTTGATTTTATTTAAATTTCACTTTTAAACTCATATCCTACTGTGCACCTGAGCTAATAATAAACAAACAAATAAAGTAAGTAACGTGGCTTCCAATAACTTAACCGGTAAAACTTTTTATCATCTAATAAGATATTGTAAAGACAAAAATAAAAATTCGCATTTAGTTAGCAAAATGCGCTAATTTGGTAGGATGCTTTTGGCTTTTCAAATTAATCAAAGTCGGTCTACATTTTAAAACCATGGATGGCCTTTGAAATGGTTGAGAAAATCAAATGCCCTGGTGAAGGTATATGTAAAAAACCAATAATTAGAATATAGTGTATGCTTTAATATATTAAATATGAACTCATCAATATCACATTTAGCTATCCTAGCTACCACAGCACAATTTTATTGTGACGGCTTTGGCTTTTTATGCTCAATAAAAATTGCCAAAAATTGATGGATCAATGACCTCTAACTATCTAAAATGCTTTAAATAAGAAAATGTGGAATAATTTGATATATTTACAAAATTTTACTGTAACCATCAAATGGAAAGTCTAGAAGTTCGTTGAATGTACAACCAAACCAAAATATGAAATTAGACAAAGAAAAAAAAATGAGAGTGAAATATTGATTTTATACGTATTTTGAAAAAAGATAAATATATAAAATGTACTTAGTAATAATAAATTTATATATTTCTTATGTTTCTATTATTTCTTTTATAAAATTCTAAAGCATATCAAAGAAAAGAGATTATATATTTTCTATTTTATTTTTATTCTTTTATTATAGTTTATTCTTTTTATGCATATTATAGTTTAAAAAGTAAGAATAAGGACATAAATTTCTTTTTTTACATTTATTTTTTATAACTCTCAACATAATTTATGATTGGTGCATAATAAAATTGTTGTTACTGATGAACTCATATGCAAGTAACAACAATAATCAAGTATTAATTCCAAAAGTTTGCGTCCAAAATATAAATCTTCATTAGATTAATCAAGATTTTAGTCATATATATATATTCTTTTCTTGTCTTTTTATTCTATCTTATCCATTACCATTCATAATAAAATGATTAAATTTTATGTTGACCATTGACCTGCCACAGTTATCTTTCTCTTTTTTTGAGCTTGCATGAAGCTGACTGTGAGACTCTGAGTAAATTATATAAATACTAAGCATAGATACATGCAGAGTTTTCTCTGGCATTACACTAAGAAAATAGTAATTCTAGGACTACAAAACTTTCCACAATTATCCAATGTGATACACTGTAATTAGTTATTTGTCTCACTTTTAAATTAATCAACTACTTTTTTTTTCCATCGCTTACAATTGACGCATCAGAGTTGTAGCATAAAAATGGGTGTTCTTGGAATTTGATTTCCTAAGAAAAAGAGAGAAGGATTGAGAGAGTTTGAGACACGTATAGGAATTCATTGGAAGTTTGGTGGTGGCAATTTGGCAAGCATGCATGATAGGGTTAAGGGCTGAGAACGAGGCTAACATGCAGCACAACAGAAAGCCGTTGAGTGACAAGTGAAGAGACTTACTGGTGACAATTAAATATGATAAAAGTTACAACAAAATCCTAACATTTTTTGTAAATATATGGCAAAGAGCATTAAAATCGTTCATGCATGGACCATCATCATTGTTTTTTCTTTTTCTCGAAATCTCAATTCGTCGAGGGTTGGTGAAAAGATACAGGTCACAAAAAAAGGGGCAATGGCTAACCAAAAATCTTGTTTGTTATCCCGAATTTGGTTTTAAGACCTCAAATTATTCTACAACTTATTTGTTATAATTACAACGTGACAGATTGTGAGTAATTAACTATTATTAGGAATGATGAGTTGATTTGTGGTTTAACTCCTGCAAGAAATTATTTGTCACTTTTCTTCTCCTCAGCTAAGTAGGAGTTCTCTCTCTCACTAGGGGTGAGCTTTTCCTCCACCGACTCTCTTCTTTCATCCTCACTTAAGAAGTAGTTCGGGTGGCAAGTGCTTGTAGTATGGATTTAGATTTCATTGAACGGATTGAGAGAATAAAACTCACTTCAGAAGAGGGGGAAGCAATCATTGTCCGGCCAGTTCAACGGGCTAGGACACTGGAAGAACATTCACTTAGTGTTATAGGGAAGTTTCTCACATCTCGTCCATTTAACCAAAGAGCAGCGAAGGATCTATTGCGGTCAATTTGGAAGATGGGAATTGACTTGAAGATGGTAGACGTTGGAGATGGCCTAATCCAATTTAAGTTCGCTATGGAAAACCAATTGAGATGGGTTATGAATAATGGACCTTAGAGCTTCGATGATCAACTCCTGGTGCTTCGATGATCAACTCCTAGTGCTTCGAAGATGGGAAAAAGGTATGACGGCAAGATCAGTTTCCTTCCCAGTTCTACCAATTTGGGTTCAAGTATGGGGTCTACCCTTTGATCTTATAAATGAAGAAGCAGGTCAAGATATTGGAAGCAGCCTAGGCCATGTGGTGGAGGTGGATAGTAAGGCCATTGCTTCTAACCAGGCACGCTTCTTGCGAATCCATATCGAAATCCCATTGACCAAACCTCTCCGACGAGGGGCCCTAATTGTCAATCCGGAGGGAGACGAAGTTCGAGTCGCATTCAAATATGATAGACTTGTAGGACTATGTTACAATTGCGGCATGCTGGGCCATGAGATACGGGAGTGTTCAAAGTAAAAATCAATGGAAGGGGGCGAGCTCCCATATGGGGAATGGATGAGAGCAGGTAATAGGAGGAAGATTGATGGCACAGGACGAAAGCCATCCAGCCCACCTCGCTGGCGTGAAACACAAATAGACAGATCACGTGCTAGGGGTCCGCCGCATCTAGAACCGAAACAGGGAGTTAATGCGCAATATGGACAGCCCGAAAATCAGGGGATTGAAACGGAAATGACAATTAATGCTGAAACGGTAGCTATAAATACTGTTGAGGCGGAAAATAATAGCAGCATCATTAATCCCGAAATTCCTGGGATTGATTTAATAAGTGTTCCTATTGAATACGTAACTGAAGAAGGGTCTGTGGTTGAGGTAACAACTAGCACAACGCACGCCTCTTTCAATGCGGCACGTGACATAACTAAGGCATCTGATAGTGCACGTGACTCAGGCAAAACAAGGAAGGAAAAAAAAATAGCTCGCAAACCACAAACACATACGGTACTGGACTCACAGAGTACACTGAAAATTGCAAGCAAGAAACGGGGACACGGTGACAAAGCTGATGGGGTTTCGAAGATGGAGGAGAATGACAGAAAACAGTTTAGGATTTTGGCCAGAAACACAAAATCTTCATGCACAACGTTGGAGGCTGCGATACAGCCTCGCCGATCACAATGAATATTCTCAGTTGGAACTGTCGGGGGCTTGGGAACCCCCGAGCAGCAACCGTGCTCTCGCATCTTGTGGGAGTTAAAGTGCCCAAGATTGTATTTCTCATGGAAACCAAACAATCGGTTGAGGAGATGAGAAGTATAAAAGAAGATCTACAATACCATGCTATTTTTACAGTTCCTAGTCTGGGAAGGAGTGGCGGCCTGGCAATGATTTGGAAGGAGGAGGTAGACTTGCATGTTCAAACCAGTTCACAGAATCATATTGATGCCATTGTGTTTAGCAGCACGGGTCCACCGTGGAGAATCACCGGCTTCTATGGCCAACCGGAAGAAAACCGTCGACATGAAACTTGGAGTTTGTTGCGGCACCTTCACTCCCGGTACTCAATGCCTTGGGTATGTATTGGGGACTACATTGAAATCTTATCATCTGATGAGAAACAAGGTAGATTACCAAAGGCACAAGCCCTCATGCAAGCTTTTCGTAGTGCACTGCTTCATTGTAATTTGACTAATCTTTGGTATGTTGGAAACGCCTTCACATGGAATAATGGAAGACATGGCGATGCCTATGTCCAACAACAACTAGACCGAGCTTGTGCAACAGTGGAATGGAGAGAGCTTTTCCCTCATTGCCGAGTCACACATTTACAAGTTTCGTACCCTGATCACGATCCAATTTTTCTTACCATTAATGCCCCAAATAATTATGTCCGTAGGAAAAGAGTACCCCACAGGTTTGAGGAGAAATGGGCAGCGCATCCCGAGTGTGAATGGATTATTCTACAAGCATGGAACTAGCCTACTCCTCATGGCAGCCCGATGTTTAAGTTGTTTGAAAAAATTAAAAATTGCAAGACATCTTTGATTGGCTGGGCACGATTTGCTTTTGGAAATACTAGAGCAAAAATTGAGGAAAAGCACAGAGAATTGGAGGAGTTAACAAGCCGAAATATTGGAGACCAAGTGGAGAGGATCAAAATGGTCAAAGGTGAAATAAACAGGTTGCTCTACCAGGAGGAAGTATCTTGGAGACAATGATCAAAGGCAATTTGGCTACCAGCAGGGGACAAAAACACAAAATTCTTCCACCAAAGGGCTAGTCAGCAACGAAGAAAAAATCAAATTGTGGGGGTTTTTGATGAAGCAGGTAGATGGTGTACTGAAGAAAATGAGATTGCTGAAGTGGCAGAAACTTACTTCAAAAATCTGTTCACTACAACACACACAGATAATGCAAATATGGAGGATGTCCTTAAATCAGTTGATAGACGGGTTACAGCTGATATGAATCAGATTCTATTAAGAACCTATACTGCTGGTGAGGTCTAACGAGCCCTATTCCAGATGCATCCCTCAAAGTCACCTGGGCCTGATGGTATGTCCCCTTTTTTCTTCCAAAAATACTGGCATATAGTTGGACCCCTTGTTACTGAACCTATTCTATCAGTACTAAATTTAGGTCACATGTTGCATAAAATAAATTACACTCATATTATGTTGATCCCCAAAAAAAAAATGACCCCCAATACCTTTTAGATTTCCGTCCCATCAGTTTGGGTAATGTGATATCCCGCATTTATTCAAAAGTTCTTGCTAACAGGCTTAAAATTATTTTACCAAAAATCATTTCCGATGCTCAAAGTGCTTTTGTGCCAGATAGACTAATAACTGATAATACAACTGTAGCTTTTGAGGTGTTGCACAGGATTCGATATCGTAGAAGGGGAAAAAAGGGCCAAATGGCAGTGAAGCTAGATATAAGCAAGGCGTATGATAGGGTAGAGTGGGGTTTCCTTGAAAAAATGATGATACGGTTGGGGTTGGATGAAAAATGGGTACATTTGGCAATGGAAACAGTCAATACAACTTCATACTCAATCCTGATTAATGGGGAGCCTAGGGGTTTTGTTAATCCATCTAGGGGAATTAAACAGGGTGACCCTTTATCACCTTATTTGTTTCTCATATGTGCAGAGGGTATGTCAACCTTGTTGAGAAGAGCAGAAGAAAGGAAGCAGTTACAGGGGATCTTATCTTGTAGAAACGGAGTGCGGATTTCTCACTTGCTATTTGCTGATGACAGCTTGCTATTTTGCCAAGCATCAATTGAGGAGTGCCAGCAACTGATAACCATCCTTGAGCAGTATGAGAGGGCATTGGGTCAAGCAATAAACAGGGACAAAACGGCTCTTTTCTTCAGTAAAAATATAAGGGCAGAAGTGAAGGATATCATCCAAGGTATGTTGGGAGCCCAGGTTATGACTGAGTGTGAAAAATACCTTGGCTTACTCATGGTGGCTGGTAAATCCAAGGTAACTACTTTCAGGGGGCTTAAGGAAAAAATCACAAAGTGAGTGATGGGTTGGAAGGAGAAGTTTATCTTAAAAGTGGGACGGGAAATACTGATCAAAACAGTGGCGCAGGCAATCCCTACATATACTATGGGCATCTTTAAACTCCCAAAATCCTTGTGTGATGATATTAATTCAACTCTTGCAAAATACTGGTGGGGGCAAACAAATGATGAGAAAAAGATTCATTGGATCAATTGGAATAAACTTTGCAGGCCAAAGAACAATGGTGGGATGGGTTTTAGAGATATCCATGCTTTCAATTTAGCTATGCTAGCTAAACAAGCATGGAGATTGATAAAACACACTCATTCACTATTTTATAAGGTGTACAAAGCCCGATACTTCCCAAACAGCTCCTTCATGGAGGCAGAACTTGGGACCAATCCATCGTATGTATGGCGAAGTCTACTCAAGGCTAGAGAAATTATTCGGAAGGGTACTAGATGGCGGGTGGGGGATGGGTGTCATATTCAAGTTGATGCCCATAAATGGTTAAAGCATGATCCCATTTTCTCGGGCTTACCTCCTAATTCACTATTTGTTAGTGACCTTATTGATGCAGACACTAGGCAGTGGGACCATGGAAAGATTCAAGCTCTGTTTGCTCCATCAACACAACAAGAGATCCTTGCCATTCCTCTGAACAATCTGCATTCCAATGATGAATTAGTGTGGAAGCAAAATAGCACCCAAAATTTTACAGTGAAGACAGCCTACAAAATTGCCCTTGGCCTTAAAAATCAACCCCAAGGTGAGCACTCACAAGCACGGCAAAATGGTAGAATTTGGAAGAAGCTGTGGAAACTAAATGTGTCCCCTAAGGTCCGGTCCCTTCTGTGGAGAGCCTGTTCAAATATTTTGCCCACAAAAGACAATCTGCAATGCCGGAAGGTGAGGGTCGACGGCAAATGCGAATTTTGCACCCAAGACATTGAGACTACTTGTCATGTGCTTTGGGAATGCCCTTTTGCTAGAAATGTCTGGGCATTGGCAGGTAGAAGAATTCAAAAGTGCTCAAATAGTGCATCAGATTTCTTTGAGTTGTTCCAGACCATGACAACTAGGCTAAACCAGCAGGAGCTTGAGCTGTGGACAATGATCGTTTGGGCTCTCTGGAATGCACGTAACAAATATCACTTTGAGAAGACCCAAATCTAGCCATAACGCATCTATAAGGGTGCCTTGGGTCTCTTAACTGACTACTAGCATCTCATGACAGCACAAACAACTTGAGCAGTCTCTGTTTTCTCTGTTGTATCTCACTGCTGCATATTTATCCCACTGTGGCATATTTTTCCCAGTTCGTGGCCCTTGCCATGTTGAATACGGATTTGTGTTTTACTCTCTGGGGGCCCACTGTTTCCACTTTGTAACTCAGCTTGTAGCACTTCTACTATCTTAATAAAGTTTTCTATCTTTGATCTCAAAAAAAAAAAAAAAAAAAAAAAAAAACTATTATTTACATATAGACCCATTATTTTTTCTTCACTCATCACACTCTACCACATAATAATTATGGTAAAAATTTTCACAATTTTTATGGTTTTAGACTTTCGGTTGTCCAAAACCTTTTTTTAATTTCCACCCATTTAGCCTTTAAGAAATTATAAAAACAAACTTAGAATTACGGTCTTTTGGAAGTCCTAGACCTTTGCACCAATAAACCCAACGCTAGCGGAGTTGAACACGTTTATTGCACTACATTTTCATTTGCTAACATTCATTGGGTAATAACAATGGTATATGCTCTTTTAAATCCGAATGTTTAGGCATTTGAAAATAGATAAATGCTACTCTATATAATATTTCTTTATAACACTTTCGCAACAAATTTTAAGGAGTCCAAATCTTTTGGGATTCAAATCCTCTAGATTTCCTAGGGTACTCTACCAACATATTTCCTTAAATCCTAACCACTCTTTAATGATTTAATGGTCAAGATTCTGCTATGTCAGTATTCCACTAACAATATTCTTAAAATAATAAAATAATGTTGCAAACAAAATAATTAAGATTATTGTTAGTGGAATGCTGACATGGCAGAATCTAAACCATTAAATTTTTAAAGAATGGTTAAAATTTAAGAAAATCTATTCGATAAAGTACCCTAAGAAATCTAGAGGATTTGAATCCAATCTTTTGTCTCACTCTTCCTGTTCCACTATATACTCCACAAATAAAAAGCATGTCACATATCCATCTAATTTATTAAATGCTAAATTTATGCCTTCTATTATTTCAATTTCCTAAAATAAATAAATAAATAACCCATCATATTTAGGTAATTAAAATAATAGAATGCATAAATTTAGTATTTAATAAATTAGATAGATATGTGGTATGTTTTTATTTGTGGAGTATATAGTGGAGCAGGAAGAGTGGGATAGAAGATTTGGACTCAATTTTAAGTGGCATATTGTTATTAACTTTTACGGGTGGGTAGAAATGTAATTTAAGTCATGGATTCAAATGAAAACCAATAACAACTTATTACCTGTAATTTGTTACAAAAGTATTGTGAAAATACTATAAATGTAGCACTATTCTTGATAATAACCCAAAGAAAATCAATTTGCACATAATTTTTTTACTATTCCCACTACAAAAAGATACCCATTTTTGGAGAAAGAAAACAAAAATAATGATTATTAAGGCTCTCTGTAATTTGATGGTATGGTACACGAAGCCCATAAGTACTTTGCAAGTTTTGAACTTATGTAGTGGCGGGAGTTAAAAAATTGTGGATGCCCTAATACAAATGAGCAAAACCTAGGTACAGTACTTAAATGTTATTCTTTAAGTTCTCTTCTTAAGATTCAGTTATCTCTATTAGTCATTTTTGGTAGATGGTAAAAGAAACTATAATATAATAGTTATTCTTATGTTTTGTCTCTTTTTTAGTATTTTTATGTTTTTATTAAACAATCAATGGCTGTTTGGTTTTTGTGTTTTCATCACCCGTAACTCTATTTCCATCACCCATAACTCAAAATATGTGGGTCCCACGGTTGAGAAGTCTGTTTGGCATTGTTTCTAATTTTTGTTTCTATCACTCAATTCTCTGATTTTTAAGTGATGAGTTATGGAAATTGAAAACACATTTTATGTGATTTCAGTTTCCAAAACTTAGTTTCCATGGCATTTTCGTAAATTTATTCACATGGTGGCCCCCGTTTTTTGTGTCCTGTCTTTTCCTTGCCAACTCATTGACTACCAATGACTCTCTCATCCTTCAAACCATCTCTTTTCTTTCTTTTTTTTCCTCTTCCTCTACTCTTCCCAAGCTACTCTCTTCTTTCCTTACCCATCTGCCATTAACAGAGCCCATCCTTCAGACCATCTCTTTTCCTCTTTCTTTTCTAAGATCATCACAAAATTTTTTTAGAATAGATTAATTACCGTGATTCGAATATACGAAGGTTGTTGGTCAAGATCAATTAATTTATAACTAGTGTTCTTTCTCCAAAAAAAAAAAAAAAAATCTATAACTAGTGTCAAAAGTAGTTTAGAATTTTTATTTAATAAATTAAAAATTACATAATTATACAACATAGAATAAAGAATTACTTCTTAATTGATAAAAAAAATTATATTTATCGAAATTACTAAATGACAAGTACAAATTTGTAAAAGGATTAATTGTATCTACCAGTAGTACTAGGGAGAAGATACCTAGTGCTGTAATTTGTAAATACTATATTTGCTAACGAGTGCCCTAAGGACACTCATTAACAATCTATTTTAGGAAATTTTTGACATCACTTTTATGGGAAATGAAAAAAGTTGTCAAAACATTAATTTTTTTTCTTTTTCCATAAAAACTTTCTTTAACTGAATTCTTAACCAATACCCTAAGAGCACTCGTTAGTATTTCCCTATCGATAATATACTCATTGATTTTGCCTCTTTGGTTAAGAGAATCTGAAAGATTGTTGTTTAAAAACCAAAAATGTGAGTTTGAGCTTGCCTACCAAACTTTGGCCCATAGAATCTCTTTAATGTCCCCAGCTCTCAATTCCAAGCACTATGTCTTATTTCCATACTTTGCGGACGATCTAAATGAGGGCCACTCTTGTCTTCTCACAAAAACTTTGGACACTTTGGACAACATCTTTCTCTAATTACGCGCGCGTGAAAATTACTAGCCAATCACTTGCATAAGAACCACCTTAATTACCGTTCTCCTAATAAGTTTTCAAACCTTTAAATTAATGTCCCAAGGATACATTAATTTTTTTTAAAAAAAAATATAGTAGTACTTATTAATAATACATGCACAAATTTATGGAGATTGTGTGTGCATTTTTTAATAGGATTTTATTTTTAAAAAATTTTCATAGAAAAAGAAAAATAAAAAAACTGATATTTTTTATAATTTTTTGTTTTTTAATAAAATTGGTATGAAATTTTTTTTCTAAAATTGTTTATTAAAAAATACTATAAAGACACCTATTAACCAGATTCTTCTAAATATTAGTATATAATTTTTTAAAAATATTATACAAAAAAAACTCATTTTTATAGAGTATTTGATACATCTTAACATGTGATCTTATTCTCAGGACTCTAATTAACAAAATTATTTGTTTTAGTAATAATTAAAATTATATGATTCTTATGTGTATTTTTAGGACGTAGTAATTATATATTTTAAAATGAATTTTTAGGCATCACAACAAATTTCAATAAGTTTCTTTTTATAATTTACCGAGATTACATATTGTTATGAGTGCATCATTTTCATTAGAATTATGTTAATAAAACACAAACTTTACTATATAATCTTTACAAATTTTATTATCATATGATATCGATTTGTAATGTAATAATGTTAAGTAGTAAATTTTATAGGATTTTGTTAGCAAATATTCTTAGAACATTTTTTAGTGAATTATTTTAGGAAGTTTTTATAGAAAAAAAAAATTGAATACTTTTTTTTTCCCATAAAAGTGATATCAAAATTTTCCTAAATCATTCACAAATGTATAAAGGACACTTGCTAATCGAACCCAAACTTATAATTTCTTTAAAAATTTGTTATGTCATTTTTTTTTTTAATAAAGAATTTCATCCTATGAGATCCGTTCCTAATAATAACTCTTTATCATTAAACCAAAACATCAATCAATTTTTAATGTAGGTGGAGATTGAACTCCAAATTTCTTATTCAACCATTAGAAATTTTACTAGTTGAGCTAATTAGAACCCACGTTATGTCATTTTAAACTTATGAATTTTGAAACATTTTAATATTCACATTTCATTCATAAATATAAATCAAAAGTCTTTTTTAGAAACAAAATTAAAATATAAATCAAAGGTTACAATTAAAATATTTCACATAAAAATTTGGTCATATTCGTTATCATATTTTAAAGATACTATTACTACCTACATAAGAGAATCTAAACAATAAATAATGAAATAGAATTCGGTTGGAATCTAATCACACTCTTCTGTAAAAGGAAAACAAAAACCAAATTAATTACAGAAAGGTAAACGTATTATATTATAAATAGAATAATAAAAATAATTAATTTCACTTTCTCATTTCCCAAAAGGCTTGGGCTTCTTTGTAAAATTGTTAAACAACTCATTTTCAATTTTTAGATAACATTACATATATTTTTACACATTTTTTCCCTCACAAGAATTTTAAAAAATACACCATTGTTCAAACTCTTTTACCAAACTAGCCCTCCCACCTCTCTTGAGTCTTGACCAAAAAAACAAAAAACAAAAAAGGATGCCCCTAAGATTCTTCTCTCTATAATCCTCATACACTGGAACCATTATAAATACCAACAAAGCTATCTTCACAAATTCTCATAGTTATTACGCGAATAAGCCCCCAAATATCGGAATCCAAAAAACACTCCCTCTCTCTCTCTCTAAAACTCTGTTTCTTTCAATGGCGCTTCGGAAAATGCTAGCGAAGCGACTATTTGACGGTTACAGTTACAGAGTTACATCACCAGCGGTCACTAAAGACTTCTCACCGATCTCACCATCCTCAACCGTGGTACCTCCAAACGCTTCCAAATCTAGCTTCCACCGCGAGTACATAGCCTCGCCGGACTCCTCCGAGAAAGGCTTTTTCCGGCGATTCCTTCACCGGAGAGCGATGAGTCCCTTACCGGAGTTCCTCTCCGTTCCGGTCGGAGACAAGCTTAGAGAGAAGCTCAGAGCCATCAACATTACTGGCGATCGGATCAGCCTCGACGGACTGGGTCCTCCGGCGCCGGAAAAAGCAGCCTTCGCCGGAGATTCGGTTTTTGGAATCTCGATCCAGGAGGCGAAGAAGATCCTGAGGCTCTCGCAGGTGGAGAAGCTGAAAGCGAAGCTGAGAGAGATTCCGAAGAGCTCGATTTCGTACTCTGAGTTCGTCCGAGTCTGTGTTCAGGGATGTGAAAATGAAGACCAAGGCGCTGAGTTTGCCAAAATGTTAGATGACTCGGGAAACGTCATCGTTTTGGGGAACGTAGTTTTTCTTCGACCCGAACAGGTACCATTTTTTTTTTTTTAAATTAATTTTATTCTTTCCGTTATTTCCTATATAGTCCCAAAACGTCATCGTTTTTGGAACCTAAAAGGGCTGGTAGCGTTTCTGTAACGACCGGCGATGTGGTTTGTCACACGCGCGTCTTGAGGCTGTGGTTACACGCTTGCCTTAAAATGCAAAAGTCCTTACTTTGCGTAATGCTTGCATGTGAGCGTGTCTCCTCGCTCTCAGAGGCGCGTGAGTAATAGTCACTGCGAGTCACGAGTGTTTGAAACTGACACGTTTGCATCATGCAACAAGTTTCTGTCTGCACGTGTATAGTATCCCGAAATTTCCTTAAACTAATTGGTGTTTTTGAAACTTGGGTCTAATGTGTCCACGAGGATTTGGATTTTAGATTATGGCATTGTTTAATAAAATCCAACTTAGCATAAAAAAATAATAATAATAAAATTAAAATCCAACTTCACTGCCATGCGTGGTCCCGAAAATTTATTGCCTGTGCCTAATCCAAAAGCATGTCCTATTTTTGGAGAGAAATAGATCCTATATATGGACCCGTGACTTGATGATCAATGGACCTAGTGGACAATTTCATAATCGAATTCGGCTTATGTTTAATGCATTAGTCAACTGGACACGTATTCGCATCATAACGTGTCTGGTGCATCATTTCACTAGAAGTAATCTGAACCCATCATAATGTATTCTTAATCACGTCTAGTTTCTTTTTTAGGCTGTTTTAGAAGTTATAGATATGTGTCACTACTAGTGATTTCTGATTAAGACCATTAAGCATTTATGTGCATATTATTCAATAACTGATCACTTTTTTATGGCTACAGGTGGCGAGATCAATGGAGACACTGATTTCTGAATCAATAGCCAATCCAAAGGACCCAAGGAGGAGAGAATTGGAGCAAATGGAAATGCAGAAGGCCCTAATCGACAATAAAGCCCGGGGCTTGGTCCGTGGTGAACTATACTGTGGATTGGGCTTCGTTTTTCTCCAAACACTGGGCTTCATGAGGCTCACCTTTTGGGAGCTCAGTTGGGACGTGATGGAACCCATTTGCTTCTTTGTTACCTCGCTTCACTTCGCTATTGGCTATGGATTCTTTCTAAAGACCTCTACAGAACCCACTTTTGAAGGCTATTTCCAGCGCCGATTCAAAGCCAAACAAGAAAAGCTTATGAAAATCCATAACTTTGACTTAGACAAATACAATGAGCTCCGCAAAGCTTGCTATCCAAGCCACTCTGCCTCCCCAAGTTACACCAATAACTTCTCTTCTTTCAAGCATGAAGCACGGTCATTTGTTGGTGCCGTGAATTAATGAGAAAAAGATAATAATAATAAAATTGGACACATTCTCGAGTAATAAAAATACCCAAAGGAAATAGATAGTTTTGAGTTTGACTAAAAAAAAAATCGAAGCGACCGAAACTTTGAACGAGTGTTTTTTCTTTCAAGTTCCAAAAGATCGGTTTAATTAATATTTAGTATAGTTTGAGCAATGACATATGATCTGAGTTTTTGTAAATATTATATTAGGAACTTTATAGGTTTTCACAGCACGGACTACAAAGCTTTTTCGGAAGTTCTTGTGCCATGTCTAGGCCTTGGACCCAAAATTGGCCTCGGAATTATGCCTCTCGGGGCCTTGATCTTGTAAAGTGGTCTGCGACCTCTACTTTTCTTTTTGTAAGTAAATATACAATGTCACTGAAAAATAACAGACTTTATCATGTTTTTTTCATTGTTCTTGAAGATCTATAAGTTATAAATTATAAAATAATAATAATAATAATAATAAAAGAGAGAAAAGAAGAAGAAGATATTCTACTAATTATGAAAATTAATTGGCTCTTTCCACTGTTCAAAATAAAATAAATTCCCTATAAAAATAATTAATTAATTAACAGACTTTATCATGTTATGCAAAATAAATAAATTTTTGGAAAAAAAAAATTTTTCTGCCTATTTGTTTCGAAAAAAATTTTGAAGATCAAATATATTTTGTTATAAAGTAGGAGAATAAAGGAAAATGTTTTGCTGGAATTTATTCCAGAAAACATTTTTCCTAAAAACACGAGTGGAAACTTTTGGGCCCATTATTATTATTGTTTTTAAAAAAGACATAATGGCGTGGGGATAAGAAATTAAGAATACTGGACATTTTTTGTCAACAAACTTTAAACTTTTCTGTTAGAAATGTGTCATTTAAGCTAAAAAATTCGTAAGGAAGCATTAGTTTGTAAATACTAATATAAATAAAATATTTTATTATTATCAATGCTATATAAATTATTTTATTTTTCATTTTCCGAACTATTTAAGGAAAATTTAAATTTCAATTGAAAATTCATAGAATATATATATGTGTATATATATATTTTAAAGAGAGATGCTACGTCTACAACATTTTTACAACATTTTTACAACAAATCATGGGTGGTTAGTTGTTATTGGTTCAAATTTAAAACTAACACTAAGATTACTTTTTTGCCCCAACAAAAACAACCAGTAACAACTTGCCACTTAAGATTTGTTGTAAAAATGTTGTAGAAATATTGTAGACATAGCATTTCTCTATTTTAAATGGACAAATATTTTCAACGAAAATCTTTTGATCATGGAAATATTTTCCGAGAAGCAAAGACAGTAGTAAAACTGTAAAAGCCTTGAAGCCCCATTCGACAGAAAAGTATTTGGGCCTTTGGGCTTAAATACGTTATGCAGAAGTTAAACTAGGGTGAGGTCCAATTGAGCACCCACCAGTCCACCACGCATGGGGAACTCTTAAAACAGACTGACATGTGATAGATTGATAGTTACAACTTACAAACCGGATTTTTTTTAAAACACACACATTGAGTAATTGACAAGTGTATGGTTTCTAGATGAATAAGCATAATCAAATGGGATAAAGATGATACTTTAAAAAGGAAAAATACTAAAATTATTACAAATTTTATGGTATAAAGCTTATAAACTGATTCAACAATGAATAATCGAATTGTTTTTATGATGGGTGACACATATTAATGTTATAGAACTTGTGTAGTACTTGTATTGTACGCTAAATTGTTAAAGGGTCATGCTAACAAGCACCCTTAGAGGTGCTCGTTAATAATCGAATGGGATAAAGATGATACTTTAAAAAGGAAAATGCTAAAATTATTACAAATTTTATGGTATAAAGCTTATAAACTGATTCAACAATGAATAATCGAATTGTTTTTATGATGGGCAGGGCCGGCTCTATGGTGGAGCAAAAAATGCAACCGCCTAAGGCCCCAAGTAAAAAAAAGGCCCCTAAATTTTAACCAATAAGATTATTTATAATCAATAAATAAAATAAATTTTTTTATTAGATGAAAAAAAATAAAAAAATAGAGAAAAATGCAACGTTGTCCACAATATTTTTCACAACACTTGTACAACTAATGCTAAGTAGCAAGTTATTACAGCCTATTGTTGATGGCAAAAAAATAATTATAGTGATATTTTCAAATAAAAAACAAAAAACAGTTTAAAATCTAGGATTTGTTGTAAAAAATATTGTGAATGTTGCACTTCTAAAAAAAAAAAGAATAATAATAAGAGTTTAATTAGCAAACTTTTACTAGTTTTCATCTAAATTTACCACTAACACCACTGTTTTACTTACCACTATCAATCTACCACATCAACAAGTATGAAAAATTTTGTCAAATTTTTTTTGTCTTAAAAATTCAAAAAAAAAAAAAAATTTATGTAGTTCATGTTAATTAGTAGTAATTTTGCATCTAAATAAGATGATCAATTTTCACCTTAGGCCCCCAAATGCATCAAGCCGCCCCTGATGATGGGTGACACATATTAATGTTATAGAACTTGTGTAGTACTTGTATTGTAAGCTAAATTGTTAAAGGGTCATGCTAACGAGCACCCTTAGAACACTCGTTAATAATCCATTTTAGGAAAATTTTGAGATCACTTTTATGAAAAATGAAAAAAACTGTCAAAACATTAATTTTTTTTTTTCCTCATAAGAACTTTCTTTAACTGGATTCTTAACGAGTGCCCTAAGGGCACTTGTTAGCATTTCCCATTGTTAAATACTACCTACTCGACAAATAAGGATTAAGTGACATATTAACCATGAGATAATTGGAAATAATTATCCCTCAAAATAAGAACTCTTGGATTAAGGGTATTGTGACAAATGGCATTTGAATCAGCTGAACTCTAGCGATAGAATAGTAATGCAATAATGCAAGTCCATACATATAAAGGCAAAGTGAAAAAGAAAGTGGAACACAATGTAAGTCTAGATCTATGTCCTTTTCATATGCAATTATCATGTTTGCATTGCTAAATTCCTCCTAAATGAAACATTACTAAACCAACCCAAGTTTCATTTCTTTCAAATTTGGTCTGCATTTGGATACTCTCCCTTTTCTTCTTTCATTTTTCATCCTCTCTTCTTTCATCCAAACCAAGCACAACATTAAGGTCCGTTTAGATTAAGGGGGAGGGAGGGAGAGTAAAGTAGAGTAGAGTAGAATTGACCCAAAATTAGCCTATTTTTAGCCTACTCTACTTTACTCCCCTCCACTCCTCCTCATTTCTCCCTCAATCCAAATGGGCCCTTAGTTTTCTTCGTCATAAACCATGACTTTGCAACCAAGTGGTTTCCATGAAATTTAGTCCAAAGTAGCACATTCATTTTTTCAAATAAAAGAAAAGTCTCAGAGCAAGGAGATTTTTAATGCAGTATCTGAGTTTGCACAAATACATCAAGGGACCCGACTTGATTAATTTTTAAACCTAGTCCCCCACCATTGTCAACTCTCAAGCAAATCATATACCATACGAGGAAATATCACAATTTTCTATGTGTAAAAATAATTTGTTTTGAGGGAAACAAATGTCTCCTCATAATATTAAAAGGGCAAATTTAGGTACAGTATTTAGGTATTATTCCTTAAGTTCCCTCTTAATATTCAACCATGTGGCTACTTGATTAAAAATACACTTCCATTCCATGAAAAAAAAAAAAAAAAAAACCACATAACAGAATTTTAAAAGGGAAACGTAAGAAACAATACCTAAAGTACTGTGCCTAAGGTGCTAGACAAGTTGTAATTGCTCGACGAATTTATTTGAATGTCATTTATCGATTTTTTTAAAGAGTATAAACTAGAACTTCTTAAATAAACATCAAAAGACAAATCATTATACGATACATACTTTTTTTTTTTTTTTTTTATATGTATTGTATCATATCTATCTGATTTTAATCGTTCATCTATTATTATAAAATATATATTAAATAAGACAACATCAAACCAAGTTAATTATTAGATGCTCGGTACTTAATAAAAAAAAATACCATAGCATTCTCCTCAAAATACATTATGTCTTGTGTGACCAATTGAAATAAATAAAGTTTCTCAAAAAAAAAATGAAATAAATAAAAACAAAATACAACGTCGAATGATCCCCTCAAAACATGAAAGTTTCTAGCAACAATGTTATTGACATTGGCCTCAAGAATAGCACCAGACATCAGTTAAATTCCAAACAAATTAAAGACAATGTATGTGTGTCAATTGAACTGTGTATTGCATGTGGAACATGAACGTACACCAAAATATTGTGCAGACCGAATCATTAGCAGCAGTTGAATAATTGTCAAAATGAACATCTTCTGGCTTACAATTACATGCCGACATATACACTTCAAGGTTCAGTTAAATTAATTCTGGCCCTTTTGTCAAGACATGACCATGGCCATGCTCAATTATTTTTCGTTTTGGAAAATCTAGTCACACACTCCTCTGAAGAGAATATTCACGAAAATTTTGGATTTGTCATGAGATGCAAAAATAGAGAAACATATACACACAAAAAATAATAATAATAATTACACAAGATAATATTTACGTAGTTCGGTAATTTGTCTACGTTCATGAAGTTGCAAAGATTTTACTATTCTCAAGGAAAAAATACCAGATGAGGCAATACAGTTTTTTCTCTAAAAAAAAAAAAAAATCAAAACCCTAATCTCTAAAACAACAATTTTTCTATTCTGCACACATGATTCACAATAGGCTACAAAATGGGCCACCGCTTACCTCCGCTCCATGTACTAAGTCTCGAAAATCTCTCATTAAAAATCGTAACAATATTATTTAAGGTCGAGTTATAATCCAGATCAAATACAATTAAGCTCCACAAAAGCCCAACACTCTTCTATACACATTACCACTAATATATTAGTATTGTAGTTCATGTAATAGTGTGTATACAGTGGAAAAATTTAAGGCACACAAAAAATTTTACAATAATTGCCACAACTCACCACGTGGGGACTTATGAGATTTTTTGTGTTTCTAGTATTGCTTGTATACCGTGAGTGTGAAATAAGGCGGGTGTGATTATCACTACCCTTTTTGTTTTTGTTTATGGGTGATTGAAGTTGAATTTTTTAATCATGCAAGGCTTATATATTGAAAGAGAGACAATGGATACAAAATAGCTTCTACTTTTTGCAGGCGCTGGGGTCCTAATGTCTGTTGAGAACCTAAGAAGGGCACAACAGAATTGCAGCACAGGCCACGTGAAATGGCCCCATGTTTTTTCTTTTTTTTGCGTGAAATTCAACTTAAGGTTGGCATGAATGGGCCCATTCCAACAACACCAATCCAATCTCTGATTAATTCAGCCCCAAAAATTTTATATAAAAAAAAAAAAAAAAAAAAAATCCAGTCTTTGATTACGTATTTGAACATTGTAAAAATCTTTTCTAAAGTTTTTGCTCTGTGATCAAAACTCAAAATCATTTTCGTTTCCCAATTATTCTTTTATCAGCATTTGTGCCATTCAATTAAAAAAAGATATTGGGCTGTCCTTAATTACCATTACGGCATTATCAATGTCACCACACTCGTATCAGTTAATTTGATTATAAAAAAGTTATCATTAAGAGTGGACGTTATAGATTAAAACTAAAAAAAAAAATCAAGTCACCTTATCTATCAAGAAAAAAATATTCATTAAACACTGATTTTTTTTTTAAATATATATATATATATATATCTCTTTCGTTTAAGGCATAAAATCCAAAAAAAAAAAAAAGGCATCAAAGAAAAAGATGCTGGAGATACAGCTCATCTATCAAGTTGATCACTAACTACTGTCAAGTTCATTTTACAATTCCTAATACCTTACATCATGGAAGCCAATTAAGTTTATCAAAGTCGGTTTATTTGTTTTAAAATTTTTTTTTCTCACATTTTAAACAAATAAAGTCAAAACAAATAAACTAATAGTACCAAAGAAGCTTAAAGAAATTTCTTATTCTTTCGATAATCAAGCTTAGCCAAATTTGGCAAACACATGAAGATTCTCTACTGAACAAAACGAGAATTAGGCAATGCCAGAGTTTACCTTAAAGTTGGCCCAAAAAGCTTTTGGATATAAGTTTGGGCCAACTAAGCAAACATTGGGTCATTGATCTACGTGGCCCATCGTGCTGATTGGCCGTTTTAAGCTTAAAGTGGTGCTAGCAAACCCTATGAAGAAGATCAATTGGCAATCCTAGCGCTTATCCATTCATAGAATCTCTTTTATTTATTCGAATCTGTCTTAAATCCAATACTACTATGCACTGAATTTTAGACATGTTGAGATACGGACATATGTCAAACATTTGTCATGTGTTTACATCTTAATGGATCTAGTGCATAAGAGCACTGAACCCAAGCCTTATCCTTAATAATTCATTATTCATAATTACTGCGAAGAATTCTTGTGGCCTCCCTGTGTTATTTAGATTATCTAAACTCAGGATGTCAAGAATCAAACGAGGCTTGAGAACTCTTAAAATACTTGATTACCTGGGTCCAAACTTAAAAGCCTATTGAACTATATTGTAGTTTTCGCAGTACTGTTGTATACTTTTCTTTTCTTTTTTTATGAGAATCTTACTGTTGTATACTAAACTTGTATTGTATAAAAGCTTTTCTGTACAGTCTTATGAGCAATTTTCTTTTTTCTTTTTTACGTTTTAACCCCATGAACAATGCAATATATATAGTTTAATGAGTTTCAAACTATTTAAAGCCAATGGGTCGTTCCATTACAAATTATAAGCCCTCGTATTTAAAGGAGTTATTCAAAGCCCAGACAAATGTTAACAAATGGATACCCAAAACTAGTCCGTTTAAGGTCTAGGGGCTGTAACAACTTGTGACTTGGGTCAACATTAAGAGACACTGTGATCAACCCCAAGTTGATATAAAGAAAAGGAATAGTAGCCAAATAATAATAATAGTAGTGACATGTTTTGTCTAAAATACTTGAAAAAAGGGGTACTATGCTTGTGCATCTAACATATATGTTGTGGGCCGTAGTGGAGGCTCTAAAAAATTTTTTCAAGGTGTTCCTCAACAAGTATAAATTACACAATCTAATAAAAAATAAATTTTGTATATTGACGACAACAACAATAAAAAAATACACAAATACATAAAGTTTACAATTACCTTCTACGTGGTTTTCTTATCAAATATTTGTCCATAATTCTAGCAAAATAATAAACAATAAACTATAAGTTCATTTGAAATATTAATAAAATTATTAATTATTGTTGTTTAATTGTTTCATTAATTTGTTTGTCTTTTATAAACTATAATTTGTTATATTATTGTTTCGTTAATTATAAAATTATTAATTGTTGTTTAGCCTAACATAATTTAATTTGTTTGTCTTTTATAATGTATTGGTTAATTAAATTATTAATTATTGTTTATTAGTTGCTTCCCGCAATTAAAATTTTATTGTCTATTTTTTTACTCACCAATATTAACTACTAACAATCTGTTACTTAAAATTTATTGTGAAAATATTGTTGTAGGGTCACAATTCGGGCTCCAGGCCCAACAGTTATGGGGTTCTGGCCCAAAGAGCCCTAAACAATGAATTTGTAGAGAGTAGGTTACAGAACTGGACTCTAACGAAGTGCGTACTAGTTAACATTGGGCCATACAACAATTGAAAATAAGAAAATTCCCTTCATGTCCATTAGATATACGGTCTGAGGAGACGTGTGGGGTGTATCTTTGTCTCTGATCAAAGGCTATGGTTCTCCTCCTCTTCTTCTGTTCTAAGTTCCTCCTTTTTCAGGTCCCCTCTTCATGGGGACTCCCCTCTCTTATATAGCCCCCTTGAAATCATCAGAACCTTACACTTGTTGATAATCTGGACCTTCACTTGAGTGTCCGTCCCATCGGACATCTCCCCCATCTTTCTGTGAGTTGTAGTAGCTAAGGTAACACTGTTCGCAAGTCCTCTCCACATTAATGCGGCCAGAAAAGTAGTTATCGTGCATTTAATGTGGCAGTTGTAGTCTCTCCATTGACATCCTACACTTTCCTCCCTCTTACGAGCTCGTGGGATTCATCCCTGCTACTAATACTCGTTGGAGTGAATCTTTATTGCTGGTAGAATGCATGTTTGAGTCATATTTGGTACGTCCGAGAAGACATTCCTCCTTGGATCGCCTTTTAAATAATTTTGGGCCCATGAGAATTGGGCCGAGAGCCCTTTTGGTACCCACACCTTTTCCTCGAACGTGGTTGAATTCTATATGGGGCCCAAGGCCCATTGTATGTTCTGGGGACTTTACCCCTACAATTGTGGTAACATTTATCAATTGTGATTTTTTATTCTTTTTATTATTTTTCCTTTCTTTCCATGCATCCTTACGTTTCTTTTTTTTTTTTTCTCTTGTTTTTTTCTCCTCCACACACGTATCCCCATCCCCACTCCTCTCATCTTGTTTTTATTTTTCTAGAACTCTTCATCCTCACAATGTGTCCTCTTTGCTTTTATTTTTCTTTCTTCATCTCTAGCTCTCTCATTCTCATACTCTCACCCTGTCACACACACATTACCGGTGAAGAACAAAGCAAGAATTTAAAGCTATGATGTTAGAGATGGCAGTAGCAGAATTTAAAGCTTGTTTTGCCCAAGAGAAGTGTGAACAAGAAACGCTACAGTGTTCTCTACTTGTAGAGAAGCACTGTAGCAATTCTAAAAAAAAAATGGAGATGGAGAAGCTGTTGAAGTGGGTTTTTGGGGTGTTTTTTTCTCTAAAATTGGCTTTAAAAAAGCCATTGGAGATGCTCTTAGGTTAGGTTGTAATCACTTATATTGGGTTTTGGTTTTTTATTATTATTATTATTTTTTTTTTTTTTTTTGAGAATATGTGGGTTTGCTATAATGTTGGGTTTGCTTTTTCTTTAGATTGGGTTTGAAATCTGTTGTTTAGGAATGATGTTGGGATTTTTTTTTCCCTGGTGACTTGCTCTATTACACCAAAAAAAAAAAAAAAAAAAAAAAAGTTTTTAGTTCAAAAAAAAATTTTGGGCCTTTTTTTTTTTTTGCTTAAAAGTAGAACAAATATATATTTTTTTTATTTGAGGGTGTTTCTAATTTTTTTTAAGGGTAAACAAATAAAATTTTTTAATTATTATATATAAATTTTTTTTTTTCAGGTTAAGGTGTTCCTAGGAGCACCCTGGACTGAACGTGGTGCCGCCACTGGTGGGCCAGATCTTATGAGGTAAATGAAACATATATTGAATGTATGACATAATTATTGGGAGGATTGTAGGGTCTCGTTCAACAATATTTTTTTCTTTGTTTCTATTTAATAATGTTATTTTATATTTAGTAATTGTTTGCTCTTTGCGCCCATTGGATTATTGTTAAGAAGGCCATGAAGATGGACTGTAGTTATTGCAAAATTAACTCGATTTTAAGCCCAATAGCCTAGCTGTCTGGTGAAGGATTAATTTGGATTGGGCCAGTTTTCATTTATAAGATCAAGCCCTTGCTAATGATCAACAGTCTGAAGGCAATAATCTTAATTAGTTTTGCTTTGTTTTTGTTTTTTTTTTTTGTTCTTTTACAAAATTATTAGCTAAGAACATATTAACTCAACTGGCATTTTATTGTTTCCAATAGAGACACTTAGGTGGCATTTGGATAAGTAAGCGTTTGCTGCGTTTTTTTTTTTTTAGCTGAGCGCCTCTTGCACTGTTGATGGATTTAGGCATGTGAACGGTGAAAATTTTATGAATAGTAACTTTTTTATTATTTTTTTATTGTTTTTAATTTTCAGTTTTTCAACAAAATAAGTGATATCCAAACAAACCCTTAGGGTATATTTGGTAACTATTTTTTCCCCTTATTTTATGTTTCCAAAAATAATTTTCTATTTTTCAGACTAAAAAACTTGTTTGACAACCCAAAATGGACAGAAAACAAAAATTGTTCTCAAAACTAAGGGTATATTTGGTAACTACTTTTTCTCTTATTTTCTGTTTCCAAAAACAATTTTCTATTTTTGAAACTAAAAAACTTGTTTAGCAACCCAAAATGTGCAGAAAACAAAAATTGTTCTCAAAACTCAATTTGTAAAGGAAACTGAAAACATGCAAAAGACTGTTTTCAGTTTGTAATTTTCAAAAGTCAAAGAATAAAGACATTTAATTTAATGAATCTATCTCATTTAATGAGTTAGTATTATAGTTCAAATCCTAGTAACAACATATTTTAGTATTTTCTATTTTTTTCTTCAAAAAACTATCTTTTTAATTTCAACTAACCAAACATGATTTTGATTTCAAAAATAAAAGAAAATTGTTTTTTCTTTATATTCCCAAAAACAAGTTTTTGAAATAAAAAACAAAAACTGTTACCAAACATAACCTAAATTTGTGAAAAAAACTGAAAACATGTAAAAGGTTGTTTTCAGTTTCTAATTTTTAAAAGTCAATGAAAGCATACATTTAATTTAGGCTGGGTTTGGATTCGACTGAAACCCACGTTTTCAGTTCTTTTTTTTTTTTTTTTTTTTTTTTTTTTTTTTTCTGCAGGCGTTACTTTTAGGGGACAGCAGCACTGTTGAACACTGTTTATCACTGTTCATAGACTAAAAAAATATTAAAAATGAGTCGTACGATACTATACACACATTTAAAAATTATTTTGCTACAGTGTTTTCAGTTTTCAGTTTCAGCAACAATAAGTTCAATCCAAACAGACCCTTAATAAATCTATCTTATTTAATGAGTTAGCATTAGAGTTCAAACCTAATAACAACATATTTTAATATTTTCTATTTTTTCCTTTAAAAAACTTTTTTTTTTTATTTCAGCTAACCAAACATGTTTTTTATTTAAAAAATACAAGAAAATTGTTTTTTATTTATATTCCTAAAAACAAAATTTTGAAAATAGAAAATAAAAATTGTTACTAAACATATCCTTAGAGTTCAAATCCCTCATCCCAACTTTTTTTTTTTTTTTAATGGAAACTTCACGTTCACATCCAACAGAACAAATAGGCATGTTATATATCCAGAAGTAAGCCCAATGTGAGTTTTTTTAAAAAAAATTAATGGGTCTATCAATTAAAAAGACCAATAATCTAGTATCACTTTGATCCAAACTTTCTTTTCAGTTCATTGTTTCAAGTAGAAAAACCATTGAGTTTCCCCATAACTTATCCACAATAACATTTTTTTTCTAAAGGTTAGCAACAAACAAAAAAGTGCAACTCTAAATAACTTTTCCACTCTGCTTATTTTGCAAGGAAAAAAAATATAATATAACTAATTTCTCTCTATCTATCTAGGGAAAAAGATATTCCATCTCTACTCTGGCCATATAATTTTGTTTTCCCCATGTTGTAGGCCATACATATTGAGTAATAAGAGAAAATCATTAAGCTGTTTGGTACCCACCCTACTTCATAGCTAGATTAATATCCACAACCAATTGTGGCCCACTTTTTTTTTTTTTTTTTAATTGTGGCCCACTCAGATGTGATACTCGTTGCTATCAAAGCCTCGTGAAAAAAGCTAGCTACATACAATGGTCCATTTGCATATAGTCAAATAATTTTTATTTACAAAACAAAAAAAAAAAAACTTTCTTACCCGAACCTATAGTGGCTTGTGTGATAGAATGAGCATAATGACAATGGCAGCTGCTGAATTCACACTACTGTAATTGAATTAGGGCATTGACTTAAGAAATATTTTTTAAAATTTTTTATGAAAAAAATAATTAATTTTTTGACAATTTTTTATATTTCTCATAAAAGTAAGATCAAGACTTTTCTAAAAAAATCTTTTAACAAATACTCTAATAATATCCGTTAACTGGAGTACCGAATCCATATACCAATTATGCGATGAGACCAAGTATTATTCTCAAAATACTAAATTAGTACTCAAAATTGACGTCTATTATATATAAGAATTTATTTGAAGTTTGTAGAATAAAATAGGGCGTGAGAAAAGGAAACATTTGAACATTTCTCACAAAATACCCGACACTCATTCAAAGTTCTTGGCATGGGAGCTATCTAATGTATTTAAAACTTTACCCAAAAAAAATAAAAATAAAAATACAAAGGTAACCCAACCAATTCTCAACAAGGTAAGAGGAAATTGCTTGCATAACAGCATAAGCATAGACATATAGGTCAATGAGGTTGTCCAACTAATTTGCCTAACCATTCTCTATGCAAATCTACCATTCTAGTAAAGCTCTTGTGGAGTAATCAAACTAATCACTAAATATAATTTCCCTTGTCTTCTTCGCAATTGGTCCGTTGTTTCAGTGGGTTCCATCTAGATCCTAAATCATTTTCTTCTCCACCCTTGACTTGGACCATTTTATAATTACAATTTTCTTCATGAATTTGATTACCAAACGAAAAAATTGAAGTTTAAATTTGGTTGGAGTATGATTGTAGTATATACATTATGTGGTTACATTGTTACGATCGCATTACTTTAGTAGGTGGGCTCCATTATAAGTAGTTGATAATAGTCTTTTTTTTTTTTTTTTTGAGGAGGAGAAGTTGATAATAATCTTAATCCTTGACTTTTGATTTATACAGCTATAAACATTTTTGAAAGCATTGATGTTGGAGAATCTAACCTCAGCAGCATTTGATAAGGATTTGAATCTCTCTCTCTCTTTATCTCTAACACTTTTATATATATGCATTACTACGGAATTTATAGTCTATAACAGAAAAAGCTAAAATTATTATAAACTTTAATGTATAAACCATTATAAATGAATTAATCTTTTAAAACACAAATCAAAAAAGCAATTAACAAATTTTGTACACAATGTTCTATAACATCACCCTACTTATAACTCTGATAGTGCACTATAATAGTGGGTGGGTAGAATAAAAGTAATGGATGGAATCGCAATGGGAATGCCTTGGTCAATCAAACAAAATAATCTATGACGAATTATTGCCCTATCTGCAAAAAAGAGATAAACCCTTAGTGCAACTTGGACCGATTTAGTTTAGGGTAAGTCAAAGATATTCATATGATTAAATCGATCACAATAATACTTTGAAGAGATTTGGAGTTCAATCCATGCCTATACCAGAAACTGATTAGTATCTTGGTCTGATGATAATGAATTATTATTAGGAGTAGATGTCATAAGTTGAAACTCTTTCAAAAAAAAAATCTTTAGAATAACATTGATTAGCGAAAAAATGGCATAACTTGCCAAAAAAAAACAGATGGGTTTTTATAAGGAGGGATGTGAGCATGTTCTTTGGAGAGAAACATGCCCTAAAGTTGGGTTTTTTTTGGTGTGCCCTAAACTAGTCTGCTTGGTTGGTTGATGAGTGGGATTTATCTACTTAACCAATCACATCATTCACATCTGAATATTACAACAAATCTATCACGTTTTGTGTGAGACTTTTACCAAACCACTTGTGGCACTTTGGTTAGTCTCATCTTTGAACTTAAGTCTTTTTTCTTAACAATCAAACTAATGAACACTTGCTCTTAAATTATTGGCTTTGTTATCATTTGTTGAAAGACTCCAATTGAGAGGTTAATATAATATATAGGAACACTTATTAATCCAAAAGCTCAAATTAATGAGTTTAAACTAATTATGTTATATTAATTGTTCATTATAGTTATTAGTGTTTAACGTGTGAAACTTGACTATTTATCCAACCATACCACTCACACTTTCTATGATGAACACATCATATATCTGGTGCAAAAATGCACTGAATACAATGGGATTCGGACATATATCCAATTTTTGAAGTATTCAAATCTCAACATATCTAATGCACTGATGCGTTGAACACCAAAAACATAAGCTAACTAAAATCCTTCATCCAACGGTTCTCTCGAGTGCCCTGCACAAACTCCAATGACAGTTCTATTGGTTGTGCTCCATTCCGTTAAAGTTCATGTCTAAATTATTGTCCTAGTTGGAATCCAAATGAATTCTGTCCTATTATCCTACACAGCCAAAGACCAACATTTATGTCCTGGTTGCAATAGTACTGCTTTTATTTCATGGATTCACTGTGTTTATGTCGGCAAAGACATAGCTAATCCTTGATGATATTATTGATATATACACGTATTTGGGTCGTACTATGAATCTATTTAAGGGATAAGCCCAATCCATGAGCAATGATCAAAATCCTTGACTCGGAGGAAAATATTCTTGAAAGTTGAAACCAGAGTAAAAAGAATTGGTAAATTCATTAAATGTTTGCTATAAATGATTGAGTTATTATCCATTACTCCTTATCGTTATTTCTTCCTCTTCCCACTCTCTTTCTTCTTGTTATTAATAAATAGTATTAAACGTTCAATTACTGCACCTTCTTTTTGAAATAAAAAAGTTACACCCATTAAGGCATTAACAATTCATTTGTGCAAAAGCAAATTTAAGGTTGATGTCTTTTTTGAGTGAATCATTGATGCACATACAAAATCAAGATTATTGTCATTGATGCACCTGTTAGCATTTCTCTTTGTTATAGTTACTTTTCTTCTATATTCATTTTGAGTTTTTTTTTTTTTTTTTTTTAAGTAAACGCAATCAAATAATAGAACATTAAACTAATATATCTTTAATTTAATGTTGTGTGTATTTGTTTGTTTCTAAAAAAAAAAATGCATTTAAAACACATGTTAACAAATTTTTTTTTTAATCTTTTCATAAATAATAATAATCTTCTACATCAAAAGCCTTGTAACTCTATTAACATATTTTGGTATCTCTAAGAAAGACATTTAAAATTCAAATACTATCTCTCCTAACTATCAAATTAAAAATAAAAAAATAAAATAAAAACAAAGAAACAAACCTTCTAAAAAAATTTAGAAATTTTTCGTGACACTAGGATATATAGAAATTACAGAAGTATATTTTGAGATTTGAAAAAACAGAGGCCTATCAATTTATATTGGCTAAGCTGTGCATTTGTACCTCTTGAGGTTTCTAAAAGAGATATATAGGGTTCAAATTCTCCCTCCCTTCTTCGTTATAACTTATAACTAAAAAAAAAAAAAAAAGGAGTGGCACCACCACGGTATCATATCATATGCATTACAGATCTAAACGTGAAAGCTACTCAGTGGAGAGAGTTAGGCAAAACAAATGAGATGGCAGTTATGGTTATAAAACATTGCATAGAAATAAAGCCTGCACCGATTCACTTTTCTTTGTTGGTGCAACACAGATTTTAGTGAGATTTAGCTAGTAGTAACAAAAGCAACATAGCTCATGTCAACTTCTATTTCTGTTCTGTACCTAAATTTCTTCAATTTGGCAAGGGTCTGATCTCACTTTGTTTTGTCATATTTAATTAAGCAAACTATGCCTAATCATAAAATGAAGAAAAAAGGCAAACTAATATTATGTGATTGAGTGGAACCTAACCAAAATACATATCTTAATCTTGCTTTGTGATTATGAGTGCAGGCAAATCCTAATTGCTAAGTTTTCTCTTTGAGGATTGTAATCAAAGCCATATTTCTTTCACTAATCAGCTTTAAATTGGGATTTGGGACCACTCTTTCTCATGTGGCTAGGCTAACCCATACGTGTGACTCATATTCCCACTTTTTGTTTTTTTAGTGATTAACAAAAGTAAAGAAGTATTGGTGGCAATCAAAGAATTGATAGTTAGCATATACCTACAAAATGAGTTTCATACGAATGACCAAATCCCAATAGGCAATTGCCTTTTCCAATTTCATTCTAATAAGTTTTTTTGGTAAGAATTCTAATAAGTAATACCATGTCTTATCGTTTCCTGAATTGATCAACTGTTCTTAGCTCTTGCTTGCATCTTTTGGCTTGTCAAACTGTGCAGAAGTACATCAACTCATGTTATTTCATTGCTTCACGGCAGTGTGCATCATATAGTCCATATAAAAAACAGTATTCCAACTTCTTCTTCTTCTTCAATTTTGTCTCTTAGCTGTTGGCATCTTAGATTTCTCAGTTAAACTTAAGTGCATGATGTTAGAAATTTAACCTAACTCCTAGAACAGACCTATGAGATGCGAAAGTAGAGAAAAATTGCTCAAAAAAACAATCACACAACTCATAAATTTACGTGATTCAGCAATATATCTATATCCAAAGAGTTACAACAATTTTCACTTTGCTAAGGAGAAAGATATAAAGAGCGCTAAAGTACAACAATACAACAAATCCTAATTCTATGGTAAAAAATATAAATACCCTTAACAATGGGTCGGTAAAAACCTCCACTTCATAGACTAAGCCTCACAAAATATCTCATTTAAAACAACAATGCTTTCAAGTTGGGTTGGATCATAAACTAAATCAAACGCAAAATCAAGCTCCACGTAGTCCAACTCATGATTGTATTGATCAATACAGTGCAACCAATGTTATTAGAACAATTAAACTCAATATAAAACCTTATGTTTGAATTTACTAGTTGAATCTAAGGTTCTATACCCAAGTTTTATCCCAATTAAAAACGAAATATTTTATTGTTTCCCTTAATAATTCAGCTTCCTTATTATCAGGTTACAATTAAAAATTACAAAGACGAAATGATGGTATTATGAATTGCACAAAGTATGACGTAGGCCACCATATAAATATAATACCATTTGCTGCATACATTGTAAACGCCGTACCACGAAATTCAATTACGCAGACATCATTGGTTGATTTTACCTAGAGTGAGAACTAGTATTTTACAAAGAAAAAAAAAAAACACAAATCAATGATGGTGTTAGGCAACCTAATTGCTAAATTACCCCCCCAAAAAAAAAGATGTCAAACCCGCCATCTCTATCCAAAATTTAAATACGAGTACCAAATCAATATAAAAAATGAGTACTTCAATTATGGTTGGAAGGTCCAACTTGTGAAAGCTTTTCTCGCATGACAAACTTTTTCCCATCCCACCAACTTTACATTATAATTAAGAATGCAAAGAGAAAAAAAATAGTAAAATCTTAGATCCAATTTCGAATATATGACCTAACCTTCTTTCAAGAAAGTGACAATATAACAATGGAGCTAGCTAATAGCTATGTTCCAATTAAAATGTTTAATCCATGGTTTGAACTTTGAAGCCTCAAGGATTTGTTCAACGACCCAACTAATTTAGCAAGAATGAATATGAAAATAGTGCATAAATCGTGCACATGCATTATTCCATTTACACTTTCAATGTGATTATTTTATATATCCTCTAAAGTCTACCATTGAAAAAAGAATAAGGTACGTAGTTCAATGAAATTTTTGTAAGGATTTTACGACCAGTGAAAGAGGGTCAACACAAGAAATTATAGATGCCTCTTAAATAAGGACTAGATTATTGTTCTACTCATCATTGTGGAGAAAAAAAAAATTGATGTATTATTGTTCATAATCTGCATTATTTTCTATAACAACTCTTATTACCATGCAATTTTTTTTTGGGGGGAAATTTACCCATTGATGAGTGACCCTAGGTCCTTTTCTGAATGCAACCATGCCTAGAAAAAGTTCAAACATGCTTTTGTCGATGTCACAATTATATGCTGACCAGTGACCACACTGTGATTAATTAACTAACATACATGTTAGATGTCTTATTCAGTGACCATTGCTACCTATTTGCTTCAAATTAACTCCAAAGCTTAACTAAACATGTAGTGTTTTGGAGCCTGGTGGTGTTCTTTTCTGCTCTTTATTTCATAAAGAGAGGCATCTTCAATTTCCTGTATTATCAAATTACATTCCCATTATTTCTTAAAAGCAAAGCATGATAAAATTTTCAATTTCTTTGCCCAAAATGGAGGAAATTTTGTTCATATCTACTAACTTGAGCTACAAGCTTTAATAGGGATGCAATTATTTCATCCAAAATTTAATGCATGTTAACATCAAGAAAGGCTGGCTAGATAATTGAAAACCTGTATTTATTAGCATATTTGGTTGGAATTTACTAACTCTGTTTTAAGGCCTTAAATTCCTGTTAAATTTTCTTCCCCTATTTTACCTATGTTTGAAAATGATTATGGACACGTCTGTGAGACTGTGACCCTACTATATGTGATTTAATTAAGATACAATCTTGAAAAAAAACCCTCCTGGCTTTAATAAAGGACAGTGATTTCGAATTTGGGGTTTGAATTTTTAGTGATATCTTTTATTAAAACATGCATACATGATTACAAAGTCAGCAAAATTTAGGGGATGTACATGTTGTGTAGGTGTTAAAAACTTAAAATAGTGATTAACTATTACTTCATTCATAATTTTTCAAGCCCTGTACACTAGCACGAATTCTCTGGCCCCAAACAATCTTGAGAGAATCATTTAAACCTTGTATTTCTTGCCTAAACATAATGAGCTTTTAAGTGTTATCCCATGGTTCTTATAAAAAAAAAAAAAGTGTTATCGAGATTTTTTTTTTTTTTTTGGGTAAATTCCTTTAACTTATTTTGAGATTTGGGTTAATACCAACAAAGTTCAAAATATTACAAAACTAATTAATTTGGTTCTTAAATCCAGCTTAGTTTCTAAATACTTTTAGGCCGATTAGTCATTTTTCTCTTCTCTCTTAAGGACTAAATTGGGTTTACGGACCAAATTAATTAGTTTTGAAATGTCTTAAATCCTATTTCACATTAGCCCAAATCTCAGTGTAGACCTTCTTTTTTTAATTAAAAAAAAATGAATTAGTTACATCTTGGGATGAGCTGTGACATCTTTGATCTTTCCACCAATATAATTTTTTACGAAGGTCATATGACTGCATTAATTTAAACCTTCCAATTGGATAAGTGGGTGTTATTTTATTGGAGTGCAAAGTACAAATGTCCCATAGTTTAAGATGAAAACCCAAAAAAAAAAATAATAATAATATGATAATAATGGGATCCAATAGATTAATAAATATTATAACCAAAAACATTCAGGGCCAGTTTGGCACGTGTATTTAAACAACAGTTTTTAGTTTTTTTGAAAATATATGTAAGTAAAAAAACGTATAATATTATTTAAAAATTAAAAACATGTGTTTAAATATACAAACCAAATAGGCCTCAAAATTTTGGAAGGGATTAGGTAAAAATAATTGAGGCAAAAATACAGCATAATCAAGTGAAGGTTTAAAAAGTCAGTGGGGGCTATTTATATATATCTCGAAGCATGGACCCCCTACTCCACTGGGCCACTTTTTATAGTGTAAAATATTTCATGTCGATATGTTAATCAGCCTTATTATAATATAGTGCATGAAGCCGAATTTGAATTGAGTTAGATTAGATGAGCTGTATTCTAATTCATATCGGTAAGCAACCACATTCCAAGACAAATGGTTGACTGTAATTTTTATTTTTTATAGAATTTTATTATGATGGAACAGCTTAAATAAATGGGAAAAGAGGGTCAAAGTAGCAAGAAAATGTTGAAGATTATGATGTAGGTTTAACCGGATACCAAACCTAACTCACCCCTCTCAAGTCCGTTTGTGAACAATTTATTTAGTTGAAATTAACAAAATTTTGTTGAAAATATTGTAAATAAAGATAAAAATTAGTTGAAGAGTGCCTGTTTGGATTGGGCTGAAAGCTGCGTTTGTGTTTTTTCTTTCACGTTTCGTTTTTTTTTTTTTTTTTTTTTTTTTTTTTTTTTTTTTTTTTTTTTTTTCAGCCTCAACATTTGACTTTTCCATTATGAACAGTGCACCCGTGCACTGTTTACGAGTCTCACAAATTACACTTTTCAACAACTTTTTCATCAAAAATGGGTCCCACAACACTATTTACACATTTAAAAATTATTTCACTATAGTATTTTCAGTTTCAGTAAAAATAAGTTATATCCAAACGGACCCGAAATAGTACAGTGAGACCCATGAATAGTACCAAAAAGTGCAGCGAGACCCATGAATAATAGCAAAAATAAGCTGAATAGTAAAATAAATTGGCAAAAATAATTCTTGCCAAATAGACACTCAATCTCCAAGAAGTAAGTATTCATGAGTTTTGTTGCGTCTTTCCCTTGTTTCTTAAGGTTCTTCTTCATTGCCATTTAGAACAAGAATTGTTCCAAACCAAGTTTGTAATCTAGGTAATGAACCTACCCATCAATTGTGTGAAACTTATGCTACATGGGTACACTCTTCTGGGTTGGAAAGTACCTTTCAATGATTCCCTTTCCAAAAGTTTAATTTATCCACAAAAAAAAAAAAAAAAAAAAAAAAAAAAAAAAAAAGAAAGAAGAGGAGAAAACCCACTTTGTTGGCTTGCTTGTCTTGAGAATTTGGTTGTTTACCTCCTTCTTCTTCTTCTTTTATTTTTTATCCTTTTAGTTTTGTTTCTTTTTTGATAATACAATACAGATAATCCAACTGAGAATTTTTCTCATAAAGTAAAGGATATAAAGTTACTGTAAAAAAGATACGTAACCTTTTTTACAATTTATTCAAGTGGGAGATAATGAGTTGTGAAAAATAAAAATTATATCAATGGTGTGTTTAAGTGAAAGTAATTATTTATCGCTCACAACTTTTACCATTTTTATAAAGTGGGCAAATAAGTTAAATTCATAATGAATTAACTAATCAAAATTCTCACCCAAAAAAAAAAAAAAATTCTAGTTTATTAAACCCCGACCAAAAGAAGAAGATTCGCCTAGCATGCTATGGGGACAATTTTTGCCTAAACCAAGTGTTGCACTTGTAGTCATTTTTGGCTTGGAGAGTCCCACATTGGAAGGAAAGCCTTCCTCTTCATGCCAGACTAATCACCATTGGTCATCCCTTATATGGCATGAAGAGGAAGGCTTTCCTTCCAATGTGGGACTCTCCAAGCCAAAAATGACTACAAGTGCAACACTTGGTCTAGGCAAAAATTGTCCCCACACATGCCAAAGTTTGTTCTGGTTTGGATAACAAGAAAAGATAATGGAGGAAATTTGTGTTCCTTTTCCAAGTTCATATGTTAGGAAAGGAACTTCATTTGGCATCTTGAATCCTTTAATGGGTTTAGTAGTTTATTTTGTCCCAAATTTTTTATATAAAGTTTGAGGATAAGGAATCATCATCAATCTATTATATCTTTTAAATATTATAGAGTAATGTTTATTATTTATGTTGGGCTCAAGAACACTAACATCGTTCACAAGGTGGTCCAGCAGCTTAGAAATTCATCAGTACCCCGAAGTTAGATATATTTGAGTTCATCTTTGTCTAGACAAAAAAATCTCTGAAAATCTCAGACATTAAAAAAAAAAAAAAGGGATATAGTAATTTTTTTTATGATTTTTTCTTGTGATCAAAACTTTTTTTTTTTAAACCTTCTCAAAAAAACAAAAAAAAAACAAACAAACTTTTTTAAAAGTGTTTTTGCGATTAGCTAATGGAGTATCATTTTCATATGAGATGTTGTTTTTATTAACAATTTAACATAAATGATAAATCACGTGTAAATTTTAAATACTTGAAAAATTATGAAATATATATATTTTTTAATTACCGTCTAACAAAACAAATCATTTATGTAACTATGCATCAACCATTTACTTCATAGCCATGATCAATATGAGCATCAATAATTTTATAATGACAAAATTATAGAATACTCCAAAATTATTATAAATATGTATTATTTTTCTTTTTATATGAATTGTAGATTTCACAATAACGCTCTATTTGTTTCAATGGAAAACTTTGTGTAAATATAGTTTTTCATGTTTTCCAATGTTTGGTAGCATAAAAAAAGATAAGTAACAGGAAAACCATCTTTAGTCAACATAAAAAGTATGACTTGTTTTTAGATACTATTTTCCATTAAACTTTTTTGGAAAACAACTATATCTCACAGCAAGCTAAATAAGAGAAGTTAAGAGGTTGTTTTTCAACTTATTTAATGTTACTACCAAACATTGGAAAATGAGATAATTTTATAAAAAATGCTTCTTGGAAATTAACTCATTTTCTAAAAAACATCATTGCTGAAACAAACAAAGTATAAACTTAACAAGTATAATCTACTATTACTTGAGAGGAATAACACACATTTATGATACTTCTAGTATTCTATAATGGGAAAAGTTAATAAATAACTTCAGGTATTAGTTTAAAAAATATTTTACAAAACTTTTTTAGAGATACGTTTTGCAACCCAAACCCAAAATGGATGGAATATTGGCCTAGTGAGTCTAGTACAATAAATTTGTAGAGAGTGGGTCAAAGGTCAAAGAACTAGACCCTAATGAATTGGACAACAACTAGTATGAATTTAAATGATGATCAAACAAGAGCAAGAAGCACTAATCTGAATCAATTCATTGTCCGAGGAGGTAAGTTTTTATATAAATCAACTAGACTGAATACAAGTATATTTTTTATGGCTATAGTGTTCTCTTTCTATTTTTCCGATCCCTTCCTCATGGGGGGTTTCTTACATTATATAACTCCCTTTGGACTATCTTGATCCTACACTTGTTGGTAATCTGAGCCCTTATTTGTGCACTTGCCCCATCAGACACTCTATTTGGCTTTCTGTGAGTTGTGGCAACCAAGGCAGCACAGTTCAGATGTCTTCTCCACATAAATGTGGTCAGAAAAGTAGCTGCAGTGCATTCAATGCGATGGTAACAGTTTTCCCTTAGATATTTTTAGGTTCCGCTCATTCTCGTATGTTCATGATGCACGTCCCTATCATTGGAGTTTCATGGAAGGTCTCTCTGATCATTGGAATACATATTTAAGCTGTACTTGTCGTATCCAAGGAAATATTCCTCCTCGGATAACCTTCCCATTTGTATCTTGCTCATTGAATCCTGAGCCTGAACCGTTCATTACCGTTCATTCCTCCTCGAACCACTCACGCTCTCGGCCAAGGCCCAATATATAATTTAGACCCTTAATCCTACAACTTTTATGGGTTAAAAAAAAAAAAAAGTAATTTTTTGACAGTTTTATTTATTTATTTTTTTATATAGAATTTGGTATAGGTGAAGATTGATCCCCATATCTTTTATTCAACCATAAAATACTTTATCAATTGAACTAATTGAAACTCATAATTTTTTTAACAACTTTTCTCATGAAAATGTTATAAAAACTTTATTAAAATGGTCAATTAACAAATGTTTTAAAAATACCCGTGTACTCAAAACTCTTTTATAATTATCCCATGTGCAGGGACAAATCTATATATTGACTAGGGGGCAATGGCTCCCCCTAATTTTTTTTTTAAAATTAAAATATTAATAGGTACTAATTTTAGTAATTTGTTCAATAAAATTACATTTTGCCCCCCTTAACAATGTCATCAATTTTTTTTAAGAGTAATGTTATAGTCACACATTTTTTTTACAACATTTTTACAAACTATTGAAGTAGTAAATTCTTATTAGTTCGCACACTTGCATCACTTTTTACTTATCAATAACCACTCACCACATTAGCAATTGGTAAAAATTTTGTAGTTTTAGCATTTTTCACCTTTTAAAGGCTATAAAAATTAATAGATTAAATTTAAAACAAAATATACAAGTCTAAAAAAATTAGTTCAATAACTAAAATTACCAATAATAAAACTAAAAAAATTAAGTTCAATCAATTTATTTTATCAAAAACAAACAACTTGACCATTTAAAAAGTTTTAAATAAAAATCCTTAGTGATAAAGTAATAGAGTCAAAGTTGGAGTTGCCGCATACAACTAGCAGCAGAGCCATAAGTAGGGATTGAACAACAAATTTCTTATTTAAATTTTACTAGTTGAATTAACTGGAACCCCACATCTTTGAAATTTGAACAAAATCATTAGAGCAATCTTAGTTTAATCATTTTTTTTTTTAAACGTTAGAAGCAATTAAACAATTTCAATATATATATATATATAAGAGATCTGGGGTTCAATCCCCGCCTACACTAAAAATTGATTGGTATTTTGGTCTGATGATAAACGGATGTCATAAGTTAAAACTCTCTCTCTCAAAAAAAAAAATATATATATATATATATATATTATACACACGCGTTAACATTTTCTTTTTCTTTTTTACAATCAGACAATAGGAAACATACGTTAACACGAATCTACACATACATGTGTTGACTCTTAACTGTATTATGATAAATAAATAATAAAAAAAGAGTCAAATTATGAATTACTATTCATTTACTATTGGCCTTTAACAAAAAAAATCTTGCTGACATCTCCAAATTTACAATAATTTTTATATACATTCGTACAACTGGGAAGGTGGAAGACAATAATGAATCGTACGATTTTTATTTTTATTGTTCTTTTAAATCACTATCTGCCTGTTTTCTCCTTTTATGGGTCTAAAAAATGTGAGTTCATTTGGATATGAAGAAATGGTTAGGTAACCAAAATTTTGAAAAATAGTTGCTTTGTTGAGTTCATTGTGAATGCTAGTAGGGGCACACGTTAGGTGCATTTAATAGTTAATTAAGTTTTTATACAATTTTCAAAACGATAAGTCAATTCATGCACAATTATTAAGAAAAAAACACATAACTATGATTTATTTATGTATATAAACTAATAAATGGATCATAGATACTTGTATTTTTCTTATCAATCAAAAATATTTATTTTATCAATCAAAAATAATTATTTTATTTAAAACTCTAAAACGAGATAAAACCAGAGTTGACAGTAATTTTATTAAAGGTATATAAGTATATATAACCATAATATAAGCAGTTGACAGGAAAAAAAGTTTAAATTGTGTACAAAAAAAGGTTTTTTTTTTTTTTTTTTTTTTTTTTTTTGAGAAAAAAGGTTTAAATTTAGTTAAAGGATATAATTATTTCTGCCTCTAAGCCAAGTTATAATAATTAATGCATGTGACCCCACATATATCTCTACGTTTTACTCAATCGTAAGTCATACAAAACTGGACTCCCTTGTTAGGAAAAAATGATCGTACAAAAATCATATACTAATCTTTACTCATTAATTGCCATGACCTAGTCCATGGAACAATCTTCCTCAAAAATAAAAAATAGTCCATGGAATAAATCAAACAAAATTGTATAAAATTTCAAGTAAGGTATACATTAAATTAGTTGGCAAACCACAAGATTAGGCCAACCTGAAGTTTTTTATTTATTTTTATTTAGTAAATTTTGAGGTAAAACATATGGTTTAAAAATGAGATAGATATATATTATTACGTAAAATTTCGTATTTACTTATAGTTACTTCAAATACATTATTATTATTATTATTATTTTTGCTAAATCAAATACATTATTTTGATAATCAATAGGACAAGTTTTTCATCAGATTAATATGGATCCTTTAACACATTATATGTTAATTTAAAAGACTATCCATATACAGTCACATGACTTTACTTAATAGTTATGTGATTCCTTAAATTAATTTAGTGAATACGTGAATTAATATGTATCAATGATTTTATGAATTTTCACATATTATTATTATTATTATTATTTGAGAAACAAATACACGCACACACAAGGGAGAGGAAAATAGGTTCTAACATAAAAGCACACCTTAATTCCACTCAAAAGCCATTGTAACTTTTAAGGGAGGGTGGGACAAGTTATACTACACACAATACACTCTCTTAAGCAATTTTCACATATTATGTTGAAGGATATTCTTCAAAACAATATTAAATTTTCGTGACTTAATTCACCAAAATAATAATAAAAAAAAAAGACAAAAAGAGAATAAAAAATGTTAAGTATACATTAAACTATGGGGATATTTAGGAAACCTTAAAATTAGGCCAACCAAAGAGTTGTTTTTAATTTGGTAACTTTTTGACTCAAAAACATGGATTTAAAGATGAGATTAGATAGATTTTCACATTTAAAAAAAATCAAATTATATCTTCTTCTTCTTTTAACATAAATCCAAAATTATATTTCATATACATCCCTTCCAAAATTAAAATTTTAAAGTCTAGTGTTTATTCAAAAAACTAGTCTTTAATTTAAGTGACTGACTCAGATAATGTTAGTGACCGACTCAGATGAAAACTTATAAAATTTTGACATATTAACAATTTAAAAAAAATGTTATAAAATAATTTGTAACCATATCATTACTGCTGTGTTTGGTTCATGTAAAAGCATTTCCGAAAAATATTTCATTTTCCGGAAAGGAAAATGTTTTCATGTGTTTGGTTGCATTTCAAAAAAATTTTTGAAATTTTTTTTTTGGTGTTTGGAAAAGAAGAAGGAAGAGACAAAACCCAGGAAAAAAAAATCATCAAATCCAGTCAAATTGAAAGAAGAAGGAAGAGAGAGAGGCGACTGGGTTCGACGAGGGGCGAGATTGCATGGCGGAGGCGAAGGCGAGATCGGCGCAGTGCTTCGCGAGATCGCGATCGACGTTTCGCAAGATCACGATCGGCGCGGTGCTTCGCGAGATCGCGATCGGTGCGAAGGCGAGATCGCGATCGACGGCTCAATCTTTCTCCCTTTGTGTGTTCGTGAGATCGACGGTGCGATCGACGACGCGATCTCTCTCGTTCTCCCTTTGCGCGTCTGTGAGCTCTCTTTGCGCGTCTCAGTTCCGAAAATCATTTGAAGTGAAAATAGGAACAAAAATGAATTTCCGTGGTCAACGCTACTTTTTTACGGTCAACTGAAAATGATTTCCGGAAAATTTTATTTTCAAAACCAACCAAACAGCCTATTTTACGAAAAATGATTTCCTGAAACCATTTTCACCCAAAACAAACACACCAATGAAAAATTAGTTTTGATTTGATTCTACAGATATAAAAACATTGACCCCTATATGTCATAACTGTACAAAGATTTGATTCATCGAAACAATTTAGGAAACACAAATTCAAATTCAAATTCATCCCTGTAATTTTAAGAACCAGCTGTATCACTATTTAATTTATCAAGTAAAAAAAAAAAAAAAAATCCCAAAAGGTCAAAACATTAAATAATAATAATAAAAAAAATGTGAGAGCTACCCACCCCCACCCAATCTACTTTGATTTTTCTATTATCTTTCTCTCTCTGTGTCTCACTCTCTCACTGTTCATTGTCTCTCTCTCTCTCTCTCTCTCTCTCTTTGTATTTCACACACACACTCTCACAAATAAAAATCAAATGCCACGAAAACAAAATCCACTGAAATTAAATTTCCCACGAGACCATTGAAAGCAACTTTGTTGTTGTGGTGCTATTGGTGTTGGTGTGTGGGTGCTTTCAAAATCAGAATCTCTTTTCACACACTGACACTTGTTCTTCTTCTTCTTTGAAGAACCCAAAAAAGCCTCTCTCTCTCTCTCTGTGAGAGAGTTTGTGTGTTTTTTATTGGATAATTTTTTTGTATGTGTAATTTAGATTTGGAGGCAGAGCATTTGGGAATAATGCGGGAGAGCCAGCGATTTTTCGTGGTTTTAAACCCGATCGGAAAATCGCCGGCGATTTGATGGAATCGGAGCTCTTGGAGTTTGAGTTTTTCGCGATATTGAAACTTCATGGAGGTAATGATTTGGTGTGGCACATGTACGGTACCCAGATTTCGATTCCTTACCAAGCTTCGCTTCGCCATCGTTATTTACGAGGTAAGCTCTGCCATTTTTTTTGGGAATTTTCGGTGCTCTAAGAAATTGAAGATGTAGGGTTTAGTTTTTAGTTTTTTATTTATTTTTTTTTAATTTTTAATTTTTAGGATTATAGGCTGTGTTTGGTTGCCGACAAAGTGTGGGAAAGTAGTAGGAAAAAATTGGGGGGTGTTTTTGGAACTGACACTATACTTGAGCTTCGTTTTGTGTTTTTTTTGGGAACCAAACGCGGAGATTTAGGGTTTAAAATTAACTGATTTTGTTTGGGAAAAGAACTTTGCCTTTCCTTTTCTTTTCTTATTTTTTTGCTGTTTGGATTTTGTTATATTTATTTCTATTTTTGGATTTTTTATTTTGTTATTTATGGAAAATTAGTGCTTGAGCTGGCAAATTTGTTAGAGGAGAAATTGCACTACTTGATTTTGCTTGGGTTTTTAGTATGTGCTTTGTTTTTAGCTACTTTGAGTTCAGTTTTCTTAGATCTGTTCTTTTTCATAATGGAAAGAGGGAGGAAAAATAAAACTGAACTATGTTTGTAATGATTATTTGTTAGATTTATGTTTCACCTTAAATTCAGGTTTTTGATTGTGTTCATGTTTTCATTCTGTTTAGAATGCCCAGATGAAAATTTTGTTAGATATATCTGCATTCTTATTAGTTTTATGTTTCATCTTAAATTTCGTTTTTGGATTGTGTTTATGTTTACCTGATTAGTATAGAATGCCCAGATGAAAATTTTTCTATTTTTCTAATTTTGTGATTTTTTTTTTTTTTTTTTGGTGGTTACCTGCTTTCTGCTTCAGATTTTCTTGATTTTGGTATGGTTGGACGCTGCTAGTGGAAAATTCCTAGAACATCAACAGCAATGGCAAGGCCTAGAACGGGAAAACGAGGAAAACATTGCATCACACTCTTGTATCCATGACCAGATAATTGAACAGAGGCGGCGACCTGGTCTCAAGGTTTATTCCGTTACCCCACAAGTTTATAAGGAGTCAGATACCTCAAAACCACTTCATCAGAAAGGTAGGGCATTGCTTGAACTTCCCAAATCCCCTGTGAGGAAAAAGGATGCGAAGCAGCCTATTAGAATATATTTAAATTATGATGCCGTTGGCCACTCGCCAGACAGAGATTGTCGACGTGTTGGTGATGTTGTGAAGGTGAGTGTTAACATTAAACTGGTATACTCTGTTGTGTACATGGCCCATGCCAGTAAAACTTATGTTGGTTTGCTCATGTACCTGTTTCTTTAAACAGCTTGGTGAGCCTCCTGCGACTATTCATCCCAGGTCTCCTTCTTGCAATCCTCATGGTGAGCCTCCAATTTTTGGTGACTGCTGGTATAACTGCACCTTGGATGATATTTCTGGGGAGGACAAAAAGCATCGTCTTCGCAAGGTTTGATTTTGTTCTTTGTTTAGTTACTCTTATTTTGCGTTTTAAATTCTGATGAAGTTTGTATCAGTTTTCTTTGTGCAATGATTTGTGTCCTTCCTCTATCACTGTATGGCCACGGGCATTGTCATTTACATCACTCTTTTAGAGAGTTTTTCATTGAACAGGAAAACTTATCCTCTGAAAGCAACTTATTGCAGGCTTTGGGTCAGACAGCGGACTGGTTCAGGAGAGCCCTATCTGTTGAGCCTGTGAAAGGGAATCTGCGGTTAAGTGGATATTCTGCCTGTGGACAAGATGGAGGAGTACAGCTTCCACGTGAATATGTTGAAGGTATCTTCATCGCAATTGAGTAGCTTTTGTGGAGCTTATACCTTTCTGGTTTCTACGGGTGCTTCTTGTTATGTTGCTAATTAACTAACATTCTGTTTATTCGCTGCTTTTCCTCAGATGGTGTTGCTGATGCTGACTTGGTTCTTTTGGTGACTACAAGACCTACCACTGGCAACACTCTTGCGTGGGCAGTAGCATGTGAACGTGATCAATGGGGCCGTGCTATTGCTGGTAATTCTTTAATGTGACATCTTTTGGTCTGGAGTGTTATCTAACTGTTGCATGTGATAGAAGTCTGAAATTGGAGCCAATGGTTCTTTATTTTTTTTGTAGGACATGTGAATGTTGCTCCTCGCCATTTGACAGCTGAAGCAGAGACTTTACTTTCAGCCACTCTCATACATGAGGTCAGTTGGTTGTATATATTAAATTCGATGAGTATTGGAAGTAGTGTTTTGTGCTCTTCAACATGTTTTTGATCTGTTGCAGGTTATGCATGTTCTTGGTTTTGATCCCCATGCCTTTGCTCATTTTAGGGATGAAAGGAAAAGACGACGTAGTCAGGTAAATTGTACTTGTAATTTTAGATCCACAATAGAGAGATAAAGACAAGAAAATTAATTTGTATTGTTTTTGATCCGCACATTTTCAAATAGTAAATTGGAGTAATTACCACACATGCCCAGGTAGTTGATATCTACAATTTTACTTGCCCAAAAATAAAAAGGTTTCTTCATTTGCCATATTCAAGTAAGCAAGATGCAATGAATTTGCAAGAAAATGATAAGTCCTCTTGCCAATATAACCTAATTTTTGTGCCTTAACACTCTTAGCACATTTGCCTTGGTATGGTCAATTAAATAGAAAATTTTGATATTTTGTCAACCACTCATATGCAGCTTTATGAAATAAATACAATAAATTTTGACCTAAAATTTCTGCTTAGTTGTTGGTTTTTATGATAATTACAATGGCATTGGGTCAGCATTCTAATAAAGTTTTATTCTTGCATTTTGACATGAAGTTACTTTAAAAATTAAAATATGAACTTGGAAAATGAAAGCCTCAAGTGTTGCTTATATGCTTGCCTGAAAATGAATGCTATGGAACCTTCGTTTTTGTTCCTTAGTTTATAGATATATCTTGTCTTTTCGGTCTTCAGTATGAAAGACCATTAATGTCTATTGTTATAATTCTAGTCTTCTACATCTAAAGGTTCATTGGCACTCACTTCTGGAACCTTATTGTCACTTCTCATCTACAGGTTACAGAACAAATTATGGATGAAAAGCTTGGACGGATAGCGACACGTGTGGTGCTTCCACGTGTTGTCATGCACTCCCGATATCATTATGGGGTAATTGTCAATGTTTTTTATGATGCAGTGAATTGATCTCTTGCTTATTAATCCACATTGTTGAATGGCATTTTGTTTGATGTTTTGTTAATTTAAATTTCCTCTATATGATTTATGAATGTTTCATGGCAGGCATTTTCTGAGAATTTTACTGGTTTAGAGCTAGAAGATGGAGGAGGACGCGGCACATCAGGTTTTCTTTTATTTCTTTTCTTATGAAGTTTGTCCCAGAATCTTGCAGAAGTGGTTTATAAGTTGTCCAAAAACCTTTTTGTCATAGAAAATATGATATTTATGGAGGATGACATTTAGTTGGTTGATGTGAGCTTAATGTTTTTAAAATATAGGGAAGTAATTAGGACAGCAGCATCTTTTACTTTTTGACACATACCTCATTTAATGAAATTGAATATGTGATTAATCGTTTAACAACTTGCTTGCAGGATCTCACTGGGAAAAAAGACTTCTGATGAATGAAATTATGACGGGTTCAGTGGATACAAGATCAGTAGTTTCAAAAATGACACTTGCTTTATTAGAAGATAGTGGATGGTACAAGGCTAATTATAGTATGGCAGACCGTCTTGATTGGGGTCGCAACCAAGGAACTGAATTTGTCACCTCCCCTTGCAATCTCTGGAAGGGGGCATACCATTGCAACACAACGCAGTTGTCAGGCTGTACATATAACAGGGAGGCAGAGGGTTACTGCCCTATCGTAAGTTATAGCGGAGATCTCCCTCAGTGGGCTCGTTACTTTCCGCAGGCTAACAAAGGTGTGGTCTTATTTGTCATTTACCTCATATGTAGTGATAATATACTCATCAACTTCTCATTGTGCTTTGTTTTACGCATGCAATTACCAACTGGAATCACCAAAAAAAGAAAAGAAAAGATGGAATTTTGCTTGATAATTTGATTTAGAACCCTTCAAGAATAAATATGACCCAAAGCCCTGTATAATGAACGACAAACAAAATAATATCTAGGTTTCTATGGAACTGAAAAAATTATTCTTGATCCTGTATATACTTAAGATAAAATAGTATAGCTTTAGTGCAACCAATTTCTAATTGAAAGCATTGTGATGTGTCTGGTACCCCTTCTCTATGCTAACCAGTAAAGTTGTAACTCACCAAAATATTGATGCTAGGGAGTGAGATCCCTTGGTTGGACGGTCATCATTTCCACTGACCTGACAATATTGAAATCTTTTAGTTGGTATCATTGATGATAGTACCCATAACTCTTTTGGTGGTATGCGAATAAATTAAATCCATGCATTCTTCATTTCAAAGCATATGCTGATCCATTTTATGGATTTCAATATCAGGTGGCCAATTGGTCGGTTTGGATCACTAATGTAAAGTTCTGTAATATTTCTACAATTGCAGGTGGGCAGTCCTCGTTGGCTGATTATTGTACGTACTTTGTTGCTTACTCTGATGGATCATGTACAGACACTAACAGTGCACGAGCACCGGACAGAATGCTGGGTGAAGTGCGGGGGGGTAACTCTAGGTCAGATTTGTGGTTGGAACTTTCTTAACTAGCTCTATAAAGCTTGATATGCTATATAATGTAGTTTAAACCTTAAGTACCATTGTTCATGAATTTTCTCTTTTCAAAATCTAGGTGTATGGCCTCGTCATTAGTGCGTACAGGGTTTGTACGTGGTACTATGACCCAAGGAAATGGTTGTTATCAGCACAGGTGCAGTAATAACTCACTAGAGGTATGATTTGGAGCTTCAATATATATATAGTATCTACAATGCACTTAAAAAACTATGAACTAAACAGAAAGCCCTATATGTTGATTTCTCTGTTGGATTTGATGCCATGTTCGAGCCTTCTGTCACTGCTGTGGAGAGATAAGGTCAAATAAAATATAGACAGAACTTTGAATGTGTGTTTGGATGAGCTTGTTTTGTTTATTGTGTAAGTACAGCTGCCATTACAAATGAAAGCCTAATTAGATCCTAGAATGCTTGACATAGGAAATTGTCAAAATTAGCCCTCAAGAATAGGTAGCTTGATGGTGACTGCATTTTGTCTAGCGTTCTTTTGTTCCTGGTTTGATGCAGGTTGCCTTTCCATATGTCCACACCAGTTTTCTGTGTATCTAAACCTAAATAGGTGGGCTTGTCATTGATAGCAAACACCCCTCCTTGGACAAATTGGGGAACTTTGAATTAAATGCACGTCCATAAATAGGGATTGAAGTTCATATCAAAGTTACACATGATTATATACAATCCTGCATTTGCAGTGCAAGAGTTTCTTATGAAAATAGAACAACTGTGTGAAGACTGAAGGAGGGGAGTTAGGCATGGGTCATGGGAGTGAATGAAGTGTGACAACTGTGTTCTGATGATTTGAGCTTCTAAGTTAGTAGAACTCCATCAAATTTCTATGTGATGACTTGGATAAAAATAAATATAAAGAAGGCCACAACTGCTCCTGCTATTTACAGCAATTAGTGGGGTGAAGATTCATTTTTGGATTTAATTGTTTTCTATCTTTTACTGCAGTATTTCTCCCATTGTAATTCTAATAATATACTTTTCAGGTTGCCGTGGATGGTATGTGGAAAGTATGTCCAGAAGCTGGTGGACCAATTCAGTTCTTGGGCTTTAATGGTAATTATACTGTTCTATGTACTGAATGTTTATATCACAGAATCTATTTCTTCCCGGATATCTTTAAATAAATTTTGATGTCTGTCTGTAGGTGAATTGATCTGCCCTGCATACCATGAGCTATGTAGTACAGGCCCAGTTGTTGGATCTGGGCATTGTCCCAATTCGTGTACTTTCAATGGAGACTGTGTTGATGGAAGGTGTCATTGCTTTCTAGGGTTTCATGGTCACGATTGTAGTCAACGTGAGCTTTTATTTCTCTCTTTTCCTACTTTGTAGTTACTATTCAAAATGTAATATTATTTTTCCACACTTCTCAGCTATCTTTGATTTGCTTTCAACTCTAAATTGCTCTTTTTTACAGGAACCTGCCCAAGCAATTGTAATGGGCATGGCAAATGCCTCTTTAATGGGGTTTGTAAATGTGAAAACGGATACACAGGCATTGACTGCTCCACTGGTAAATAAATAACCTATTTTGTTGACTATTTCTTTTTTTATTTATGGTGAAACTGCAAGGAACCTACTTTTGGTGGCTTTCATGTTTTCATGGTTGATATTATTAGTAATCAATCATCCTTTCTCAAAAAATCATTCTGTTTATGGGGGAAAACAAATAATGATGGCAATGCCGTCCATAGCACTGGCTCATATAAGGGAAACTCTGTATCAATGTTGAGGCCATTGTTACTTAAGTTACAGATAAAGATGAGACCCACTTCATTCCAGGGACTTCTGAAATTTATCTTGCAACATTTGTTAGTGTCTTAAGGCACAGATCTGTTGGAAGAATGGCCAACTTTTGAAGGATGGTTACCTATCCTTAGTGTAAGGGTCAGTTGATTTGAGTTGAGCTTACCTTTGAGATGAGTTCTATCTCAAAGCTCATGGTTCAACTATTGCATGTATCATAACCATAGCCAACTCAAGTGCGGTGGCACAGTTTTTACACATAAACACAAGCCAGGTGAAGGGGTTTGGACCAACTTTCCTGGCTTCATAAGCGTCATTGTTTTATCCTTGCATGCACATGATGCTCTTTCTTTATATTATTGCAATCGGTTCTGTAGTCTGTTAACATTGTTCTTTGGCATAATATGCAGCCATTTGTGATGAGCAATGCAGCCTTCATGGTGGGGTCTGTGATAATGGAGTCTGTGAATTCCGTTGTTCAGACTATGCGGGTTACACATGCCAAAACAGCTCCATGCTCTCCTCTAGTCTTTTAGTTTGTAAAAATGTGCTTGAAAGTGATATATCTGGACAGCACTGTGCACCTAGTGAACCAAGCATACTGCAGCAGCTAGAGGAAGTAGTTGTGAAGCCCAACTACCACCGATTGTTCCCTGGTGGTGCCAGGAAGTTATTTAATTTCATTGGCAGCAGCTACTGTGATGCGGCAGCTAAGCGCCTTGCGTGCTGGGTGAGTTGCCTCTCTCTCTCTCTCTCTGGTTTTATTTGGTTCATGAAAGAACCTTACAGCATACACACATACACGACCTCACTCAACAAAACAACTCATAAAATCAACTGTTGAAGAGCTTATTACTGATTTTTACGAATCTAATCATGCGATAAGTTCTGGTTGGTAGATAGAAGAACTTTTCAGCATAAACTTAAATGGACAAAAGTTTCACTTTACATAACCACCCATAAAATCAAGCAGGGATTATGGTTGTGATCATCTTTAGTTTATGCCAAATCCTCCATTCACGTTTTACAGAGGTTCACATAGTGGCATCACTGGTTAATGAAGATGAAATTAGTTGAATATCTCACTTTCAAATATGAAAAATTGTGTCACCCTTGTATGCTTTAATTCAGCTCATCTATATACATGTGTGTGTGGTCTCTAAATGGCTCTCTAATGTGCGGGGAATACCATATATTTCTAGTTACATCTTTAATAGCTATTGCCTTGTTTTACTTGTAGGGCTTTAGGATTTCTTGTTGTTTGTAGCTTTACACTCATGCATATATATTCATATAGATAGTCTCATTTTTAATTTTTGGCTATTTTAAAACACTTAATTGGTCACTATATCTGCCTGACTAAAAAAGTTTGGACATTTACCAGATCTCAATCCAGAAGTGTGACAATGATGGTGACGACAGGCTTCGTGTATGCCATTCAGCATGTCAGTCGTATAATTTAGCATGTGGAGCATCACTTGACTGCTCAGACCAAACCCTCTTCAGTAGTGAGGAGGAAGGTGAGGGGCAGTGCACTGGCTCTGGGGAAATGAAACTCTCATTGGTTGATCGTGTGCTCAGTATTTTCTTTATGAGTAACAATTCCTGGAAAGGAACGTCTGTAAAAAATAGGCAGCTTTAGTTTTTCTTTTTTCCCCTTCTTTTTTGGGTTAATTTTTTGGTCGGTTGTTCAATTTGGGCTTGTAATTTTCTAGGGTTTATTGTAGGAAAAAAAGGTTTCATGTAAAAGTCACAAGCCTTAGGTGTAGTGTTTCCTTCCACTTTGCCCAATATTATGAGAAATTGGGTCGGAAGGTTGCTTGGGCTTTCAAAGCTGAAAGCCACTTGTAGAGAAAGTTTGAGGGTAAAAAAATGGAAAAAGAAAAAGAGAAAAAGAAAGAAAGAAAGCTTTGTTGAGTGAACAGAGCTTTTTGGCCGAAGGCCATGAATGAAAGTAAAGAAAAAGCTTCATGTTGTATTGTTTTTGTCTCATATCCTCTCTTTACTTGACCAGATTTTTCTTTCCATCGTTGGCATTTGAATGGTGTGCATTGTGAATGTGATCTAATTAAGGCTAAGAAACTGGTTCTAGGAATATATGTAAGTTATGCATTCAATTGGTCATGAAGTCGTGACCTTACACTACATTTAAGACTTATAGCATAAGGTGCCAGTTGAGCTAGAGTTCGTTGACTCTCAATAATTTTGATCGCATTATGACAACATTTCTTCATGACTGAGAGCAAGTAAAATCAATACCAAATCTTGGCTTATAATTGTATAGGACCTGAAACAATATATCTTCTAACTGATATTATAAGTTATCTTCAAAGTTAAAACTAAGAATCTGGATCCAAATAACATAATAATCTTGTCCTCGCACATGTTTTATATTTGATATTGGCCCAGATTTCTGTTTTGCCATTAGTCAAGTTTTCTGTTAATATCTTGATAGTAGAAAGTAATCGCCAATTACAACGTTATAGACTAAATCAATCTAGCTTCGTTTTGGGTTGTTGCTTTCCTATTAAAAAATGAATGCTCTTATAATTCCAATTTAGAAATGGAGTTAGATGCTAAGGTTGTTGTAGACATGGTGTCTAACTTTACAGTGCTACGTTCTATTGCGACCGATTGCAAAGAGTTCATGGGCAGGATTCCTTAACCCCGTCTTAAATAACTAGAGGGAAATATTTCTCACGTTAAGATGAGGCATGAATGGACTATGATAGAGCTGTGAGAGTCTTTATCATTGCTTCTAAAGTTCATATGAAGATTTTTAAAAAAAAAAAAACCAAAAAAGCCTCTTTATAATTCTAATTTCAACGTTATATATGCTTCCTCAAATGGAACTATTCATAGTCGGCAGTCATTACATGATGTGACGTCTTTCAAGAGTACAAGTGACATCTCAATAGTAATAGTATTCTCTGTGATTTATGGTATTCTACCGTTTGAATCTAACTTTCTCTCTTGGTCCTACTATTTATTTATTTCACAATTTATTTAGGGTGTGTTTGGATACTGTTTATTTTGTTGAAACTGAAAAATTATTGCTGAAAGTACTGTAGATAAATGTAAGAGTTAGTTGAAATAGTACAGTGGACTGAGGCTCCTGAATAGTGTCAAAAAGTGCAATAGAATCTATGAATAGTAACAAAAATAAGTTAAATTGTGAAATAATTTTAATTTTTTATTCTTAGCGAATCGCATGCTTAAATGATGATTGCTTGCAATCAATTCACCTCCATTTACATCTCAAGCAATTTTCAAACAGGGTTTAAAAAATTGACTTAGTTTCTACCGGTAAAGTCATCAGATCAGGTAGCCATAGCACATGCATGTCATGTTGAAAATGACGCAGGGCAGGACACAGTTGACAGTTCTACTGAATTGTAACAGCTAAGGAGAGGCCCAAGGGTCCTACAGAAAAGGTGCATCAATCTGCTACAAAGTGAACCAATTATTTCCACAAATTGCTTCAGTATTTCAAAGGCACCAAACTGAGCACGTACACTCATTGCCGACATTGCAACAGAATCAATTTGAATGAAGGAGAAGACAAAAGTGGAAGCTTCAGCTTTAACATTTAAATGGATGCAATAGCTTTCTTTCATTCTTGGTTTTACTCGCCATTAGGAAATGTTAAGAGATTTTATGTGAATAATTGGGATTGGTATCCTCACCCGCTTATCATTAATGTACTGGATTGACCTTTCGAGTTTCGATGTGAAATATCTTGCTCTCTAGGCTCTAGCTGGATCAGACTGGGCCTGCTTTGTTCTAAAATCTGTGACCTTTAAGATGTTCAATCTTCATTCATTTACTTTGTTATTGAGTTTTAAAGCCGAACTTAAACTTAATACTAATATCTACTTTTACGTTTAAACTTAGTTTGTAAATATCTTAATTAAATGATCTTGGTACTCAAGCTCTGTAGAATTGGTGAAGTAAACTAACCGTGTACAACAGTTACTTAAACCACATCTGTTTATGCATATTAATTATTACCCATTAGATTCATTTAAAATTCAATAGTATTCCTGTATAATAATTGGAATATGATGCGATTTGAGAAAACAAAAATCTTTAGCGTTGCAACATAGGATCTTTAGAAGTTTAATTTGAACTTCTCACTAGTAATACTAATTTGATTGGTACTTCTGTTTGGATTAAACTTATTTTTGCTGAAACTGAAAACTGAAAATCCAGTAAAATAATTTTTAAATGTGTAAATAGTACCGTGAGACATATTTTTAATATTCGTGAACAGTAATTTCTACACAGTAAATTCATGTGATTTTACTGTTCATGTGCTGAAGAAAAAAAAAAAAAAAAACCCAAAACGCTAAACGCAGACATACAAAACACGCAATCCAAAAGGGTACTTTATAACCCAAGAAGTAAAAACCATGAACCTTACATGTTCTTCTCATTTTACTAGTGTATAATATGATAAATGGGTTTTAATTTTAAAATTTATTTGAGTTTAAGAAGTGACCCATCAACCGTTAAAATTTGTAGTATTTTTAAAGTTTCTAATAGCTTAGGGTTTTTCTAATTAACCAAAACCTTTTCTTCTGTCAACCTCATTGATTGACGAGGTTCAAAGATAGCCCAAGACTTTCCAAGCCAAAATAATGAAAAATAAAAGAAGGGACAAAGAGGGTTTTTCAAATTATATCTTAACCTACCCATTGCTATCCAAAATTAAATGCAACCTAATCAGAAACCCTAGATTATGACAAATATGAACATGCAACTGATGCAAGTCTTGCTTGAGACTCACCCAATCGCCAAATGTTGAATATAACGCCAAGAAGCCCAACGTTGTTCTTGCCTTCTCTCACATCACAAAATACTGAACACATTGCCATCAATACCAATTATCAAACCGTTTCTTTCCCACCAAACCAAACAACCAAAACCCCATAATGCAAAGAATCTTTACAAACAGAATTAAAACTTCAAATCAAAGTATAACAATCAATAATAACCAAGCACGTTAAAGTTAAGAATAACATAACATAAATAATATGAATATTAATAAATAAATTCATAATAGGCCCCAAGAAATTAACAAACACTATAATCTATGATCATCGTGACCCGGTTGGGCAAAACGTGATCAAATAATCCGACCCGGAACAAGTGCACGTGCTAGAAGCATCGTCGTACGCGTAACTGTAAGCGGAGGGGCAAGCATTCTTGAACATCTGCGAGTACTGTGTCGGCGAACATGTCTGAGGTGTCGCGTGGTCCCCAGTGCAACAAAACTCGGCCGTGTTGAATGCCTCGCACGCGCTCTTACACGCGACTACCGAGCCACTCGCGGTGACCTGCAACTCAGACGGGCAGTTACCGTTCAAGTCGGTGACGCACCCGGCGTACTGGCAGTCACCGGTTCCGCCGGTCGCCTTGACTCCCATCCCAACGTTGTAACCGTCGACGAGGCTTACGTCGTAGAAGTCTTTGCCCGTGGGACCCGTGCCGATCGTGAACTCGACCAGAGTGACAGGTGGCGTGCCGCCATTGGTGCATTGTAGAGAGCCGCAATCTCCTGTGGCGCACTCGCCGTTACCTGAACCGTCGAAGTTGCACCCGGTTCTTCCCCAGAACCGGCCTGACCAGCCGGGTTGGGCCGTGAGCTGGCTTGATGAACCTGGGCCCAATGAAAATCCACCATTCCCGAGTGTGGGCCCGTTTCCGGAGAGAATTCCAGGCCACACTGTGTAAGCACAATGATTCTGGATGGTAAATACTGTCGCTGAAGCTAGACTACCTGCAATCACATAAAGAAACAAAGATATAAAATAAAACCCAAGATTTTATTTTTCAAGTCACCATAAAATTCATAGTTGTTTTTCAATGACAGAAAGAAAAAGAATACACGTGACTGACTGATTCGTTCAGTACTTAATTTCATGTTTTGAGCACATAAAGAGATTTTCAATGTTGTAAACTTGAATTAAGGGATTGACTTTACCTAAAGAGAATAGGAGGAGAAGAGAGAAAATCTTTGAGCTTTTCGCCATTGGTGTCATGTTGTGTGAGAGAGAGAGAGAGAGAGAGAGAGAGAGAGAGAGAGAGAGAAGAAGATAATTAATAGAGATCAGGAAAAGAGAGGAGGGAGGTTAGAGTAGTTTTGACAATAGGGTTGTGGGGGAGTTGTTGTGTAGAGCTATACGTATTTATATTTGGAACGCCGACATACTTTTCTGCATTATCAAATTTCGCCCTTTCTTTTCGTGAGCATTAAATCGTTCATGTGTGTAGTGGGGTTTTGCTTGGGTGAATATATTATTGTCTGCGGAATCAGTGAATCTTTGCTTGTTGTGTGAACCAATTGCAGCTCCCCACGTATTACGTTACCTGATTTGGCATTCCCGCATTGGCAAGCTAAAAACTTCTCTACAATTTTGTCATATAAATATTAAAGGTATATGTACATGATAATATTATTAATTTATTATATAAAAGGAATTTCCTCAAAAAAAATATATTAAAAGGAATAGAATAGTACATAGTATTTATCAAAAAAAAGAAAGAAAAAGAATAGTACATAGTACATATAAATGTTTATACCACTTTTCTAAAAAAAAAAAATGTTTATACCAAAAAAAAAGTACATATAAATATAAAAGGTATGTACATAAAATCTCCAAGAAATAAATTGTGTCAACAGACATAATGAAGTTAATTAATTAATGATTAAGACTAAATTAACGTTTTTGGTCAAAGGTATATTGGTACCATCATGTCAATTTTTATTTTTGGTAGGTAAAGAAAACGAAAATTACTTTATTCGGCATGGGTGCATGGTTAAAGACCATGCAGAAAGAAGTGTGGAACGTATTTTTCAGCTAAAAATATTTTTCGGATTTAATCAAAGATACGCCATTAATGTGCCGTCTGGTTTTTTTTTTTTTCTTTTTTTACTTCCATAATTGTTTGATAAATAACGTAATTTCCTTTAATTTTATTTTTACAAGATCGATTAAATTGCATGTGGATGAGAATCAAGTCACGTGACAACGGCTTTTTCCAAAGACAACGGAAACAGAGGACGTGAATGTTATCTGTCAAAACCCCCACGTGGCAAACATCAGCACAACCTCCCACCCTCACACGTACTCCAGGCAGTCGATATCCACACCCACACACTCCCCACCACCCAATTTCATCTCAACTTATTTCATTTTTCACTCTCAAAATTTGCTATAGTATTTTGGAGCAATGCTAAGAATAAAATTTACCACACAACTTTCGTTATAACTTGGTACATAGCGAGCTGTGAGTAATAGAAGTATGGACCCATATGAGTCCATCAGTTTTTTTCTCACAAGAATCACAACTCATAACTCACCATGTGACAAATTGTTACAAAAATTATATAATAAGTTGTGTCACTTGCATTTCTTAGTATTTTTTTTTTCTTTTGGAATAAATTATAAATATAGGATACACAATTTTCAATTCTTTCTTCACAATGGTTAACGTGAATACGTAACATTTTATGAATAAGTGCTAGTTCACAAACTACTTGATTAATTCATTTTTTTCCCATTATGCAATAAAACTATGACTAAAATTTTTCACATTTTTACAAACGAATGAATTTTTACTATGAATGTTCAGATTGTATTATTAATTAGTTACAAATAATAATATAATAATATATGAACTTATTTACAAATTTATACCATCCAATCTCAAGTCTATATAAGTATATTTGTAGACAAGTATACGTGTAAAAATATAACATTCTATATAATTCATAAACATCTTCGTTTATTTACAGCATTTCACATTTTTTTTTCCCTTCACAATTGTTAACATGACATTTTACGATAGGTTTAAATATCATTATTTGTATTAGTGGTGGAAACTTATGAAAGTAATGTTGTTTCAAAATCAACTGTAAGTTGTTATTGGAAAAATTTGTGAAAACTTTATATCGTTTACATCAATCAAATTATTATTATTATTTTTAAATTTTATAAAACTAAGGATTTATTTATAAACTAAGGAGCATTGTTACAAGTATTGTCCATTGGGCACTCGCGAGGAGTGTATAGTTGCAAAATATCACAGACATATTTTACATAAACAAAAGGCGGACATTCATTATATTCTCTGACACTACATTGGTGCTCTCGTCCCCTCTTTGCTAGTTCATCTGTCACACCATTTTCTTCACGAAAGACATGACGTGGAAGGACAGTTCATTTTTGACCGAGCAGTATCCTGCAATCCAAAATCAAAAGAGAAAGTTCCAATGCCAGAACACCAAATGTTGTTAGAAAATTGAGAAGAATTTGATAATCAATTTCTAGATTTATATGTTTATAACCTAATTCCTAGGCCATTTTTAAACCATATCTAACAGCTCATATTTCTACAATATTATTTGAGGCAATGCTAATGTGAATTGAGAAACATTTTATCCATCTTCCCTTATTGTCTCTTAAAACACCGCCACCTCTTGCTTTACCAGGGTTATATTTAGAACTATCACCTGTATTTAAAGTAATAAAAGGGGTTGTGGAGGATACCAAGATATTACTTTAGTGACTTTTGTACCTTTTGTTTTTCTATTATATGCAAGATGATAAAATTCTGCAGCTAAATGTAAAATTTTGTACATAAATTGGTTAAGTGTTTCTGAAAGAGGATGAAATATCCTATTATTTCTAGAAAGCCAATGTTGCCAAATTCCATAAGCAAATAAAATATTCCTAGGCATCATTTGAAAAGAGCTAGGAGATATATTAGTCAAATTTTCATGTAACCATTCTACCAATGATTTATGGAAAAAAGATATTTCTCGTTGTCCAGGAAGAGCAATCTAGAATTCCTTTGCCCAAGGGCAATCTCGAATGACATGTAAAGTACTTTCAAGATTTAGACATCGAAGACACTCAGGGCCAATACAATGTTGGTGGTGAGCAATAAAGGAACGTGTCAATAATCTATTATGGGTGCATTTCCACATAAAAAATTGAATTTTTTGTGAACGTGGGGTTTTCCAAATCCAATTCCATCTACTTTTATCAAAATGAATCCCTTCATGCATATATATGAATTTGGAGGCTTCTTTCATAGTGCACTGGCCGTTACTATTTGGCCAAATCACTTTGTCTAGTTGGATATGGTATTATGCTAAAGGAATACCTCTAATAAGTTCCTTGATTTCGTCAGGTGGTAGAATGGTTAAAGACTCTAGATCCCATGCACCTACTTGATGTATGAATTCAACATTAATTTCATCTTCTACATGAGATAATGGGCCCTCAATATGATACCTGAGAGGTTCTCCTGGTATCCAATTATCACGCCATACATCAATCTATCTTTTGTTAGTCTCAGGTCAAAAGCTACACATTGATACTGCAATACCCACAACCCGCTTCTTATTTTGCCATCACTTAATAGGTTAATCGGTGAACCTTTTTCCTTTTTTACTTATAATGATGTTGTTATCATACATTATGTATAATGTATTGATATGGCTCTAGTATGAAAATACAGGTGAGCTCGGTAGATGGAAAAAGGAACTTAAGACAAGTCAACAGGTTACTCATATGTCATATCACAGCTAATTTCAAAAGATTTGGTAAATGAAAGATCACAAGTAGGTCACCAGTGCTGCTGTTTTGTTCCTAAGAAGAAATTTTATGAACATTTCGGTTTGGGGCTTAGTTCAACCAACCCAACATTAAGCAAACAAACAGTGCGTGGAAGAGATTGCTATGTTCCTTTTTTGACAAAAGACAATGGCAAATAGTCATAGCTTCTTTCATTGTCGTTAAACAAAAATTGGACACAACAGTAGTCATGATGTTGAAGCTAATTACCTAATAGGTTAAAAAACATTCATGAGGTCAAAAGGCAAAGAAACCTAACACATGCAAAGAAGGTTGGCAAGGTTGTCATAGTTTCATCTAACCAAAACCTTGATGACTAATTGACCCATTAGTTGTATTTCAGGTGTTTTTTTTTTTTTTTGGTAAATTCCACAAACCTACCTAAGGTTTGTCATAATATCCAACTAGGTCCAACACAATTTAAAACTTACCAATTTCATCCTAAAAGACCATTTTGTCCCTAATTTTTATTATCTCTTCTTTCTCTCTCCTGTCTCGTTACTCTCCCTCTCTGTCAACTCTCTTCTCTGAGTTCTCTTTCTTAGAACTCTCTCTCTCTCTCTCTAACCGGTGAAACCCATGAGTTTTGGTCATTGGAAACACCACCCAGCAAAGGACTTCCCGATTCCCACCGCAAGTTTGAGTCGTTTGACGCCATCAGTGCTATTTAACGGACTCTCGTCCCTCTCAGATCGGAACCCATGCGGTGGTGATGGTGCTTCAATCTGGTCACCGGCGAAACCCATAAGCTCGGTCATCGGTGTCAGCAACACCACCATGCAAGGGTCTTCTCGATTCCCATCAAGTTTGATGCCATCAACAGACTATCGCCCCTCTCTCTCTTATCAGAACCCATGTGGTGGTGGTGGTGGTGATGGTGCTTCGATCTAGATCTCTCCATTGTCTTTGCAGCGGCGGCATGGATCTCGGCATGGGCTTTAGATTTCAAATTTGGGCAGTGTTCTGTGTTGTGTTTGGTTGAGATTTTTTCTGGTTTTTGGGGATTTTTGTTGGGTTTTTCTAGAGATTTCAATGGGGTTTACAAGCGGATTAATGGGTTTTGAAAGAGTGATTTTTATGTGCTTTTTTGTAGCATTTTCAAGGGATCTTCAGTGGGATTTTGGTATTGTTCTTTTGGATTCAGAGATTTGGGTTGGGTATTTTCGGTCAGAGAGAGGTTTGAGAGTGAGAGAGACGAGAGAGAATAGAGAGTTTGTATGTTTAGGGGCAAAGTTGTCTTTTAAGGACCAAATTGGTGGGTTTTAAAATGTTCTGGACCTAACTGGTATTATGACAACCTCAGGGTAGGTTTGTGAAATTTACCTTTTTTTTTTTTTTTTTTTTTTTTTGACAACCAAAACCAACTAGAGTTTATCCATATGAGACAACCTCAAATTTTACCTCAAAAAGAAAAAAGAAAAACAAGACAACCTCTAATAGGGTTGTAATCGATCGAGCCAAATAATTAAAAAATTATGATTGATTTATTTAATTTTATTTCAAACATAACCGAATTGAGCTCATCATCAATCTGTGTTATATAGTCTCTAAGCTTGTTTATGAATTATTTAATTAATTATTCTTTCCTAATGTAAAGTAAATACTAAACACCATGACTATTTTTTTTGTTCTATCACATGCATACTAATACTAATGGTTAATAATTTAATAATAACTAAATTATAGTTTGACATTATGTTATTCAAGTTTATTAGATATAGATTATTTTTTACTTATGTGTTTATGAAAAAATAGATTTACAAACTCTGTATTATTAGAAATAAAATATTATCAATAAATTAAAAATAAAAATTTTATATGCTATGAACTTATAAAAAACTTACATTGCACCATGCACAAAGACACATTATGTATTGGAACTTGGTAGGCCAAATCCACAACCCCTCCCCCCCCCCCCCCCCCTCTTCCATAAACATTGATACACACACACTATTAAAAAAAAAAAAAAAAAAAAACATTAATCGGCTGGTTGCATGGGTTAAGTTTTGGATATTTTTCAATTTTCAGCCCAACCCTACTTCCTTGGATCGAGAACTTCCCAACCCAAACCATGGTAGGTCTAAATATCAAGCCTATCCCTGTGGTTGGGTTGGCACCATGTTATTAGCTTAATAAAACTTAAAAAAAAAAAAAAAAAAATTCTATTTAACTATTTAAAGTTTAGACCCATTATTTAATGAATGATTTCTATAGAGAGAGAGATGCATGCATATTTATTTTTATATATATGTGTGTGTTATTTTGTTTTGACTTTTGAGTTTATATTGACTTGTGAATCAATCTAAAATATCATCGTCAAAATGTGATCTATTGTGCATCCTTTCATTTGGGCTCAATTTGAACTTCTTCAATTGCTACAAAAGTAGGCCCGTTGACAAAATTTTAATCCTAACCGTATGGAGAATTTGGTGGTGGACAATAAGCATCTTACAATTTATTGAAAAGAAACTGCTACCGACAATTATTTGTCAAAAAGCTGTGGTGGACAATCAGAGTATGATGGGCCAGATGTGTAAATGAGTTCGCCTCTACTTGCAAAAATGTGTGGCATTGTTATTTGAATTAGAAGTATTTAATTTTAGTCTTAGGGATAGATCTTTATCTGAATAGATATATATCTGAATAAGGTAGTAGTAGATTAGTATTGTTATTTGCTTGTATTCAAATTAATTCCTATGTTTTAGGATAGGATTAGCTCCCTATGTTTTAAGATTTGTTGATGGAGTTATCTCATCATTAGCTACTTATGTACATTAAATGCATTAATGAAAATTAAGCAAAAAATTAACCATCTCTCAAGTTCAGAAGATTAGTCATCTCAAATTGACTATTTATCTTTTATTTTCAATAAATTATCCTGCTTTACAACATACATCCATTTTATACCGTGGACGGACTAGATTATTTATGTAACATATAAGGCATGGAGTGTGGAACTAATGCCTATGAACGATGAAATGAAATATGAAACACCCGATATATGCATCATCCCTTTTATATTGTGAGATCTACATGATGAGAGAAAAGATGCATATTGGATACATAAGATAAATGACTACCTGTTGCATTTAAAACTACCTTGAAAGTTGAAACGTGAATAAAGTTCCACCAAATAAGCCGTGATACTTTCCACTTTAACATTTGCACCTTTTTTTTTTTTAATAATCCTATGTAATCATCTTTCCTCGAAACATTTATAGAACCTGAGATTCATTTCTGTCCAGACATTCAGTACTTCCAGCTAGCTTAAGTTCAGTAGCACCCAAAACACCCACAAAAATTGCAATGAATTGAAGTTGAAATACTTCAATGAGTTCGATTACTTTCTGTGACGTTTCTACCTAGTCCTGTCATTCACAATTTTTCTTATGATGCCACCTGCCAAATCTTGAAAGTTTGAACAAATAATTTAAAATCTTTAACATTATTGAGTTGACCACACGATAGGAGGGAGTGGATGTAAAGATGAATGACTTTAAAACACAAATATTGACCACAATTCTTATAGTGCAATAGAAGCATGGAGAGTGAGAAATTTTCTTCAGATGTGTGTGCATGCAGCAACTAAAGAGCACATTAGACTTGCCATATCAGGAGTCTTCTTTGTTTTATAGAGATTTTTTTAAGGCAGGGTATAGGGGGAGGCAAATATTATTGCAAAGTTACGACTGCACAACATAGTACCTAGTCAATAACCAATAAACTTGTCAAAAGAAAACATTTATTTTGATTAGAACATTACAATTTCAACTCTGCACTCAGCACTAGTTTGCCCAGGTTGCAAGATGAACGGTGTCATAGATTGACTTGAAGCTACATAAGCGCTGATTTACAAAATTAGAAAGCAATGAAATGTGAATTCTAATGGACCATACATATGTTCAAACAAAAGTTTATATCTTCAATAACAAATGGTTGTGGTTTAGCTCAACATTAGGTACAAAGTATAATCTGCCTTAAATAAAAGCATGGAGCATTTTTCTTGAAGCTAACTGGCAATTATTTAGAGCTTAACTTTCTCTAAAAAGCAACATCAATTGGCACAACCTTTCAGCTTATGTTACCGTCAATTCCAAAAGAGATCCCCAAATAAATAGATAACTTACCTTAATTACTCAATAAGGGGCCTAACCACAACGTCATGCCTCTTCTATAAGCAATATTACAAATTATTCCTGAAAGAAGGAACTGAGCATTTTCTACTGAATAGTTATCATTTCAGCGGCAAACTTGAATATGTAAAAAGTCTCTAACAGTAAAGACTAAGGAATTATTCTCAATGTTCTGATCACCCAACAAATTGTCAACATTCCAGAACATTAAAATTACAGCAGGAGATTCGAACATTCAGAAATTAAGTTCATAAACAAGAATTTATTGTTCCAATTTCTAATTCACAAGCTACTACGCACTTCTTGTCTTTTTGCTATAGAACATTGCTCTAAGAAAGCCTAAAACTGGCCAAGGTTGAATTTTGAAATATGTAGCAAATGAAAGGTATGCACATGATAAACCTACGTATAGTTTAAACCAAATGGACGAAAAAAAGGTAAGATAAGTAAAATAAACTGTCAAAGAAATTACAACAGCAAAATTTACCAAGCACTTCAGCGTAGAAAGTTCTTCTTCTGTTCCTTGGTTGGGGAAATGGCCTTGAGCCTTAAAATCGGAGAGTAACTGGTCCTTGAGCTGGAAGGCATCCATTAACCAATCAGCAGCCTCACTATCAGATGCAGGAATCTTCTCAACAGGGAAACGTCGAATATGAATGTGAACTTCTGAAGGATCCACACCAAATGCATTGTCCAAAAAAGAAGGGCATTGATGCTTGTATGCAATGGTCACATCATAAACTGCAGTTTAATAAACATGAAAGGTTATTAAGCATCAAACAAGCTATTTGAGATGAAAATGATAAACAAGTACAACTCCTATTATAAGAATTACAAGTAACAAACAAACAGCTATCAAGATTAGATGTAACTAAACTAGCAAACATTTCAACTGAGTTCACCACCTGCAGTTTCAATCATCAAGACGTTGTCAATAGATTCTACTGAAAGCAGTCATTTTTCTTCCATTTCTTTGTAAGTTTCACAACACTAATCTACAGTCCCAATGGTAATGCGAAAGGAATCAGGAATTGCAATTATTAAGGCAGAGAAGGCTGCAAAGCGTCATCTTTGGGAAAGAGTTGGCATTACCACATGCGCAGCTCACAGTATAAGCACACTCAAATTCTCATCCCTACCAGAGATATGCAATTAATTTTACTAAACAATTGCCAATGCAAACCCCTCCCTTGAAAGTGGAAAAAAAAATTATGCAATGGAAGACGAGCATAATTTTGTAAAAGAACCTGCATCCAAGGAGCCCTGCAGAGCATCTAAGCAAGCACAAAAGCCCCTTGTCTTGGGGAGTAGGACATTCTCCAGCACAGGAAGTCCAGCTTCAGCTGCAAATTTTTTACTCTTTTTGCATTTGTCTTCACTGTATAAGAAATCAAGGAAAAGTTAATGTCTTACATGGAGTAAACATAAGTCTTACATCCAAATAAAATTTCATGGGTTCAAAATGTGTTCTAGAACAAAACAATATGTGGACAGCATATAAGGAAAGATGCATAGTATATATGAAAAGGACTGCATGCATCACTTACTATGTGTCAAGATCTGTAATTGCTAGCCAAAATGAGGTAACTTAAGATTAATAAGGTCAAAAAAGACACATGCTGAACTTAATTATATTAATCTTTTCCTATAAAATAAGATTCATGCACAAGGAATTTAATAGAATATGAAAAGAGATAATGAGGTCGTACGTAAAATCAGTTCCTTCGGGAAAAACAGCGAGCCATAATGGATCTCGAGGATTCGTAAATGTTGAAAGCATATTGCGCATAACAGGTTCATCAGTTTCCCACTTCCTCTCCACAGGAATAAACTCCAAGATGTGAAATCCCCAACCAAAAATAGGTAATTTCATCAAGCTGCTCTTAAGGATATACTTGATGTAGCCCAGACGCCCCTTCCGCAATGCAAGATTCCACAAGTACATCCAATCAACCTCAGTTCTGTGATTGGCAATAAGCAAAACACGCTCCCCTGCTGGAACAATGTCTCCCGAAAAAACCACTTTAGTCCTGTTTATTTTTTCAAATAGAGATGGCCACATAGCAAGCCACATACCAAAGATGAAGGATGTTACTTTCCTACTGCAACGTATGCTGACAAGCCGCAACATAACAACAGCCACGGGTGTAAAATACACTACAAACATGAAGGCAGTGGAAAAATACACCAGTAAACAAGTAATACCCCTTAAAGTCCTAATAGGAGTCAAAGGGCGGTGCTTTAATTTATTTATATCAGATTTGAGCGGCCCGTAAACTTCCATATCTCTTCAGAGAAACTGTTCAAAAACCTTACTCCTAAAGACAGCTACAATAGTGGGCCTCCAAAGTTACTGGAGATGTTCCTAAAATTCGAGGGAAAATAAATAAAAGCAAATATTAGGGGGGGAAATGTCCATCTTAAAAGAAAAACAGTCCATATCCATGTCATAGCTTCTCTATCAAACAGCTAGATTGAACATGTAAACCAATTCCAAGAGAAGATCATAAGTCATCAGTACAACTAATAATAAATCTTACTGCTATAGGCTGAGCAGTGTTCCAATCGTCGAAGAAACCCCCGCATAGCTCATCCCTGATGAAGCAGAAGGCCATTAAACCTTAGATTGAGCGAGAGTTTGGTGTTTTTGATAAGTGTCTCTAATGCTAAAACTCAAACCGACATTCATTTGGACTAGAAGCCCAACAAAAATGAGGAGATCCAGTCAAATATTAAAACAACATAGCAAAGCTTGAAGAAAATATTACTCTTCTTATTGCCATCATGATACCAAATTTTCTAAATTAAAAGAAAGTCTCCAACCAAAGTGGCAAGGAATGATCCATTTCACGGTTAAATTTGGTTTCTTGTATCTAAAAGCGTACATGATGTGCCTAGTATTAGATACAACTTTAAATCTGTAATATTTGATCCGTACTATAAAATGAAATTTATTTAAAATGGATATTGGAGAGGATCCTTTTCTGGCAAGGAAAATACAAAGCAAAGATCAACGTCATTTATCTTTTTAACTTAGGTACGGTTTTCAGGTGTTGTATCTAAATTTCCTTGAATTGAATTCAACTACATGGTTGTATTGACCAAATACAACAAAAAATGATGTTATCTTTATCCAAGGACAATTAAATTCAACCACGTGGTTCATTGGTCAATACAACAACATGGTCCAATATAATTGGAAAACCAAAGGAACAGGAATCAGAACAGCTTTCATAACTCTTTGTTCTTTACTTCAAAAATTGACTATTAATCACTCAAATAACCAATTCACAACTTAGCATAAATCAAATCTCAAAAATTGTACTGCTCATCAGTTTATATCAGTTTCATTAACCAAATCACAAATGGAAATCTAGACCTATCCTGAATAAGATAATTAGGCCTTAATCATAGGAATTATAAAATAAAAATCCTAATCACTTTTGACAATCTTAACAGAAACCGCTAAACCATGAATATTACATAAAAAAACAAATCTGAAATTCTAAATTTAATTTTTCAACATGAACATGATAAGTTTCAGAGATACCTGAAAGTCAGACCAAACGCGAAGTGTGAATTGTCGGAGAGTGGAATGACTAAAGGTTTTGCTTTTGGCTTCGAGATTAAGGTTCTAGAAGACAAAACCTGTCATATAGATATAGTTATACGACTTTTTTTTTAAATATATATTGGAAAAGTTTGGGTTAGGTGTTGCTGTGGTATATAAGGGGTTATACTTATAGACCAATAGAACAGAGAAATGTGAATCTGAAGAGTTTTTGGATTCCAGGGGAGAGGTATAGTATAGCACAGGGTTAAGCACAATGAGGTGGGCCACGTCATTGGTTGGATTCATTCGGATAAGTCAAACTGAAAGCTTCGTTTCTTTCGGTTACATTGGTTAGAAAGTAGTACTATTTTTTAGCTAATAATAGCTCGGAATAATCAATAATATGTTTAAATAAAGTGGAGGTTGGGTTTACACTGTTTAGTTGCATTTAATGGACTCTCAGCATTTGTGGGTTAGTTTCTACTCCACATTGGACCCAAAATGGCCCAACAAACTGATCATTGCTTCCCAACCTCTAACAATGTTAGCTGGGGTAAGTTTTTTTTTTTTTTTTTAGTAGGATAAGAGCCAAATTTTTCAATACATGTCTTCATGGACAAGCATTCTCCAAATTAAGTAAAAGCTTAGTTTGAGTCTAACAATAAATGGATAGGATTAAGAACCTAGCAAATTCAATCCATTATACTCGTCTTTATAAGAACATATATCACCGATCCGATATATGTATTATTTCTCTCACAATTTGTGAAGTGAATTTATAAGAAGATATATTATGCATCCGATATATGTATTATTTTTCTCACAATATATAAAAAGAATACTTAATTATAGGTCGTACTGAATTAAAAATACAAAAATAAGGTAAGTCTACTCATTTTCATGGAACATTTCTAATAAGATGTGAGTTTTGTAAATTGTGGAGTCCGCCTATTGTGAGAAAATAATATTATAAGCATGAATTAAAAATCAGTACGGTCAAAGAACTGTTTTTGCTCCCGGTTCTCAATTTTGTCTAATTTTAAAAGTTTTTACCGGATTAGATTTGTGACTGGTTCTCAATTGAACCGATTCAACTAGCCAATCCGATTCAATTTTTAAAACTATGATTATATGTCATATCCATTGGATAATTCTTGCATCTTTATATACAACTAAAACATTAAAGTTATACTATTCAATAGTTGAAGTAGCTTCGAGATAAATTCTTGTTTGATAACCATACGATGACCTACGATTTGTTTTGCAGCAAGCCATTTTCAACTATATTGCAAAGACCTCCTCTAACGTGTGAGAGAAGCTTACTACTTAATAGGCCGACATCACAGATTCACCAGCATTAATGCCTAGGCTATCCACTCTAGACCCAGCCAAGCCTGTAAGGTCCATGACCACGAGAACACCTTAATACAAGAACATTATGGACGGAGATTTTTAGTATTTTTGAATTAAATGATGTGAAAATTGAGGTTTAAAAAGTGTTGTAGAAACACGTGTTTACAGTATTCATAAAACAAAAAATATGTTTAGTACCATGTTTCAAATAACATGTTTTGATATGTGAAAAAACATAATTGTGTATTTGGTATGTGTGTGTTTTATTTTTAAAAAACTGACAAGCACAGTACAATTTAATATTTTTTTTATTTGATGAGTGAGAAGTCTATGTTTTGTCTAATCAAGTGAGCCTTATGGTTTTCAACATATTTACAAAAGTGTCATTAAGTAATGTTGTTTGAAAACTGAAAACTGAAGATGAGTTTTCTAAATTCAGTGTTTAAACACCTAAAATGAGCAACATAACTCAAACACTCCAGTAAAAAACACTCTTATTAAATGTGTTGGTTTTTTTTAGCCCACCGTTTTCAGTATTTAAATACTAAAAACTGTTGTTCAAACACTCTAACCAAAGGGACCCTTATTTTCATATTTATCTTTTTAAGTGTTTCAACTTTCAACCAAACACTTGTGAGAAGTGAGAACACATTAGTGCAAGAAAACATTTAACATTTATTTTCAGATTTATCTTTTAAGTGTTTCAATCAAACACTTGGAAAAAAAAATGTGAAATTTTTTTACACTGAAACAAACAAAACCTTGATTGTAAATGCAATACATTGCTTTCATATCCTTTGAGAAATTGATTTCAATACTTTTTTTTCGTACAATCTTCAAAATTACGGAAACGGCCAAGGTTTGTGATAAGCCTATGATTTTCTCCGCAGGTGAACACTGACCAATTGTTCATCATAGCCCTTAACGTGTGTTTTACGTATCTACATATTTTGATTTTGTAAGGTTATGTTGCTAATGTCATGTGTCTACATTATAAGCACATGAGTAGGTAAAAAGAAATTATTAATAATTATCATTCAAGACATGATAAATGCATCATTGAATTCTGTTTTAGTTAGGTTTAAAAAAAAGAAAAAAAGAATTCTGTTTGATTTAAAAATTGAAACAATTAATCATTTAGAGATGAACCAAAAGCTGACGTATAGTTAGGACAAAGGTACCATTTTATTGCTTGTAAAAAAACAGGGTACCATTTTATTTTATAATGAGTATAAGAATGTTGAACATTTTGAACCATAAAAAAAAAAATGTTCAAATGTTGAACATCTATAAAAATGATATTACTTCAATCACAAATCATTCCATTAGCAAAATAAAAATATTGTATCCCTAACATTCTTTTTTATTTTATTATTATATGCAAAAATTGCATTCAAGTGTACCTAATACGTCAAAATAAGTTATTTTGAATTAATTAACCAATAATTCTAGTTATACAACTTATATAACGTTACTCCAATAAAAACTTACCACTTTCACATGTTATGAAAAAAAAAAGTTGTGCCCAACATTGATCTTCATTGAAAAATGAGATTCCCCTATTTGACAACCACCTCTCTAGAAAACATCTTGTTTATAGTTTATAAACTTTTCTTCTCCTGGTAAGGTCAAGCGATGGCCGAAAATAATAAATTTTAGAGATCATTTGGAAGAATATATGTTGGGTCAAACATAACTAAAAAATATTTCTGAATACTCAACGCTTGAAATAGACAGTAGCTACCTTGCTTATAGAAAATAAACCTCGAGGGTACCAAAATCATTCCATAATCCTTAGTTATTCTTGTGCGTGGGCTCATAGAATTCAATTTGCATTTGCTGAATTTGAATATTAAGAGCCCACCCACCTCATCAAAAACAAAATTCCCATTGCTGGACTTTTCTGTTCAAAGTGGAAGCTTCTACAAAGAGAGGTAATCTGTGGCTTCACATTTTCCTTTTTGTTGACCGAGCAAACTTCCTTTGCCACCACTAAAATATAAATAATATTCAGTGAATTATAGTAAGTTAAATTAGTAAAATCTTTTTATGATTTTATTCTTTAAGGACATCTCATACAAATACCAAAAAGAATTTAATTAATGTTAGTATGATAATAAAAAACAATAGTGGGTCCTGTAAATTCTATTAGCATATTTTGGAATTTGGGTTAATGCCAATCAAGTTTAATAATTTTCAAAACTTATCAATTAGTGAATTTACCAATTTGGTTCCATTAGTAAAATCTTTTTATGATTTTATTATTTTAAGGACATCTCATATACACCAAAAAGAATTTAATTAATGTTAGTATGATAATAAAGAGTGGATCATGTAAATTCCATTAACATATTTTGGGATTTGGACAAATTACCAATCAGGTTTAATATTTTTCAAAACTTACCAATTTAGTGAATTTAAACTAACCAACTTAATTCCTACAAAATGTTAGATCAATTATTCATTTTTTTCAATTGTTTTAAGGATTGAGTTGGCTTTAAAGACTAAATTGGTCAATTTTGATGAATTTTAGACTTGATTTGCATTAATCAAAACCTTAGTATAGGAATGAAATTAACCAAAAAAGAAAAGAAAATTATTATGCAAAATACAAAAGTATATACTCATTGATCACATCTACAATCCTCAATTATGGGTATATCATTATAAAAAAAAAAAGAAAAAAAAGAAAAAGGGATCGTAAACTCGTACAAAGTATAAACCATCAGGTGTCCTTATCTTTGAGTTTCATCGAGGAAGCGTCATCTTCACGCGCTACCTCGAGCGTTGATTTGTTCCTCGTCAAATACATCTTGACATAGAACCTCAAGAACAGCAACAGAATCGCTCCGTTGAGAACCGAATTGAACCCCCACGCGCCCATGCCGTTACACCCGCCTCTCAGGAAGTGCAATAGGAAAACCCCAAAATGGCAAACCAAGTTGCAGCCAAGCAAAACGACCTGGCAGTTGACGACGAATGGAAAGCACGCGCTAGGCAGCCCAATCGCGGTCCAGAAACGGTACCCGTAAACCACGGAGTACAGCAAAGTCGTCAGCAGAATCGCAAGAACTTGAAACGATTGCGAAAACTCGAGCCAGAGGAAGCTCATGAAGATTAGGATGGAGTGGTTGAAGAGACGAAAGAAAGTGAGTTTCCGTCGACGGAGGATAGCGAAGAATGTGCGGAAGAGGTGGAGGAAACGCGAGAGGTAGAAAATGTAGGACCAGAAGAACACGCGCCCGCTGGGGCGCGTGCCCAGCGGGAAGCAGAGGAGCCACTGAAACGGCGTCGTCGTCCTCGTCCGCCGCCAGAACCAGCGCGTGTCTCGGATCTCCGCCGCCGCGGAGAGGAGAATGCCGGTGAAAATGAGGGCGGAGATCAAGGCCATGGCGAGGCTGTGGACGGCCGGGATTGGGCCGAGTGGCAGCGGACGGCGGCGTCTGATTAGCACTAGGTTGAGAGTGGTGGCGAGTACGACGTAGGAGGAGATTGCTGTAATGACGAATGACCACGTGGAGCCCCACGATTGGGTTGGACTCCAGCGGAAGTTCACGATTGATGGGTGCTCTGATAACCAATATGTTATGTTCTGTACCAACGTTAGCCCCATTTTTCGATTTTCGCTCTTGTTGTGTGAAACTTTTTTTGTTTTTGTTTTTGTTTCTGTTTTAGCGAAAAAATGGGTATTTGGGAAAATTTATATGAGCTTGATTGGTTAAGTTGTGTTTGTGTATGGGGTAGAGTTGAGAGAAAAGAGAGAGCTCAGCTAACTGGTTTGAAAAGGAATAAATATGTTTGCGTCAGCGGATTATAAATTGAAAAATAAAACAACTTGGAGGGAAGTAATCACAATCACAAAGATGATATATAGCTTTGAGGCTTGGAACTCAAGTTTTTTTTTTTTTTTAAATTTTTAATAGTGAAGTTGTAAGTGGGAATGTAAAAAAGGACAAAAGAGACCACGTCGGTCTAAAAGGACAACTAGACAAAGATTCAATGAGTTCGGGACCCATTTAAGCGTGTGCCATATATATAATCGACAACGTGTGCTATGTGCACAGGAAAAAAAAAAAATGCTTAGCATGCTAAAATTGAGTTAATAAAAAAATCATTTACATTAAGCAAAAGAAAAGAGATTTTTGTTGCCTTGGATTGGATGGTTCCATAATGGGTTTTCCGTTTTCCAATGGATCACAACGATGAGTGACATTTATGGTTTTTAACATTGGCAAAGAGGTTTAGACCAGATAACCTTTTTACTATGTTGTTTTTTATTCATATTAATGGGGGGGATCTGCTTTCAAAAATACTCCAAAGAGTTGAACTCTAGATTAAGCAATAAGCTCAAAAAAGAGAATTCCAAATTCTCACCTCTTATTTGCTGATTAGCTCATCATACTTGGTGAAGCGAATAGAGAATACATTATAGTACATTACTAGTTTTGGAATACTTCAAGACTTGTGCATCATGATTGGGCCAATATACCAACTTCTCAAACTCATCCATCATGTTCAGTAAATACGTGTGAGCTCAAGTTAGAAACATGCTAGTAGATAATTTGAGCCTTAATTAAGGTGTCAATTATGAATGTGGAGTTTATAGGAATCACTTTATCCTTGGGAAAGGGCCAGATCAACATTACATAACTTGTGGAGGTAGTTGAGTGAACAAGAGATCGGATAACAATGATGAAAGGTGAGGTTATTATCACAAGCTGCCTTAACCTTCTTCATCCGCATGGTAATCTCAATAATTCACTCAAATTCTGGTTGGGTGTCTATGATTAAAACAAACAATTTTGTTATTTAAGAAGGGTGGGAGTTCATCTGCAAATCAAAAACATGTGGGGGGAGTTTCAATTGTGATACCCTACATTTGTGAGAATTTGATTGAATTGAATTGTTTGAGTACAGGTTGTGCAAGCATATAGTTAGTCTCACATTAGATGTTCACTATTTGGATCTTGAGTTTATAAGTAACTAGCATGTAACCCATATTTACACATGGGAATGTTCAATTGTAGTGGTACTATTAATGTTAAGCTTGGATTATTAAACACATAGAATATTAGTTCGACCAAGACTTTTATATTTTGGAGTAATTATGTTCTATAATACAATGTCAAATAAATAACGAAAAATGTACATTTGTGAAAGTTTAATGATCATTTGATTTTGTTATCTCAAAAAAAAAAAAAAATAATAATAATACATTTGAAGGTATTAAAATGGTTTTTCTTGCAATTTTGATAATATTGTTTTCATTATTGTGACACATATTTAAAACACCACTTGCTAATTAGTTAAAAATGAACATTTAACAAATACCATATGTGGGTACCTAAGGCATGCTTGCAACGTCCTCGGTCGTCCTCGGCATACTTTGCAACGTCCTCAGCATACTTAACAACGTCCTCGGCCGACCTTGGCATGCTTTGCAACCTAGGCGTCCCACATCGAAAGAAAACCCCTCAACTTTCTGCCTTATAAGCTGTGAAGCAAAGGGAGTAGTGTACCACCAAGTCTCTTGTGATCACAGAGATGCTTGGTGGTACACTACTCCCTTTACTTCACAGCTTATAAGGCAGAAAGTGGGGGGGGGGGTTTCTTTCGATGTGGGACGCCTAGGTTGCAAAGCATGCCAAGGTCGGCCAAGGACGTTGTTAAGCATGCCGAGGATGTTGCAAAGCATGCCGAGGACGTTACAAAGCATGCCGAGGACGGCCGAGGACGTTGCAAGCATGCCTGTAATCCTTGGTGGTACACCACTCCCTTTGCTTCACAGCTTATAAGGCACAAAGTGGAAGGGTTTTCTTTTGATGTGGGATTCCAAAGGGTGCGGTGTAAAAAGGCTACAAGGCAAAAAAAGCCCTTGGCCCAAAGATTCGTCCATCCAAGGAACACACACCAAAAAGGGCCCTTTTATTGTGGGTACCTAAGGCATGCTTGGCAACGTCCTAGGCATGCTTGCAATGTTCTCGGCCGTTCTCGGCATGCTTTGCAACGTCCTCGGCATGCTTAACAACGTCCATGGCCGACCTTGGCATGCTTTGCAACCTAGGCGTCCCACATCGAAAGAAAACCCACCCACTTTCTGCCTTATAAGCTGTGAAGCAAAAGGAGTAGTGTACCACCAAGTCTCTTGTGATCACAGAGATGCTTGGTGGTACACTACTCCTTTTGCTTCACAGCTTATAAGGCAGAAAGTGGGGGGGTTTTCTTTCGATGTGGGACGCCTAGGTTGCAAAGCATGCCAAGGTCGGCCAAGGACGTTGTTAAGCATGCCGAGGACGTTGCAAAACATGCCGAGGACGTTGCAAAACATGCCTAGGACGTTGCCAAGCATGCCTTAGGTACCCACACCATATAAACATAAAAGTAAGGAACTTCTTAACCTATTGCACTATATATTAAATGTTACTGAAAAAATTCTTTTTTATTCTATTTCATCAATCGGTTGTACAGATTTCTACAAATTATATTTAATTTGTGAAATATTACTGAAACTAAATGCAAATTACCCTTGAAAACCAAATCTTTTTGAACTTTCAACAAATATCACAAATTATTATCCCCCTTCTCCTCCTTAACAATTGCCAGTTTTTTTTTTTTTTTTTTTTTTTTTTTTTTTTTGTTCTTTTTCTTTCCTAAAGAAGGATTGCCCTTAAAATAAATTTCATTAGCCAATCATCAATTAAATTCAAATTATGTAATTCAAAATCAACCAAATATTAGCAAAAAGAAAAGAAAAAGAAAAACCATTTTAGTGATCACCTTCATTCCCTGATATCACAATTTACAACACCATTAACAACATAAGATCCCTCTATCAACAATATATACTCAATCGATCAATAAAATTATTTGGGGCCTATTTGCTTAGCTGAAAAAAGCACCACTTTTTATTTTCATTTTCAGTTTTTAGTGGGTCCCACTACTAAAAAATTGGTTTGGTTTCAGCATTTTTATTTAGTTTTCATTTTCAATATCCTAAAAGTTTGATTTAAATACAAAAAATAGATACAACATTTCAGCGTTTTCGTTTTCAATGAATACGAATATAGTGGCATATTCATAAATATTTTGAAAACACAAAGTCGTTGTTTTTGTTGTTGTTGTTGTTGTTGTTTTTTTTTTTTTTTTTTTTTTTAAAGTAATGTTATGTGTGTGAGTGAGAAAAGTTACTTTTTTTGAAATAGAAAACAATGACCAAACTCGGGTATGATGTACTCTATATCCAAACTATATATTCAAAACAACTTACCAAATACTACCAAATATGAAAATAAATGTTTTTTTTTTCTATATTCAAATTCAGGATTTGAATTTAGAATAAAGAAAATAAAAACTCGATACACCACTTTTTGAAACCAAATAGGCCCTTGGTTCCTGAGATAGGTTTATATTTGCAAAGAACTGTAAATGGGAAAGTATATATTTTTTTTTTCCTTTGTGTTAAGCAAGCAAGCAAATAAAACGCAATTGAAACAAAAATAAACTAATTAAAAAATAAAAAAACAAAAAAAAACACTGTTAACCGTGCACACATACAGGACGTATTATTATATAACCACAAAACCTTTTTGTCCTCACTATTTTCTTACAACCAAACAAAACTTTTACCAAAATTTCATTAGAATGAATTTGTAAATTTTTTAAATTAGAAGTGAAAATGCATCAAATCCTTTGTGGTGTGGGGTGTATCTCTATATCTGTCTTATATTTTCCCCCTTGTCTCCTAAATCAATTAACTTGCCCCATTGCCGTAATCGTTCCTAATCAAAGCCAACAATACCATCACATGAGAAACTAAATAAAAAAAAAGATTTTTCCAAAATGCCACGATTGAACCATTACTCAAATTTGAAAAACAGCCAAAATATTTATTAAAATAATCGAAGAGATAAATGATGAGACTAAAAGGGCTGACCTGTTAAGTTTTGTCACCTAAGAAATGGATTTCATATGAAAATCATTTAGGTATCTCAAGCAGTAGGTCTCGTCCCAACCTTGAGGAAAAAAAATGTTACAAAAAGCAATTCATTACTGTATGAGGAGAACAACTAAGAAAAGCAATTCATTGCTGAAAAAAGTCCAACCAAACGTGAGTTAGAATGAAACTAAAACTTTTTGCACATGAAACATAAGATATTAGTGAGTATTTGACATGACCTCCATTGAATTGCTCTGAGAGTAGGTGAGGAAGAAAAACTTCATGAGACATATCCTTAGAAGATGCATGGGCACCTTGTGGATTTTTGTTGAGTAGATATTATTGGTTTTTTGAAGGTTCATTACTATTGGACTCTTTGGTTTTTGCATCCAATAATTTATTTGGCACAAAAATTAAAAAAATTGATGGACATGTGGCACTAAATTGAATTCTAATCAGAATTTAATTGGATTTGAACTCTTTGATTTTTGCACCTTATAATTCACTTGACACAATAATTTAAAAATTAAATAGGACACATGACACAAAATTAGACTCCAATTGAAATCTAATTTAAAATCTAATCGGATTTTCTCTAAACTTTACCTATTAATATATATTAATTTTTTTTATAAAAAGTAATTATGAAGACTCTCAATTGCAACTTGACTAATCTTTTATGGGTATAGGTAAAAATGTGGCTGATGCTAAGTATATGAAGATTGAAGACCTTGGTGTCTAAAATCCTTTGTTTAGGTACTTAGGAGTTTTTGTTTTTTTGTTTTTTGTTTTTTTTTTTCATTTATGGGAAGGTCCTTTGGACATTGATATTTAACTAATCATCATCTTTCAACCAAAAAAAAGCTAATAATCACTTAATATAAATTATATAATTTTTGCGGGATTTAATTACCTGAATTTAAAAATATATTCAATCAAATAAGGGACTTAGGGTATGTTTGGTAACTATTTTTTCCCCTTATTTTCTATTTTTGAAACTAAAACACTTGTTTGGCAACTCAAAATGGACAAAAAACAAAAACTGTTCTCAAAACTCAATTTGTGAAAGAAACTAAAAACATGCAAAATACTGTTTTCAGTTTCTAATTTTTAAAAGTCAATGAAAACGCACATTTAATTTAATGAATCTGTCTTATTTAATGAGTTAGCATTAGAGTTCAAATCCTAGTAACAACATATTTTAGTATTTTCTATTTTTTTCTTCAAAAAACTATCTTTTTAATTTCAGCTAACCAAACAAGTTTTTTATTTCAAAAATACAAGAAAATTGTTTTTTCTTTATATTCTCAAAAAAAAAAAAATTTAAAAATAGAAAACAAAAACTATTACCAAACATAACCTTAGAATTGAATGTGAGAGATTTTCTCAACCAATGCATCGAAGTGTATAACATTTTGCACATTATCCTCGAAATACAATAATCCAACCATCCTTATCTTTGCGTTACTAGTCCGCACTACTAACTTACTAAGTAATGCAAGAAACTCTAAAATAACAACACTACATTACTCCTTATTTTCTGTGAAAAGTGGAAAAAAAAAAAAAAAAAAAAAAAAAAAAAAAAAAAAAAGCAGTATGACAAGAAATTCTACAAAACAGCTACGACGTAAACCACCTGTATAAAAAATGGGGAGCTTTATTTGCTTCTCTATAAACCCAAGCAAACTTACAAGACCAAAAATTCTCCATAGAATAACATTTATTTATTGGAATAGTAGATTAACGAGCTATACAAAACAAATAGGTCAATTAATATGTATTCTGAATCAAGAGTTTTTTTGGTTTAGTGGCATTACCTAGTAAACATGAGATCTCATCCCTTCTCCCAAGTTGTTATAAGGGTAAAAAAATTTTGCTATTATATTTTGGTCCTTATATTTTAGGCCTATTTTTAATTTTCTTGACATTCAAGAATCAAAACTAGTCCTTAACTCATTAAAAAATATAGAAAAGAGAAAAAATTGATGTGGCTTTTTTGCCATATAAGTATATAAGTACTAATATGACCACTAAAATTTAAATACGTTAAAATCTTTTAATATTAGGCAGTTTGCCCAAAAAAACAGTTTTTTTTTTTTTTTTTTTGGTAAGCAAGGTACGTAATTATATAGACTAAATTAATTGCAAATTTGAAAATATAAGGACTCGATTGAATTATAAGAAAACTTGGGGACTAAATTGACAGTAAGCCTAAAATATAGGGACAAAAAAAGTAAATTTTGAAAAAAAAAAATCACTTATTACTTGATATAATAATTTAATTTTAGTGGGATTTGACTGATTGGTTTGAATTTTATTTCGGTTGACGAACAAATGTATAGAATTGAATCTCACCCCCACCAAAAGAAATTCAAACTTCAACCTTTTTCTATTTCTTTTTGTTTTTTTAATAGAAACTTCAATATCTTCACCTGAAAGTAAAAAAAGAAGGTAACAAGAAATGGAAAAATGTTTAGCAAAAAATAAAAAGTAACTTGAAATAGAAAAATGTTTAGCACTAAACAGGAATGAGGCTATTTTTCTCAAACTCACTAAGTGGTAATTAAAAAGATAATTTTTGTGTAATTCTAATCATACGATTTGATTTTTTTTTTTTTTTTTAACATAGTGGGTTGGAAAAGATTCTTTCAAAATTGATATTTTTTAAAATAAATATGGAATCTTTGATGTAGACTCATCAACCCCATACCATGTGATGATAAGTGTTATATCATGTGTATCATTAGAGTTTTTTTTTTTTTTTTGGTTGAGAAAACTGAAATTTTATTAAGAACTGGATGAAACTGATACATCATGGATAAGAGCTTGCTCTAGAAAATAAGGAGTCTCTTGAATCTAGGTAGTAAAATCAACAATGTCACATGCATGTTTGGCTAGTAAATGGGCTAGTTGGTTGCCCTATCTCCTAACGTGAGAAAACATTACCCCATAGAATTCCCTACACATTTCCTGCATTCCTTGTACAACAGAAGCCACAGAGGACGATGGATTGGATGAGTCACATAAAGCATGATGAATAATGAGCGAGTTGCCTTCAATAATAAAGTTGTGAATACCTATATCCCTTGCAAACATCAGACCTTGTTCAAACGCCATATCCTCTGCCTCTACAGTGCCCAATGGAACATGCATGTATATTCTTGCTCATTGCCGCTTCAAGCCTACCCTTTTTGTCTCTTATGATCACGCCAACACCCACTGCTTTTTTATCCGTAAAGACTGCGCCGTTGACATTAATTTTGAAAACATTTTCTGGACATGGAATCCACGACCTCACTCCCTCAGCCATCGTTGCTTTGCAAACCATATTCTCAGTTGCTACCTTATATGCCTCCATGTACTGAGAGGCCCAGCATACCAATTCCAACCCACTCCTTCGTTTCCCTCCATGCCGAACCTCATTTCGATTGTGCCACATGGCCTATGCGATATTGACAACCTTTGCTACCTTGTCGACGTTGCTTCATTCCACAGTCAACATGTTCCACAGTAAGTCTTGGAACGATTGCACCCATTCTTGGTTTAACAGCACAACAACTTTTGAACAAGCCCATACCTCTCGAGCTCTTGGGCACGTCCAAAACATATGGCCTGTTGTTTCAGCCTCCAAACTGCATTCCTCACAGAGCTAGTCGTTGTCCACTTTCTGCGCATGAGATTGACCTTAGTTGGGAGGATATCTCTGCATGCTCGCCATGCAAAGTGGTGAACTTTGTGTGGCAGAGGTAGGTCCCATATATTCTTCCAAAACTAACGCATTTGGCTTTGATTTGAGCTTGCACCTTGGTCGACATGTTTGGAGAGTCGCATGGCCACACCGTAGTCAATTTTAACACTAAACTTGCCATTCAGAGTTTTTGCCCAAGTCAGTTTGTCTATTGGAAGGCGAGAGCTTATCAGAATCCCTTTGATCACATCAGCTTCGTAGGGAACAAACAGAGCATCCAAAATGTTTACCTTCCAACTTGCTGAGGTTTGGTCAATTAGTTCACTTACCCTTGTATCGTGGTGTAGAAATTGTCTGGGTGAAGCAACTTTGTATGTGGTGGGTGAAGGCAGCCATTTATCTCCCCATATATGGATGTTGCTTTCATTGCCTACTCTCCACCATACCCCCTCTCTATCCAAGTTTTGAGCAGACATGATGCTATGCCAGTCAAAAGAAGGGTTATTACCAAGGGAAGCCTCAATGAACTCACATTGTGGAAAATACCTCACCTTGAGGACCTGATACACCAAGGAATTTTGGTTGGTTTGGCGCCTCCAACCTTGTTTGGCTAGAAGAGCCAAATTAAACTGTTTAAGTTGCTTGAAGCCCATGACACCATTACATTTTGGCTCACACATTTTCTCCCAACTAAGCCAAGCTATTTTCCTTGCTTCCTCCTTTTGGCCTCACCAAAAATTCCTTATCATGCTTATCAACTCATCACAAAGTGCATTTGACAATTTAAAGCATCTCATGGTGTATGTTGGTATCGCTTGGGCCACCACCTTGATTAATACCTCTTTACCAGCTTTAGGCAACATTTTTTCCTTCCATCCCACCAACTTTTTACGGAGCTTCTCTTTAATCTCGTTGAAAGTATTCCTTTTGTTTTTCCCCACCAAAGAAGGTAACCCCAAATATTTCTCATGTTGTTTTATTACTTGGGCTCCAAATCTTTGCTATATCTCCTCTTGGATTGCATTTGGTGTGTTACGGTTGAAAAACAAGGATGTCTTAGCCCGGTTTAACTACTGGCCTGAAGCATCCTCATACACTTTCAAGATTCGTTGGAGAGCCTCACATTTTGCCAAAGAAGCCTTGCAAAATATCAGGCTATCATCTGCAAAGAAAAGGTAGGATAATTTTGGGCCTCCACGACACACAGCAACACCCTTCATAACATCATTCGCCACTGAGGATTTAATAAGAGATGATAGGCCCTCTGTTCATAAGATAAAGAGATAAGGTGATAAAGGGTCTCTTTGACGGATCCCCCTAGATGGAAAAAAATTACCCCTAGGCACCCCATTAATCTTAATAGAGTATGAAATAGTTGTGACACACTTCATGATAAGACTCCTCCACTTTACATCAAAACCCAATTTTTCCATAATTTTATCCAGACAAAACCACTTCACATTGTTGTATGCCTTACTCATATCAAGATTTAGAGCCATCCCCCCAATAATTTCCCCCTTTGTTATGGCTAATATGGTGCATAGTTTCAAAAGTTATAAGAACATTATCAGTAATTAATCTACCATGCACAAAAGCACTTTGGGTATCATTAATAATGGAAGGTAGTATTTTCTTTAACCTATTAGCTATAGCCTTTGAAGCAATTTTATAAACCACATTGTATAAACTAATAGGCCTATAATCAGTTACCTTCTTGGGTGTCTTGACTTTTGAGATCAGAACAATATGAGTTTTATTGAAATTAGAAGGAGAAACACCATGATTAAAGAAATCCAATACCGTTGTTGTGACCATCTCTCCACATATCGTCCAAAATTGCTGGAAGAAAAGAGGAGGCATGCCATCCGGACCTGGAGCCTTCAGTGGGTACATCTGCTTTAGTGCAAGTTTAATCTCTGCTGCATTATAATTTGTACCATTAGAGTTTTGATGAGACTATCATTGTAGAGAAATTATTATTTACACGGGAGGACTGCTGATGTGGCTCTCCCTATCCAATGAGATGATATTATCTGTGTAAATATATGTGTAAGTTTCTTAATCTGCACAAGGAATAAAAAAAAAAAAATTACCATATGATGTCACATTTGCATAAATAATAATATTTTATTAGTTAGGAAGTTAGAGAGGATCATTTTAACAGCCCTCCTGATAGACCTAATAATTTCTCATCATTATTAGTACAACACAATGGTTAAAAGTTAAAACACAGCTACTTAAACTACTCAACTATTGGGTCAAGCATAATGTAAAGCAACATGGAACTGTTACCATCGAGCCACAAAACTACATTTTTTGTTCGATTCAAATCATACTGGTATTAAAAAATAAAACATTATTTTAAAACAAAATAGACTTGTTCCTGTTATCCCAGGCTTGTAATGTGTCGGTGCATGTTGGTTTTAGGTTCGGTCAGTGTGGTGTGGAACGCGGCTACATGGTCAAACAGGGTGGTGGTTACCTGTTAGTCAATGCGAGGGCGGCCCAACCAAATCAAAATCTGGTAATGGGAAACAAATCCCAAATCCCGTTATTCTAGAACGTGGACTTGAATTCTCTCTCTGTCTTTAGCACCGTTGATTCAACGGTAGGTCCATCCTACGGTCTGTATAGCCCCAAATTACAAAGTCTTTAGTACCGTTAATTCAACGGTAGGTCCATCCTGTCAGCTAAGCAATTAAAAAGTTTCATCGTTAACTAAGCTCTTAAAATTTGTAAGTGTTTAAATTTTACATTCTAAAATTTTTGAATTTGAATTTTTCACTCAAAAGTTGTATTCTGTTTTCGTTAGTAGCTTCTCTGTTCATATTTTTTGTTAACTGTCATATAAACTCGTTACGCGTATTTAGTTTATCTAATAAAATAATGCTATGTTATTTTTAATTATTTAATTTTTAGGTTACAAAAATGACGTGTTGTCATTTTATCGTGTGGCAAGTTTATGTGATACTAAACGAAAAATATAGACAAAAGAGATGTTAATGCAAATAGAATAAAATTTCGAGAGGTAAAATTTAAAATTCTAAAATTATAGAATTTCAAAATATAAAATTCAAACACACCAAATTTTAAGGGTGTATAATTTACAATTTAGCCAAAAAGTTTTCACACTTGAAGAGAAAAAAAATGGAGAATTTGAAAAAAATATTTAATATCAAATAATAACATGCTAACAGTATTAGAATCTAATAAATATAAGACATATTATTAAATAAAAATAATTATTTTTAAATATATATCCCTCGTTTATTGAATTTTAATAAGAAATCCAAATCACTACGCAATGCTAAATATAGGACCGGGTGGAGAAAAGTCACATCAACGTTACGTCACGTTATAGTTAATACTAGTTGTTAATATTATATCAATTCCCATTCCCATTCCCCCAAACCCCAAATTTTACCCGGAAAACTCATTTCCCAGCAATTTCCTTCATTTTGACTTCGGGGTCGATCTCTACATTGGATCGATCGCTCTCTCTTTTAATCTCAAAGGTCAGTGATAATCTCTCAACCTCTTAATCTTTTACAATAATTGTGTTTCTTGATTTATGCAATTGTAATATTATTTACCTGATCTGTGGCTTTAATTTTGTCCTAGGGGTTTCTCTGTTTTCCAGGTTCAAACCTAGATTTATTTGGATTTTTCTTAAGTTTTTGTTGTAAAATTGAATTATATTGCAGCTGTTATTCTAAGAAAAATTGTTGATTTAGGGTTATATAATGTGGTTGATATAGGGATTTTAGATTTGGGGGCAAAAAGACCAAAAGAGATTATGGCAAGTGGGTTTGGTGAATCAACAAGCAGACCTTCACAAAACCCTTCTTTTTCAAGCAATAACAATAATAACAGTGATGCTGGTAATTTTGAATGCAATATTTGCCTTGACTTAGCTCAAGACCCAATTGTGACTTTATGTGGACATCTTTTCTGCTGGCCTTGCCTTTACAAATGGCTCCACGGTCACTCGCAAGCCCAGGAATGCCCGGTTTGCAAGGCCCTTGTTGAGGAGGAGAAGTTGGTCCCATTGTATGGTAGGGGAAAGACATCGACTGATCCGAGATCAAAGTCTATTCCTGGTGTTGACATTCCTAATCGTCCAGCTGGGCAGAGACCCGAGACAGCTCCTCCACCCGAACCAAATCATTTTGCCCACCACGGCCACGGGTTTGGATTAACTGGTGGGTTGGGAGGTTTTGCACCAATGGCAAGTGCTAGGTTTGGGAATTTCACTTTCTCTGCGGCTTTTGGTGGTCTCATTCCATCTCTGTTTAACCTGCAGTTACATGGGTTTCCTGATGCTACTATGTATGGTACCCCGGCTGGTTTCCCTTATGGGTTTTCTAATTCATTTCATGGTGGCCATGTGCATGGATTCCATCAGCGTACAGGTCAAAGGCATCAGGATAATAATCTGAAGAGGCTGCTTTTGCTTATTGCATTTTGTGTTCTTCTTGCTCTTCTTTGGCAATAGCTTAGATCTGCTATCGGAACATGAGCAGCTATGCTTAGGGGTAACTCTTTGTGCGGTTGTTATCTGTTAGTTCAAAAACCCTTTTTGTGATTAAGAAAATTGTCTATATTATACTTTGTCTGTGAGTTTCTAACTCATTCTATCAGAATATAAAGTGTGGTTAAATGTTTTGGTTGTTCTCTCTCTTTCTCTCTCTAGACACAAAAGAGATACATCATTGTGGCTGAATATGATGTAGCAGTGGCATTGCAGTGTAAGTTGAGCATTTTATCTTTGCTCTTGCCCCATAAAACAACATGTGAGGGTTTCATTGTTTTAATCATGTTATTGTGATTTTTTTTCTCTCTCTAATATGGTCCTTAAAATGTGGCTATGATATCAAATATATCTTTTATGTACTTTTCCTTCTGATTTTGGTCTCATTACGCTATCTCAAACATGTACATACCTGAGCTTATGAGATGATCTGCATGATTACATCTAGGTCTAAATCTCCTTGTTGCCGGCCTGTTCATCCATCTGGTAAAAATGCATTTCTTTGTGTTAGTTGCTAAGATTTCTTCGAGTTAGTTGCTAAGATGGGTTTTGTATTTAGGTTTTGTTGCTCATTGCAAGCATGGGTCTGGATTAGCAGTGAATTTATTGATTGTGGGCATGCCTACGGCCTTCAATGTGTCTTTATAATTTAATGAGTATTTAATTGATGATCCTTTGAGTATGTTATATCATGGATTGTTATGGGTAACACAATTATGATTTGTTTTTGAATCATGAATTTTCTTTTTTCTTAGATAATATTACTGTAAAATTTATTAATTGATGAGGTAATAGAATAGGTTACATGTGTAGATGACTTTAGCTTGTTCTGCTGCTCTGTTTTATGCTTTCCATACCAATGCTGCTCTTGTTTATCACCTACTTTAAGTTTTTTGATGGGGTTTGCAGTAATTTTTCATGTTTGGCAAGATTTGAAAGAATGGAAGCTTTGATTTACCATTGTTTTGGATCTCAAGCTTGTAAGCTAAAGTTGTTAAGGTATATACAGAACCATGCATCAGATGTACAGTGGCAGTTATTGGAGCTTGGAGGTATCAAAAAACTGATGATGTTTCCGTAGTTTAATATGCTGGGAAAACTAGTGGTGAAGGCACTTACAGTTGGGAAGCTGGTGTTTTGAGATGATCAGTTAGTCCTCGGGAAAGTTGTTGGGCTGGTTGGTATCAGTTATTTCCTGTGATAGTTTTGTAAGGGTTTAAGTTATTAAGTTATATACAGACTTATGTATCAGATGTGCATGTTATTGGAGGTAGGAAGTAACAGAAAAACTGATAATGCTTTCCCTAGTTTAATATGCTGCTTCTGAGGAGACTAGTTGGGCAGCTAGTGTTTTGAGGGGATCAGTCAGTCCTTGGTAAACACATTGGGCACTGGGGCTGGTTTAGTTATCACCTAGTACTTCTGATTAGATAAGTTTCTTAGAATGTTTTAGGTTGCTGTTTTAACATACCCCTTTTTTGCTTTGAAAGAATTGCCAGGTTTATATATTCCATTCTGTAGTTTTATACGGAGGGATTTCAATCACTGTTAGATGTACAACTTTCAAAGGATTGTTGGATCATGATGACATCATATAATTCTTTCTCAATAGTATTGTACACAGCCTTTTACTTTTTTATTTCGATTGTTTGCATAGATTTGTTTTGTAACTTAAACATTTGCTGTTAAGTGTGCAACTTTCAGAGGATTGTTTGATCATGATGACAGCATATAATTCTATCTCAACAATGTTTTATGCGTCTGTTTGGGAATAACTTATTTAGATGAAACTGAAAACTTTTTGTTGAAAGTACTGTAGATAAAGGTAAAAGTTAGTTGAAATAGTATAGTGGGACTTATGAATAGTACCAACAAGTGCAATGGGACCCATGAATAGTAGCAAAAATAAGCTAAATAGTAAAATAAGCTGGCTTTTTAAGCCAATGCCAAACGCAACCCAATAGTCTTTTTTATTGCATAGTTTGCTGAATAAACATTTGCTGTTCAGTGTTCAACTTTTTCAACAATGTTTTACACAGCCTTATATTCTTTTTGACTGCATAGATTTGCTATTAAGTGTACAACCTTCAGAGGATTGTTGGATCATGATGAAAGCATATAATTCTTTCTCGACATTGTTTTATGGTCTTTAATTCCTTTTTTAGTTGCATAGATTTACTGTGTAACTTTAAAATTTGAGCCCTTGATATTTATACTGTAGTCGATTTGAACTACCTGACTTAAATGACAGCTTCAGAATTCAGATCCATGAATTTGTGTTCAGTGGATTCAGTTCCGAAGGGCTGTTTTCAAGTTTCAACGCATAGAAGAGGTTGAGTATCAAGCCAGAGATTCTGAGGCTAGTATTTGGCTTTCTTGAATAAAATTTTCTTCATCCCCAGTGTGATCTACAATAACCACATAAGTCAGGTCATTATTGTTTGACTTCAAATTACAATTCATTTGCTTATAGACTAGAAAACTCTGTTGTATTTTTTTTTTTTTCTCTTCTCAAAAGGCAACAAATTGAGAATACTTTTTACATCTTTTGAATGAGCATGCATACAATGAAGCGTGACTGTATGAGTAGGCAGAGCTTCCATAATGTTCATGTTTGTTGGTATTTTCTAGGGAGCATTTGGCTATGTTTCATATGCAATCAAGGACTTTCTTTTTATGCTTATCTGAATGTTCTTGAGACGCGTCTTAACTGGTTAACAAAGTCATGCAAATGTCGTTAATATCTCTATGGTAGATAGTAGTAGGATCTTATATTCTTATGGCATCTCATCCATGATAATTAATTTTGGGTAAAATGGTAAATTGCAGGTATAGTTCTTTTGAGTGTAGTGCATTAGAATCATTAAGATTCCCCAATATGATCTTTAGTTTTGCCTAGTGCTTTTTTACCATCTCTAAGGGCACTCAGATTAGTGAGTGCATAATAGAAAAAGTGCAATAGTTTATACAATATGGCTTAAATCAGTCCCGCATTAGACTTTTAATATGTGTGTATATTTACACGCTACAGTAACCGTGTAAATATACACGGTTACTGTAGATGTGTATTTAATATTTTAATATATTTTTTACACTACCCGATGTATTCTCTCTCCCCTCTCACTCTCTTCTTCCTCTTTCTTCTTCTTAACTTATCTGCTTACAAAAATGGCAAAAGCAGGTGAGTACAATCACTAAAACCACCATGATCACCAGGCTTTCCAATAGTCGGTCACCTTCACCATCTCACCGACATGCCCCACCGCCCTATCTTATATGCATGAACTTTCTATTGCCCATCCCTAACCCTCCTCCTATATATCATTCAAAATAGAAAAACCCATGTCAAATATTGGTGTTTTACAACCATGTTAATTGTTAAATCAGCAAAATATGCGACTTTGTAGCAAATAATCAAATGGGTTTACCCTGAAAAGTTGTGGGTTTGTTCAAGGTAGGATTGTTCTCATCAGTAATAGCCATTTTTGCTTGATTAATTGAAGGAAAGAAACAATCCCACCAATCACCACTAGACAATGACAAGATCAAAAGCATGGCAGTGGGTTTAGCTGAACTCTATTGCCAATATTCATTCAAAGAAGGTAATATAAAATGTAGTGTAAAATAGATAATCTGATGTGAAGTGTTTTGAAAAATAACTGTAAAATATAGAAAGTAGGTTTTTATGCTAAAATAGGCGAAAAGTTTTGTAAGAACTAATGCTAATGCTCTTAATCTTCTCCAAGAATAGGACCGTCCCACTTACAAAAACAAGCCAACTGGCCAACGCATTGAGCCTTAATAGTTACAATCTCTTCTTAATATAGAAAGCTTCCAACTAACAAATTTTTTATAAAGAGCCTGAATTAATTAGAGAAATATATTTTCCCCTTTTCTTTTGACTGGAAAACAACTTGCGTTTGTGATACTGGTAAAAAAAAGGACTTTCCAATTGTCATAAATGGCCTTCTTCTCAAAACGGTGATGTTCTGGCGACATTTTGTGAAGCCAAATTGACAAGCCTCCACTCATGACATTGTTTCTCTGTCACGGTGAAAAGCACATTGCCATTTGAGGATGATGCCTCTTAAACAAAGTAATGTGACATATACAAAAAATTTCATAATATTTTTCACAACAATTGAGTTAGTAGAGTTTTTACTAATTTTCATTTGGACTTATTACTGACAGTCTGATACCATTTTTTTTTTTACCTACAATTAACAATCTGCCACATCAATGGTTGAAAGTTTTTTTGCAAATTTTTTGTGTCACTCTCTCAGATTTGGATCAAGTGCAATTACCTTATATTTCTCTCTCTTATATATATATATATATTTTTTTTTTTTTTTTTTATCATTTTCACTTTTCATCTTTAACTTTTTCTCATTTATTTTATTCAATAGTTGAGATTGAAAGTTGCTTTTTACAATTCTGAATTTCAATCATTGAAAGCAATTACATAAGGTGTAATACCTAAGTATTGCATCTGATCTCAATCCCTTTCTCTCTTAAACAACTCGTATAGTGTAGATACTAGGAACTTGTATAAAGTAAAACGATTCTCTCCCACTCTCCCACTTATCTGCATAGTGCTTTATTCCTTATACCTCTTTACAAACATGCTTTGATTACTTGAATTTTTCATATATGGTGAATTTTTATTGGATGAATAAGAAAAAGGACTTCTTAGTTTTATGCTGTCTTTTGCTCTAGTTCAAGCCACGGATAAGCTTTAATATGGTGTACCATAGGTGTAATACTTGTAATCACATTGTAGTTCTTGTGAAGAACTAAAAAGAGTCAAGAAGCAATTACTTAGTTAGTTAGGTACAATATTTAATTGGTTAGTTGTAAGATTGTAAAAAGTGGAGTCGAATTGGTTACAAGTTGTTAGTTAAGGTTGTATAAATACTTGTAATCCAGAACATTTCGTCATTAAAGAAATAAGACAGTTTCTCAAGTCTTTTTTCTCCTTTTCAATTCTCCCTTTCAATTCTTTCTTGGAATGTGGCTACCTCAAATTAACTCAAATTCTTTGTTTCCTATTCATTTTCCCTAAAACCATATCCATTCATTACATGCTTACGTCGGGTCAGAATATTTTGATCAATATTGCTAGGCACTTTCTTCCATACTGAAGGCCCCAGTTCAAAGAAATATGCGTTGTAGCAATTTTTAAAGATGCTTTTCATCTTTTACTGTTGTGTTGTTAAACGTGGTTCATTGTCCATTTCTGCAATTTTATATGGTCCTAAAATAGTTTCTAGTTTGAGTCAAGTCTTTTAGTTATAGTCTCCTGTATTCTGATCCACAAGTTTAAAGATAGTTTTTGGGCTGTGGCCCCTTTAAACTCAAAGAGATTCAGCTTTGGAGCACATGCATTGCTTGGAATCTGATATTATCCATGGTAAAGCGACTCACTGTTCCGATTGCTTGTCGGATTTTTGTTCTGTACTAGTGTGACTTAGCTTTCATTTGCTACTAAAAATAAATGCAAATGTGATACACGAAAGGAGGCTAATCTATCTGAATCTTAGAATTGACATTTTTGTTAAGCTTATTTGTGAATTGTAGAGTGAAAGAGTTGCTCTCTCTCTCTCTCTCTGTGGGCCAAAAATAAAAGAAGGGAAAGTGTAAATTTTATTGTGATATTACAAAATGAGAATGCTTCCAGGCCTGTAAATGTGCAAAGTATGTAATGTAATGATCATGGTAGATCATTTAACTTTGTGCCTCAAAAGTCCTCTGTTAATGTCAATCATAGATGATGGGAATTGCCAAAGTCGCTTTGTTGATGGACATATGAACACGGTGGGCCTAAGGGCCTATTACGTTCTACATTATGGCAGTCAATAAGGCCATGCTTTTGTGGGCTGTTCTTTTCAATATGGTACACGATTCTTGTCTTCATCTCACGCTGGATTGGGATGGTCTAAAAGTCAGGCTGATCGATAGTTTTAATTTGCTCTGGTTCTTCTGTTTTGGATTAAAATTTTATAAGGACCATGTTTATCCCATTTAAAAATTTTCTCTCCAAAAAAAAAAAAAAAGTTGAATCAATTAGGCAAGTGGAGCCAAGTGTGGTATAAAGAGGAATGTTTGAAGACAAATAATCGATTCTAAAATGTGTCACAGAGGATGTAAAATTCTGAATAATTTGAAATCTGTATCCTACTCCTACCTCCACCAATATTCTTACACACTCCTTTTACCTTCTCTTCGGAGTTCAGAACAAATCCTCATAAATTACTTTTCATAAGGGTAATGCAACTACTTTCTCTGTTATGTCATAGTACAATAGAGCACTTACATGCTTACCTTTGGAGAGTTTGATTTTTTTTTTTTGAAAAGTCTATGAACATCACTTTTGTGACACAAATTTGAGGACTTTCTCAAAAAAAGAAAAAAAAAAGAAAAGGTAGATCAATATAAATATAATTATCTACCATTTACTTCATCAAATTGTGATAAAAATTAAGTGTGGTCATATAAATTTTGTTTTATTTTTAATCACTAAGGCAGTGTCACACCTAGAGATCAAGGCGCCTTTTGTTAAGCGGTCATGGTGCTACAATAAAATTTTTATTTTTATTTTGTTTTGACCCTCTAAAATGAAAATTTGAACACTCTAACCCTAAATTTTTTTTAAGCACAATTAAAATAACCTTAAATATGATCCTCTTACCAATATCTTGGCATTTTTAAACCAAAAAAAAAAACCCCAAAAACTAGCTAATTTAATCTAAAATCTTGAAAATAAAAATTAGTTGTCGAATCTGAAATACTTTAAATTTGTTATTTGTTAAGTGGGGACTAAGGGTGTGGGACAGGCCAAGAGTGATTGAGTGAAGATAAAAACAAATATTAACACAACAATTTTTTTTTTTTAATATCTGCTTAGAAACAGCCTATCTAACTTTTTGCTGAAAATATAAAATAAGTAAGAACTCACATGAGACCCACAAATAGCAGCAAAATAGATAAAGTTATAAGTTGGCTTATAATCAATACCCAAACACACTTAATACAATTACAAAGAACGACAATTGTCAAAATTGAGTTGAATTATTAAATAAAAGAATTGTAAAGAGTTAGTAACAATAATTAATATGTTTATTGTATTTAGAAACAATTGATGATTTTCAAAATTTCATCTTAGCAATAATAATTAGTATGTTCATTTTATTATAAAACTATATGCCAAATGAACTAATAGTTTATATTTTATTTTTTTATTAATATCATGGACAAATTTATAATAAAAAAACATGGTAGACCATAAAATTCAATTCCTATCTAAGATTTATCTTTTTATTGACCTTGCTAAAAAAAAATCCTGTGTATAGTGGCATGAGACACCTGTGCTTCTATAGATTATTGTACACATTCGTTTGGTCATTAAATGCGGTGTTTGAATTTTGATACTTTATTGCCCAGATCAAGACAGGAAAAAGAGTCGCCTGGGGCTGCTTGAATTTGAATGCACAAATGGATTTACGAGTACAAGTCAAATTCAATGCTCTGAACGAGGGAGATAGAAAAAAACCATTAAAAAAAGAAAAGAAAGAAAGAGCTGGGGGGCATTTATTAGTCATTCAGAAGCTTCTTCGCAACTGCAAGAAGTGCCTTTATTCTAGGCCTCGAAGGTTTTTATGATTATATTCTATCAAAAAGTTCAATGGTCTTCAAAAAAGAAAATAGTGGCAGAACCACAAATTTATCTTGAGGTCTTTGGGGTTGAATAAAAAAATATTAAAATTTTTTTTTTCTCTCTATTTTGTCTATTAATTATTTCCACATTATGTATAATAGTCTAAAATAGTACTGTATATATAATTTAACTATTCTTATCGTTCACAATTCACAAAGACGTTCCTGTAGTTCAATTCTTAGAAGTTTGAAATATCAATCATTAAAAGTTAAGGTTTTGTTTGATCACGTTATTTATATTTTTTAGAAATATGTATGAGTGAAAAAGTATGAACATATATATAATATTGTTTAAAAACTAAAATTTGTTGCTTGAAATGTCATACCAAACAATCTTTAAATTTTCAAAATTAGAACTTAAAAGTGTATTACTTTTGAGTTTGGCTTACTTTCAGTACTTTTTTAACTAAATCTTCTTTTATTTTAATGAGAAATTATCACATCACCCACTAACTAAATAAAATGTGAAAATTAAAACTTATTACCACTTATTATTGTTCATTTAAAATAAAATGACACCTTCAATTAAAAAAATACAGAAAATAAACCAAACCCATTAGTTTTTTATTTTTATTTCCGCCTTCCTTTCTTTGGAATCATGAGTCAATATTTTTTTTTATAAAGGTCAATGGTTCAAGAAGGGAAGCACATTGGCTAGCTAGTTGTATAAAACGAGGCATTATAGAATTTGAAGTCTTCTATGAAGCACAAAATTTAGTTTTAGATTTCCCATAGAAAAAACGTTTGACCCACCCACGAAAGTAGATGTAGGTGAAGGTACTTCGTTGGACTCATCACCGACGACGTATTATTAGTTATTGTGTACTCTAGCTTGTACTTATTTGGTAGAATTCCATGTGCAAGCTCATATAAGCTGACTTTCTTCATCCTTAATTATTATGACACACACGTTTTTGGGCTGCGGACCATTTTGTCGGTGACCACAAGAACTGTCGTGATGTGGAGACTAATTAAGCATATTATTAGTATGAATTTATTCATAAGTTAAATTATAAATTTCATTCTTCAACTTTCATAGGTTGTTAAATTCAGTTTTCTATTTTTGTTTTTTTTTTTTTTTTCCAGATCTTTAATTTTAATATGTTTTTAATTTAGGAACTTTCTTTCTAGTTCTGTCTGATATCATTGTTAGTTTTACTAGACTTAATAGTACGGATTTAATAGAATGATTACATTAAGAACAAGTAGAATTTTAAATATATATATATATATATATATATAAAGAAAACTAAGTTGAAAACGAATCAAAATTAAAGTAAATACTTTTTATTTTAAACTATATTTTTTTTTCCTACGAGAAATTTAACCTATATTTTACAAATTTATGTTTCAATTTATAAGTATAACCCCACACACACACACACAAATTATAGACTATATTTATTACATTTGGCGGAATGCTAAGGGCCACCACTACCCCTTAATGATTCCTATCCTATACCTATTATGGACTCTTGAGTCTTGACGCTTTGCAAGAGGGTTTTTATCGTGTATAATCATTCTTATGCTTAAATTTTGATAGCAAACCCCAATTTTCATGAAAATATACTTGCATGAAATAAAATTTTTCGATCCTTTGTTTTGACTAAGCACTAGTAGTAAAACTAAAACCGCATGATTTTACTTGAAACATATCTTTCGTGTTAATTAATAGCCACATGCATGGATCATTACAATTTATTAAGTTACCTTGTGCATCATTTTGCATTTCCTATCATACAAGAAGAAGAAGTGTCACAATTGGATCGCTACTTTTTTTTGTATACAGTATTACGTATAAAAAAGTTTCATAATATTATTTTAAACAATTAATTGAATTATTTACAACAATTAAATTAACGAATTTTTACTTATTTTTATCTAAGCTCATCATAGATATCGTTTTTTTAATTTACCATTAATAATTTGTCACATTAAGGATTGTGAAATCTTTAGTCAAATTATTTATTTATTTATTTATTTATTTTTGTCTATACCGACTTTCCCATAAGCAAGTATATATTTAACTAATTTTTTTTTCTTTTTTTGATACGTATTTAACTAACTATTTCTTATCAAAAAAAAACTACTAACTATTAATGCTATGAAAGTACTATCATTGTCTAGTTATGGACCAAGCGCAGCTGATGTTGTTCCTCTTGGTCTATCAATTTTGTTGATTGTTACACTATTGATGACATCAGCCATGGCTAATCTTTCTTCTAAATAATTGCTAGTCCTTTACACACAATAATGACATTTGCAAGATTGACACAATGACGTGCATTTTCAAGATTAACTTTCATGCACAAACCCTTTGAAGTTAGAACCTATTTAATGTGATATACATAACTAGCTATGATCGAGGACCAATACATTAAACCGACTTTTTCCAAAATATATATATATATATATATATATATATATATATATATTAAACCGACTTTCCACCGACTCTGAGATAGTACAGGCATATGTCTGACCAAATTTCACAACGAAATAATCCTTAAAATTATACACTCTCGAACACTACTAGGCTACCTCGTTTCCGTTAATTTGTACAGCATCTCCCAAAACACAAAAACAAAAAAAAAAAAAAATCTTCTTCTTCTAGAAATGAGAAGGTTTAAAATGTGGAAATGAATACTTTTGTTGGGTAGCAAATATCATAGTTTTTTTTTTTGGTTGAAAAATTTGAGTTACAATCAATAACATGAGGGTGAGGTTTGAACATTAGTTCTCCTTATAATTAAAAGAGAGAACATGTAATATTGCAAAGTTATAAGGCTTTTCATGTGAATAGCAAAGTTAGGAGTAATTATTAGCGGACCTTGTTAATTAAAAATGCTACATTTACAACATTTTTACAACAAATTATAGTTGATTAGTTGTTATTGGTTTTAATTTGAACCTACCACTGAATTTACTTTTATACCCCACTAATAACAACCAGTAACAACCTACCATATAGAATTTGTGGAGAAAATGTTATCGACATAGCATTTCTCTTAAATTTATAGTGTGATCCACTATTTATGTGAGATGAAGTATTGAATAATTAAATTAGTAAATATTTTTTAGAGAAAATTAACAACAAAAATTTTGTGACCATGGTCACCAAGTCAGGCCTAAATTCGTTGTAGTATGTGATAATATCTCCAAATATATTAACAATATTTATGCTAATGCATGAACTAACTCGAATGAGAAACATAGAGCGGAGATAAATTCAATCACAAGACCAATTACTTTTTAGTTTGATAATTACAATAAATAGGAGAATTTGAATCTTGATTCTTTTAATAAAGGAGAATAAACTATACAATTGAATAACATGGTTTTTGACAAATGACCAATTACTTTGGTATCATAATAAAATATTAAAATTTGTAATAAGTGAATAATAATAATTTTAATTACTTTAATCAATATTCTAACATCATTGTATTGAAAAATTAAAAGTTTAACTATTTAAGTTATGTTGCTGGTTGTAATAAAAAAAAAAAAAAGTTGACATGTTGCTAATCTATTTTAAGTACAAAGAGCAAATGTAATGCACGAATTGGAAAGTCCATGGTCGAATTATAATATATATATATATATATATATATGGGGGCCGGTTAGTCACTAAAATTATTAAAGTCAAGTTAATTGAGCCTGTGGCCCATCCGAGGATGCAAATCTGTCCAAGGAGGCCCATATTAGATTGTTGGGGTAACCAAACGAAAGGAAGAGTGAATATCACGAAAGGTGAGTTCTGTATTCGTCCGAGGACAAAATCCTTCTCAGCAATATGAGTCCTAGGACGATCAGAATGCCATCTTGTTACAAACGTATTTCGGAGCTACGTCACCACTAAAGGTGGGATAAGGGACTAAGGGTAAGAAAGAGAAGGCAAACAAATATCTATAACAACAGCTGCCTCCGCATTAATTGCCTCTCAACCAACTCTCTGGCCGCATTAATGTGGAGGTGATGCCTGAACAGTGTTGAAGCAGCCTTACAGCTGCTAGTAGGAGGTTCCAGAAGCTGTTAGATGGGACAGAAAGAGATCCCTTGAACCCAACCTACACGTGTATGGTGAAGATGATATGAAGAAGGCAGTATATAATATGAAAGAAAAGCATGCAGAAAAGGATCGGAACATAAAAAAAAACACAAAGAACACTCAGGAAAAAAGCTTAGAAACCAAAGAACTGTACTTGTTTCAAAGAAAAACAAATTGTTATATTGGATCTAATCCATCTATAAACGTGAGGTTGAATCATTTTACTTTTAAAAGTTAATCTAGTTCTTGAACACTCACGCTCTACAAATTTTATTGTTTGGGCCTTTAACGTACGAACCCAAGACCAGTTTAGGATCGTTACAAATTGAGTCCCTACAATATATATTAATAAACATGTTTGGCTTACTTTCGGTACTTTTTTTTTTAAATGAACCTCCTTTTATTTTAATGAGAGATCGTCACATCACCTATTAACTAAATAAAATGTAGAGATTAAAACTCAGCATCACTTGCTATTATATATTTAAGGACATGTCTAGTTAAAAATGTACCAAACCCTTAATAAACAAAGCTTAGAGAAAATTTAATTAGATTCTATAATTGAATCTAATTTTGCATCATGCATCCTAAATTATTTATTTTTAGAGAGAGTTTTATTTCTTAATTTTGGAGTCCAATGTGGGACCACATCATAAATATCCATTCAAGTGAGTTATTGCATACAAAAACCAAAAAGTCTAGAATTAATGAATATAAAAAAAAAAAATTAAATGGACAATTTACATTTTTTACCTAATAATATTCTTACAAGAATTTTTAAATAGTTAAAAAATATATATAATAATGACTACCAATAATATTTAAACTATATATGTCAGAATTATACTATATATCTTAATGTATATTTTTTAAATTTATCCATGCATATATATTAGGTTACAAGCTAGTGATCCATAAAGAGAGCTTATAACGCACTTTCGTGTATATAATTTTACCTATTTTACTTCATTTATTTGTACTTTTTTAAAAATATAAATTTATAGATCCCGTAGAAAGGAGATTGTACTATTTACCCTTTTTTTTGTCCAAGTTTTATCAGTAAATTAAGAGCATTGAGTTAGGACAGTAATTAAGAGTATCAAGTTAGGACAGTAAAATAACCAAGTATTAAAAATTCAAACTTGTTTATTTAATTATTCAGCCAAAAAAAAAAAAACTTGTTTATTTAATTTTATTTTAAACATGAGTTGAGTTAGAACTTTATCACCAAAAAAATGACATGTTCAAGTTTTGTTCATTTTCTTATTAAATAAGTTCAAGATTGTTCATGAGTTACTTGAATAATTTATTCTCTTTCTATATATAATAAAATTACAACTAAAATGTTTTAGGTATTCACAAACTATAAATTTTTACTACGAATGTATTATTTATACTATCAATAAACTATAAATAATAATTTAGTATCATGTGAATCTATTTACAACCTTGTACAATCATTTTAAGTGTCATAAACAAGTATTTTAAATTATTATTCGTTTAATAACAATTTTTTTCTCGAACTGAACTCAAGTTGTTCATAAATAGTTTGATTTATTTACAACCCTAGGTGGAGTTGACATCATCTATGAAATGAGATTATTCTAAAAGGAATATGATAATATATATATATATATATATATAATTATTTATTTATTAGTAGAGGAGGGGGAATGTGGGGTTCAAACTCCAAATACCAAATATCATAAAATTAAGGTGATGGTACCATTGGACTAAGACTCAAATCCCAAATGATAATAAATTTTTTAATAATGTAATCTCTGGATCTTATAAGTTATAAGCAAATAGTTTTAACAATGTCAATTTAATTACTTTTGGAGGACCAGGCACAAAGAGAATCAATAATAGAATAAGGGTGTGTTTTGATACTACTTATTTTGTTAAAATTGAAAAATTATTGCTGAAAATACTGTAAGTAAAGGCAAAAGTTAGTTGAAATTGTACAGTGAGACTCATAAATAATGTCAAAAAGTGCAATGAAACTCATAAATAGTAAAAAAAATAGACTGAATAGTGAAATAATTTTAATTTTTAATCTCCATCAAAATGAATAATTAAGCTAATTGGTTAATAGACACCCCAGCAAGTTGTCCCCCTGTTGAGTTATAGTTGAGTGCCAAGTCACTACCAAGTAGTGAAGTACCAACGTGTACCCAGAAAATTTTGGAGAAAGAATCCGAATATACCAACAAGTGTATCATGCAATGTCACCTTCAATCATTTGCTTTTGGGCCCGAAACTAAGGAGAGTTTTTATCGCGTTCTTCTACCTATATTAAAGAGAAAGAAAGGATCAATTATCAGAATGTTGGAAAAAAAATATATTTACAAATATCAATTGATAAGAATCATCTCCATTTATTTTGAAAGGAAAAGTTAATGATGCCCTAAGGACATTAGTTTATGAAAAAAAAAAAATTTTAATGAAAAAAATTGATTTTTAGTCATTGAAAATTAATTATTGTTTTTAAATAAGGGAAAAATTAGTGGTTAGAACATTGTCACATTGATTTATGAAATATTTTTTTAAAATTTTTATGTAAAAAAAAGAAGTAACTAGATTTTTTTAATAGCTTTATATATTACTCATAAAAATGATATTAAAATTTTTCTAAAACAATCTATAAAGACCCGACTTGGGTTCCAAGCCTTGCACGTGGATGGACTTAGGTCCAAGAAGCCGAAAACAATGAATTTGTAGAGGAATGAGTTGGAAAACTGGGCTTTAGTTGGTCATACAACGAGCTAGATAGACTTGATGACAAAAAGATAAAAATGGACAACTGTAAAATGAAGAAAGAACGTTCTCGGCGAAATCTGAGGACAATGGTTCTTCTATAATGCTCTTAGATAACATTACAAGTTTGATTGTGGATTGCCGTAGTATTTCTTTTCTTAATTTTCCGATCCCCTTATCTCGTTTCCTCCTTATTCTTTTATACTCTCCTCCCTTTTCATCTCCACCGTCCACCTGTATGCTAGATGGTTAGGACTGATACTTGTCTTATCAGCCCTTCTCATAAGTCCTCAGGTAGTAGCTGTAAGACTGGAATACACTATTCAAGTATCACTTTTACATTAATGCGGTCAGGGGATTAGCTGCAGTGCATTTAATGTGGAGGTAGTAACTTTCTCCCTAGATATTTTGGGATTCATCCTTATCTTATATCTCTGCAATGCTTGTCCGCCCCAACTGAATTTCAGGGGTTGTCATCCTTGCTGTCAATCCATCTTCCAGGACCTCGGCCAAGTTTGGCCGAGGAAGTTTTCATCTTCGGCACACTCTTCGAAGCCATTAGGACCAAACCCCACCTTTTATTTATCAGCGCAATCTCCTCTGACGAAGACATCTCATTCTCGGGCAGATCTTTGTTCTCGGCTCGGACCACAGGCCTAATATATGAATAAATAATGAACTTCTGGGCCCAAGGGCCCTACACAATCCATTAACAAATGAACTAAGAGAATTTGTTAGTAAGACCCTTTAAAAGAATGGATATATGGTTGAGTTCAAGTTGCATCTAGTGTAACTTTAAGTAATTTTACACTACTTAATATTTTTTGATTGAATGTGAATTTGACAAATTCACCGTTAAATTATATTATCTCCATATGTTTTCCATGTTTGAAAATTTCAAGTTTTGCCTATATATATATATATATATATTAATAGGCAAAACTTAGAGAAAGCTTAATTATAATTTGAAATAAGAATCTAATTTTATGCCATGTGTCTAAATTTATATGGGGACCACACCATAATTATCTACTTTTTTTTTTTTTTTTGATACCCAACATAAAACAGATTTCATTAAACTAAACTAGAGTTCAAATAGAGTACATCGTACTGAACATGAGCTGCAATTAAGGGTGGAGTATCCTCCACCCAGATAATACAATTAGAAACCAACTTGGCATATAACATGAGCCGCAAAGTTTCCACTCCTATGGGTGTGGGAGATTCCAGACTCATCGAAGCAACTAAGCTCCAACCTTGTACCTTCAACCACTTTTAGGATGCTGCTTGGAGACATGTTGAGCACACGCAAGGCATTGACCACAGACTGTGAGTCACTTTTGAGGACAATCTTCTTAAGGTCGAGATCCCACGTGAGGCGAACACCCTTTTCCACTGCTCTGGCTTCAACTTCTAATGGCCCCAGTGGCAATTCAACCTTTTTACTCATAGACCCTATAAGAAGGTCCCTCTCGTTCCTTATAACCACACCAATTCCACACCACCCCACCTTGCTGAACATAGTACCATCAGCGTTGACTTTATACCATCCCTTATGTGGAGGTAGCCATGGGCTCGTGGGAGGGGAGGGGGGGGGGGGGCATCCTTAACCGTGGAAGTTTCACTTGCTTGATTTCCTTAACATAATCCACCACCGCCTTGATAAGCACCATTTGCCCTTTACACTATCCATCTTGAGTTACATTGTTTCTGTTATTTCACAAACTCCACGCCGTTACCACAAACACCACCCAAGCAATAGTAGGTCAAACTTCCAAAATCTCCCACATTACATCAATGAACTCTCGCATTGAATCAGGAACCAGGGGTAGCTAAATTTTCGTATCACTCCACACCTTCTTAGCGTAACTATAGCCCCACAAAATATGCCCAGACGTCTCACTACAGCTACACAGATTGCAACCATCCTCCTGACTCACCCCTCTGGTAATAAGCTAATTCTTTGTTGGAAGAATGTTCTTACAAGCGCACCACAAAAAATGTTTGATTTTACTAGGACATTGCAACTGCCAGACCACCTTCCAAATGGCTTTCATTTTGGAATTATCGGAACAACTTCCAAACTCGGGCTTCTTACTATATTCCTTCAGCCACTTTTGTGCTACGCCATATGCGCTTCTGATGGAAAATCTACTATTGTTAGTCCAACTCCAGATGATAGAGTCTTCCGGCAATCGAGGGCCCACCGGGATGCTCAAAATTGATTCAGCTTCATAGGGGAGGAAGGTTCTCCTCACCTTGTCCACATTCCACCTTCTTATCTTAGGGTCCATTAGATTTGCCACCATTTCTGCCTCTCCTTGGGGCCTTCTTGGGCTGTCCACTCTAAATGAATTTGGCTTGGGAAGCCATCAATCCTCCCAGATATGGACACTACGTCCATTACCTATACATCACCTCGTACCCCTCTCAATAATCCCCTTGGCAGCCATAATACTCCTCCAAGCGTACGGGGGTCTTTTACCAAGTTGAGCTTGACCAAAAGAGCTCTTCGTGAAATATTTCGCTTTATAGACTTTATGAACCAGCAAGTTGGGATTCTGTTGTTGTCTCCAACCTTGTTTAGCAAGGAGAGCCAAGTTGAAAGCCTTGAGGTCCCTAAACCCCATGCCCCCATCATTCTTCGGCAAGCAAAGCTTCTCCCATGAAAACCCATGCTAATTTCCTCTCTTTTTCTTTTTGCCCACACCAGAAATTACTCATCATGGAGTTCAATTCCTTACATAACATTTTCAGAAGTTTGAACACGCTCATTGTGTATGTTAGTGTAGCTTGTGCAATGGCTTTTATGAGGATTTCTCTACCTGCATTAGACAGGAGTTTACCTTTCCACCCTGCTATTTTCCTCCCAACTTGGTCTTTAATGCGATTAAACGCTTTCCTCTTCCCTCTCCCTACAATTGGAGGAAGCCCTAAGTACTTCTCGTGGTGTTTAATGATTTTGGCCCTGAATTTCTATTTCACATGAAGCTAAACCTCTTCCTTTGTATTCTTGCTGAAAAATAAGGAAGTTTTCTCCTTATTTAGTTTCTGCCCTGAGTCATCTTCGTAATCCTCTAAAACCTTGATCACCCTATCACAATCCTCAACAAAAGCCCTATAAAAGATGATGCTGTCATCCGCAAATAGAAGATGCGAAACTCTTAGAGCTCCCCTACTCACCGCAACTCCTTTTAAGTTTCCTTTACTCTCCTTTTTTTTTTTTCCAACATTGCCGACAAACCTTCCGCACACAATAAGAATAGATACAGTGAAATGGGGTCCCCTTGTCGAAGGCCCCTTGAAGGGAATATGTTACCTTTAGGTTCTCCACTTATCAAAACTGAATAGGAAATCGAACTCACACACATCATCATTAGAGCAATCCATTTCTCGTGAAATCCCATTCTCCTTATTATGGCTTCAAGATAAGACCACTCGACCCTATCATACGCCTTGCTCATATCAAGCTTCACCACCATAAGGGCTTCTTTTCCCTTCTTTCGTTGGTCTATAAAATGCATTGTTTCGTAAGCAACCAGCACATTGTCTGTAATCGATTTACCAGGCACAAATGCACTTTGAGACTCATCAATCACCTCCGTAAGGACACCATTAAGCCTGTTTGCAAGCACTTTAGAGATAATTTTGTATACCACGTTGCAGAGGCTTATTGGCCTAAACTCAGTAATTTTCTGGGGAGAATGGACCTTCGGTATAAGGCAAATATAAGTTTCATTAATACCTCATGGCAGTACACTCGAATTTAAAGCAGACAACACACACTCTATAACATCAAGACCAACAATTTCCCAGTACTTTTGGAAGAAAATAGGAGACATATCATCAGGACTAGGGGCTTTTGTGGGATGCATTTGTTGGAGAGTGACACGAACTTCCTCTACCTTAAACACTGCTAACAGGTCCCCATTCATCTCCTTGGAAACCCGAGTAGAAATTGCACTCAAGCTCTTGTCAAAACTTAAAGGGTTGTCAGTCTTGAAAATGGTAGAAAAATAATCCAAAATAATGCTGTCAATACCTTCCTGGTCTTCAACCCAAACACGTTGATCATTCAGCAATCCACCAATCTTATTTTTTCTACGCCTTTGTCTAGCCGTGGCGTAAAAAAACTTTGTATTGCGATCTCCTGACTCTAACCATAGAGCCCTTGACCTTTGTTTCCACATGATTTCCTCCCTAGTAAGGGTCTCATTAATTACCTTCTTCAGAGTTTTGATTTCCACTGCCTTATCAAGCACACCATCAAAGACTTCCAGTTGCTGAAGCTAACCCTATTTCTGTCTCAAGATTTTATTAACATTCCCAAACACCCTCCTATTCCATCTCTACAAACATTCTTTACAGCTTCTCAATCTATTCGTGAGCCTAAACTCCAGATCTCTCCTCATCGGGTCCCAAGCCTTTTCAATCACCTCCCTACAACCTTCTTCCCTAATCCACATTGCCTCGAAGAAAAACCTCTTCCTTATTGGTTTTTGTGGCTGACGACGATAGAGATATAATGTTAGTAGACAATGTTCCGAAATTGACATTAAGTAGTGGTGCACCATAGCTTCAGGAAACTTCTCACACCAACTTTCGTTTACCACCATTCGATCAAGTCTAAGCTTTGTTCTTTGCTCCCCAAACCTTCTGTTGCACCATGTGTATCTTTTACCCACAAAACCCAAGTCGAAGAGGCCACACCTGTTCAAGCACTCTCTAAATTCCCTCATCTGTCTTGTGTCTCTGTCCAGACCCCCAAGCTTCTCATCTGGGTGAGAGATTTCGTTGAAATCACCAAAAACAATTCATGACAAGTGGCTTTGAACCTTTAGCATTTCCAATAATTCCCATGAGATGCTTCACTTCGTCACATCTGGTTGTCCATAAAAACCAGTCACACGCCAAGGTGAAGTCGATGGATTTTCATATACCTTCATATCTATATGAGAGTTGGAACAACTCTTAAAACGTACATCCGTACCCTTTCTCCAAAGCATGGCCAGTCCGCCACTTCTGCCGTCACCGGGAACCGTAATACCTTGAGTAAAATCTAACTTATTCTGAATGCCTTTAATTTTGCTTACTCTGGCCTTTGTGTCCGATAAGAAGACCAGGAGTGGATCTTTCGCTCTCACCTCATCGATGAGTGTTCGGACTACCGAGGAAGACCCCAATCCCCGACAGTTCCATGCAATAACACTCCGCCATCCAAATGCTTCTTCCCCACTGTGTTCTGCATATCATCTTTACCTTTTCTCCGCTTAAGATCTTTGATGTTGGGGTCTAACTCCTGGAGTGGAGTTGGACCCTCTCTCTTTACTTTAATTGGGTTTTTTCCTTTACTTTCTGGTTTAGACTTTACTTCCCTTGTTAGCCATTTCCAATGTTTACTCGATGGGCCTAACATTTCAGCTATCCACCCTTTCTCTTTAACGTAGCACATAGCAAGAGGGCCCAAATCTAAGCCCACGTTAGTTGGGCCCCCCACTTTTGCTTCATTCTTTATAGTTGGTGCCAAAGCACCCACATGCACTTTGTCCACTTCTTGAAGATGAGCTGTCTCCCACTGCATACCAACTAATGGTTCAGCTTGGTTAATAATCTGTACTTTGTCCTGATTTCCCAAAGAAGCTTTCGTTCCCCTATCTTTCCCACCCACTTACCCCATTAAACACCAGACTTTGGTACATCAACATCCATAACCAGCCTTAAGCTTGAGCCAATGGCCCACCTAGTTTCCTTCGTCCTACACTTCAAAGGGAGATTATAGATCTGGATCCAGAACGACGCCCACCTTGTATCAATCTCCTTTTGTAAAGTTGTGATTTACAACTATATTTTATATTGGCTTTATTCCATGACAAAAAGTGTTATAATTGCTTTAATTTATTTCCTTGTATTTTGTGGGATTTTATTGTATTAGGTTTAGTATTAAGTTGGTGAAGAATCGTGCATAAAATGAAGAATCAGTGGATTTCGCGAGCGTCTCGCTAGAAGCTAATCCGCGACAGAGCCACGTGAGAAGCACATGCTGGAAACTGAAGAGTCATGCCAGCCTAGAGAATTTCGCGAGTGTCTCGCGGGTAAGGCCTTCTCGAGAGACAGTCGCAAAACATTTTGCCTAGAGGATTTTAAGTGTGACTTCCCTACCTTTCACCTATACTCTATATACCCTCATTACCCACAAATGTAAAAAGGCCATTCAAAGAGAAAAACCGTAGATAGGTTTTCTACAACACACACCCCTATCTTTTAGAGAGAGAGCTACTCATCCTTAGTGTGAAATCCTTGTTGCCTCTTCTCCTTCCCTCTCACATTGTCATACCTTGAGAGGAGATTTGTACTCAAACACAACCCACACCTTTTCAGAGTGTAGAGAGTGTTTTGGAGCTTGGGAAGCTTTGGAGAATTGCTAAAAGAAGCCAGTGAGGCTTAGTAAATGCAATCGGATGGATTGCGGGATCCGGAAAGCTAGACAAGACATGGTTTCGAGAAGCCTTATTGGAGTAGAAGCTTGGAGGGCTTAGGTATAGCGGGTAGATTAGGCTTGGTGGGTCTCTTGTTAACCCATGTATCCCAACTGATTATCTAGTGGATCAATTATTGCTTGGAGGGCGGCGAAGAGATTTTACGTCGAGGACTTCGGTTTCTTCTTCGATAACACATCGCTGTGTTGTTTTTGTGTTTGCATCTCTCTTCCCTACTCTTTTACCTTTCATTTTACTACTGTGTTATTATGAATATGGGTTAGAGTAGCTTGTTTGTTTATACGCTTGCATTTACTCTTTTCCGCACTTAGTATAAGTTAGAGTAAAATCTATCGAGCCGTAATTTTAATTTGGGGGTCTAAATAGTTCTTGTATTTTCACACATTTTTGAGCATGCACCTTTGGAGTAAGTTCACCTTCAAAGTCTTGGATGAGAACTAACTGTTTCTCATAGCTCCAAGGACACATCTCAATCACTCTCTTTTTATCTTTCCCATCCCCGAACTCCACCAAGAAGAGATCCTCATCTATCTTAAAAATTTGGACCCCTTTATTTGGCTTCCACAACATTCTCATATTTTTCCTTAACACATCTAAACTGATGCATCTTTGGGTCAGTATCTTCATCACAGCACAACATTTTTCGACTTCTTTTGAAGCTTTAATGCTACTGCTATCTAGTACTATCCCTACATCTTCCTCCTCAGTAAATGTTAGTTTTTTCCATAACTCCTCTAGCTCCTCCGCCATCAGCTCCTCTTCTCGTGGGGTTCAACCCTACAAAGGACAAGGTGGACGAGGGGTACACGCCACTGCCTCACTCAATAGAGGTACTACACTTCTTGCAAGCAAAGCTGCAAGACAAGACTGCTCTACGTGCCTAAGCCTGAGAGCATAGAACTTTTTGTTTCCCCAATGACTTTATTGCCTACTTAAGTTTGTGCCATGTGTTCACTTAAATTTTTTAATCTTTGTGCCAAGTGAGTTAAAGAGTGTATAATACTAAGAATCTAATATTAATGAACTATAAAATTAAAAAAAAAAAAAATTAACAGATACTCAATAAAAATCACCACACATTCTATTTTATAAAAAATTAGAAGAAAAAAATGATCATAAGTAGTATTAAATTTAGGTAAGAATTTTAATATGTGACTAATTATGTTTACTTAAAAAAAAATAATTTAACTAATTATTTATATTTTTATGATAAAAATTGTGTTTAATTTTAAATATATCTATACATATGCATTAATGCATGTGTTACATGCTATTTTTTATATTAATAATTTGACTAATTATTTATATTTTTATAATAAAAAATATGTTTAATTTTAAATGCATCCATGCGCTTGCATGAGTTGCATGTTAGTTTAAAATAATGCATAAAAAATGAGTTTGTAGATTAAATGATAAATAACATCCGAATAGTATAAATATTGGCATGCATGTTAAGAATATATAATCTATAAGGATCAGATTTGAATCCCTAGTCCAGATGATGACCTAGGCTCAAAAAGCCCAAAACAATGAATTTGTAGAGAGTGGGTTGGAAAACTAGGTTAAAATGAGTTGGATCATGAATAAAATAGGCTCAGTTGACAAGAACAAAGAAACAAATTGAATTAAATTAGAGAAAATCGTCCTCAGTACAGTCCGAGGATATCAGTTCTTATATAATCCCTACAAGTTTGATTACATAGTTAGTTCTTGATTGCTACAGTGTTTCTTTTGTTATTTTCCGATCCCCTATCCATGGAGGATCTCTTACATTATATAGTTCCCTTTGGACGATCTTGATCCTACACTTGTTGATCATTTGAGCCACTACTTGAGTGTTTGTCCCATCAGACACCTTCTCTGGCCTTCTGTGAGTTGTGGTAGCTAAGGCAGCACTGTTCAAGGGTCTTCTCCACATAAATGCGGCCAAAAAGTTAGCTGCAGGGCATTCAATGCGGTGGTAGCAGCTTTTCCTTAAATATTTCCTAGCTCCCATTCTTCTAGTACGTTCATAATGCACGTCATTCTTAATGAAATTTTCTGGAAGGTCACTCTGAGTGGTAGAATATAGGTTTGATCTATGCTTCGTTTATCCGAGGAGACAATCACCCTCGGACCACCTTCCCCAACCTTTCCACTTGTATGTTACTTATGGGACTCTGAACTTAACACCCTTACTATTGTTTATTCGTCCTCGGCTAAAGCTTAAGGTTCAATATACAATTTTGGGCCCCTATCCCTACATAATCTAAATGTGAAAATTTTTCAAAATATAAATTCAATAATAAGTTATTGGATGATGTAATATTGCTTACACATCTTTCTCTCTCAAACATGTTTTTTTACGATTTCTTTTTTACGTGGGTTGGATTTAATCTTATTCGATAATAAAAAAAATTATCAATTCAGCTAACTCACTAAATAAAATAAAATCTAAATCAAGCCACATGGAGAGGACTGATGCTTCTTTATTTGTAATTTTATATCCCCAAACTAAAACATGCCCAAGCATTCCAGTTAGTTTGCTTACAAAGCATTATAGGAGTAATTTTCTACAACTAATTAATAGCAACTCCTACCACATAATTCAATACAACTGAGCTTTCCAGGATGCTTTCTGGAATTAATGTGACATAAGTTTTTTCACCTACAGTATAGAAGGTGGCACATACCTTTAGAAAAGCGTAAAGCTTGGTTATAAAGCATGGTTCTTTTTTGTTTTATTTTAAATGCTCTGCTTGTTTGGAAGTCTTAGAGACTTTGGAGTTTGGTCGCTGAAGAATACATTTTCCCTGGAGTGCGATGGTTCAACTTCAATATATGAGAGATGATCGAAAATGAAAAATGAAACTTCTACTGCTAAATGACAGAGATTATAATATGACGGTTAAGCATCAACAACCATGCCATATGGATTTTTCCAATCCATTCGAAAAACGAAAGCTGTGGTCAAGCCCAAGGCATGGAAGAACTTGGCAATGAGCCAATGATTCAACTTTGAAGATTCTTCAATGCATGGGCGATTGGATTATTTTTTTTTAATAAAAATATAATTGTACTTGTTGATGCTAGGGATCACAATGGATCGCTCATCCACACAGTTTTGGATCAGAGTGAGTAGAGTGACACCGGTGTTGTGCTAATATACTTTTTTTTTTTTATATGATACAAACTTATGGGCACTATTTTCAAACCCGGACCTGACCAGGAGGTCGGACTGGGAAAATCAGGAACCGGATTGAAATCCAGTTTTTTAAGCATAGAGAACTGGGCATATGTGGCAATTCCGTGAACCTCTAAAGTTAGGGTTGGACCGCACGGGTCATGCAAAACCGGTGGCAAGAACCGTGCGGTCCAACCCCTTAGCATTTTTTTTTTTTTTTTTTTTTTTATAAAAACAACTTAACACAATTTTATTCTACTTAATTAAATTATCCATCTCTTACAAGGAATAAAAAAAAAATTATAATTAAAATCCTTCAAAGATATTCAACTTTACTTCAAAAATTAATCATAAATTTTAATGTTTTCATGGTTATTATTTTATTTTATTAACTTTCTTATTTAATTATTAAATATATGCTTGAAAATCATTAAATTTCCCTCACATATATACATATATTAGTCAATTTTGCTAGTTTTATAAATTTAATATATATATATATATATATTTAAGTTTTAATTGATTATTAAATTAATTATGACATCATCACGGTTCGATCCCAATTCAAACACGGTTCAATCCTGGTTCAACCTTGGTTCGACTTCAAAAACCTTAAACCTTTCTCTTTTACAGTTTAATGAACGGTTCAGGTTTCAAAACCATGGTTATGGGTAGTGTTTATCTTTAAAAACCGACTTGTAAAGAGAGAATATCCAAAAATCATAACATGTGAGACACTACAATCATAACATTATATATGGGCATAGCATGACTACGATTCTCTCCATGCAAAATAAGGGCGTGAAAGTGGAATTGGATTTGTTTAGGGGGATTTGCTCCCATGATTGTTGTTTACGGGCTTAAGGGTGCTAGCACTCTCCCATTTATGTGAATCGCACTCTTTCTGATTTCCAAGGAACCACCCTTTAATACATCGTTTTCCTATAAATGGAAAATTTAGTTGGACAACCCTTGGATTATTGGATCGTCAAAAGGTAGAGAATCATTGCCCATTAGTATTTTTTTTTTTTTTAGTTTTAAATTGTAGACAAATAAATAAACTAACAAACAAAAAGGAAAAAGTTAGTCCAAACTCAAATTCACCACAAAACCATTTTTATTTGAGCTTTGAAAATTGATCGTTTCTATTCAATAATGGTCACATTATTTTATATTATATACACATTCTTTCATATCATATGTTAAGCGTAAACATTTGGATATTGTGTGAAATATTTCACATCAAAGAGTGTGAAACTATAATTTTTTTTCTTTTTTCTTTTCGTTAATAATTCCATTTCTTAAATAAAAAATTACGAATTCCATAAGTCAATAATGATATAAACACATCCATTTTCAACCATATTTCATAACTTGTTGATTTGGTCAATTAAAAATTGTGGATATATATAATTAGCAGTGGGCATAAATTGCCTAGAATTTACGTTGTGGAATTACATGTGAAATTGGGTGTATCTTTAATTTTTTTTTTTCTTCAAACAACCAATTTAGGTAAGACATTGAATTTTTTTTTTACTGAAAAATTAGCATTCTCCTTCACAAACTCTATTGGAACCTACCACACCCTAAAATAAAAATAAAAGGCATAGTCAGTAAAAAAAGTTGGTGACAATTTATACGTCACCATACTCTTTCTTAAGCAACCCCCCCCTCTCTCTCTCTCTCTCTCTCTCTCTCTCTCTCTCTCATACTTACATTTTCATTTTTGAATATTCTTCCTCTTACTTTACAAGAAAAAGAAAAAGAAAAAAAAAAAAAAGTGACAAGTACCTGTGAAAGAGATGTGGGACCTTAAGGGAATCCGTAATAAAAAAGGTACAAAACCCATCTCTTCTACACAATGACCAATCTGAACTCTACCAAACTTCCCCTTGTAAAATCTTGACTCAGCCTCTCTGCATTGCACTCATTCCATTCCAGCTAGCCCAGCCATCCAGCTATATTCCTTTCTCTCTTATTTTAAAATTCAATCAAAACCGTGTCCAATATTTTCAACCTTTATATAACCTCACTCGCACACACACCCAAACCCCTTAGATCTCTCACTATGCCTAAACCATTACTCTTTTCCTTTCTCTTCCTTTCACTTTCTCTTCTCTCCCATGCCACCATTCTCACTCTCTCTCAACAATTCAAAGAAGCTCCTCAATTCTATAACTCCCCAGATTGCCCCTCCATAACCGACACAAACACAAACAAGAACAACAACAACAACGTTATTTGCTATGATGGAGCAGTCCACGTGGCAATGACCCTAGACACCCAATACATCCGAGGTTCAATGGCTGCAATTCTCTCGGTTCTTCAACACTCTTCGTGTCCAGAAAACAACATCTTCCACTTTGTCACCACCGCCACCGCCAACGCGTCGCTCCTACGCGCCACCCTATCCACCTCCTTTCCTTACTTGAAGTTCCAAATCTACCCTTTTGACGACACCCACGTGTCGGGCCTCATCTCCACCTCTATTCGCTCAGCTTTGGACTGTCCATTAAACTACGCTCGGAGCTACTTGCCAAACATCTTGCCTTCGTGTGTACGACGAGTCGTTTACCTCGACTCCGACCTCGTACTCGTCGACGACATTGCGAAACTCGCCGCTACTCCGCTCGGTGGCGACGACACGGTCCTCGCTGCTCCTGAGTACTGCAATGCAAATTTCACTTCCTACTTCACTCTCACTTTTTGGTCCAACCCTTCTTTGTCACTCACTTTTGCGAACCGAAAGCCGTGCTATTTCAACACGGGTGTGATGGTTATCGATCTTGATCGATGGAGAGCTGGTGATTATACGAAAAAAATCGAGGAATGGATGGAGTTGCAGAAGAGGATGAGGATTTACCAGTTGGGTTCTCTTCCACCGTTTCTGCTTGTGTTTGCTGGGAAAATAGCTCCAGTTGATCATAAATGGAACCAACATGGACTTGGTGGCGATAATTTTCGTGGACTTTGTAGGGATTTGCATCCGGGTCCTGTGAGTCTTTTGCATTGGAGTGGAAAAGGTAAGCCTTGGGCTCGACTGGACGCTAATAGACCGTGCCCTTTGGATGCTCTTTGGGCTCCTTATGATCTCTTGCAGACTCCATTTGCTTTGGATTCTTAATCGACTAACAGAGTCGGGCACAGTATATAAAGCTCACACTTTTGCGGAGTTTGAAAGAGGTGATTGGTAGACAAGTTTACAGTGTGCGTGAGTGTGTTTTTTGGAGAACAAGTTAAGCTCTTTCTGGCGCTTCATAGTCGGAGGGGCAAGGAAAGAAAGGAAAAGGATTCGACTTGAAAGGAGGAGTTTGTTCTTGTATATTATACAGCTATCAAACGCATTGTTAGCTCAACAAAAAAAAAGAAGGAACACATGCGTTATAGTTTTAAATATTCTAATTGTCTAATAATAAGGATAAAAATCCTGAAGAGAAATGGGGTTCATGAATTTCCACTCAGGGATGTATGATATGTAAATTGTATCAAAGTCTGTAATCTGTATAGCAAAAGAGCTATTTTTTGCGAGCTGGTTTAATTCATGAATTATATCATGATGATATATACTTAATTTGTCTCTAAAATTATCAATAATGAAAGTGTTTTGTAGAAAATGTCATTATTTCACCTAACCTTCGATCTCTCCAATTCTTTTACTTAATTTGGATTTGGTGTTTGAATTTATAAGAGTTCCTTTTCTTCTTTTTCAATTGTTTTACCTGTATTAATTCTAATCCCCAGTTGATCTTTAGGTTGCTGTATCGATCAGTATACAGTAGTTGAAATGGAAGGTATTTATGAGACTAAAATTTGGAGAGTCTAATCCTTTGATAGTTATGAAAAGATTGAGTAGTGTTTACTGTTTAGTGACTAATCTGTCACATTCAACCCAGTCAGATATTATCATAGATTTGGATCTTTTTATTTGTTAAGCTGCTAAGTTCTAAAGATTAAGCTGCTAAGTTCAAAAGAGGCTTTGACATTGATAATAACTGTTTAGTGTATACGGTCCTGTCAACGTTACTCCTTTAATTTTTCAAATGAGAGAGCTTTTCTTTCTCTCTTGAATCTTCTACACTCAGTTTTCAATCCCTGTTTTTTCTCTCAACTAGGTAGTGTATGTTTTCAAGTGGATATGGCCTGGAAAGATGATTTTGCCAGCTACTTCGCTTGCTTCAGCAATTCGAATAAAGTGATGGCAGCCATTAATGGGTAGTCGTTAGAAATAAGTGATTGATAACATGGGAAGAAAATTTAATACTCTCTGCAATGATTTAAGTATTAGCTTAAACAAGATTCTCTCAACCGACTTTTGTAATTTTATTTTTTTCCTTTTATTTTTCACTAAAAAAAGATTTATTATATATAGAAAATAAATAAATAAATTATGATATTGTTATGCTTCTGAGCTGACCTTCCAATGAAATGTATTTTTTTAAAATTTTTTTTTGGTACCTTAGTTGTTGAAGAATCTAAATTTATGAAGAAAAGAACAGCCAAAAAACAAAAGTTGATGAGTAGGCAAATGAAATTAAAATTAATACTTCTTTTTTCCCCTTCTCTCTCAACTAGTATTTATTACCAGCTTCTTCCTTTTATCTTTCCCATACCATTAAATAATGTAGAATGCCAGCTGGGGTATATCTAAATCTGGATGACAATCATAACAGCACTACTTCTAGGCTTCTAGCTTGAGTCTTAATCGACCAATTTCCTAATCTTCCAAAATACAAAAGAGCAAAAAAAAACTAAAAAAAAATTCACAGTCATGGATGCCTGGTCAATTTTCTGCTGCAAGATTAATTGATTCTGTGTTTATTGAGAATATAATAATTTTTTTTATTATATATAAAAACAAAAGAGTTAATATTTTTTTTTTTTTTTTGAGAAAGAGTTAATATTATTATTGATCGTACGTTCTGGGCTTCTGGCTTCCTTCATTTTAATTTATTTGTCAACTAAAAGACCATTCCAATGCCAACCTGTAATATGATCCTCGTTTTAAAGCTTTTTCTCTTTTTTCCTTTTGTGCTTGATGCCTGATGGGACTTAGGGCCGTTTACGCATAAAAAGTTTTAAATTGACTCTAAATTTAACCATGCCAAATATGTCAAGAAAAGTCTAATATGTTGGACTGGTATTATTACCCAATTTACACGCGGTAATGTTATTGTTATTACGAATACAAATTCTTTATATCACTTTTTATGTTTTAATTTATGTTTTATTAATCATAATTTGTCAAAGTATTTGTTTAACTTTTTTTATATGAAAAAAAAAATAAAAAAATAATGATAAATTGTGATTGGTAGAACATAAAGTGGAACACAAAATGTGATACAGAAGATCTGTCTGTATTCTGTTATTACATATTATATATATATATATATAGAGAGAGAGAGAGAGAGAGAGAGAGATAAGTTCAAGTTACACATTTTCTACACCATTAGATTTAAGTAAATGTAACGGTCCGGTCAAAAAATTAAACTCACTGATTACTATCTCATTTATTATCCCTTATTTATGAATTTCCATATTTTTCTCCACTCCTAAAATGTGCTCACAGTCTCTCTCTTCTCTCCTGGGTTTTTATCTACCATGTAGAACAGAAATTTGTAAAAAACTAAGGACAGTGGCAAACAGTTGCAGGACATTATCCAACACTATCAAGCAATTCAGTGGAGATTATCGAGAAAAAAAATCAAGCAACTCTGTGGAAATATTTTTTCAACAGTTTGTGACCTTGATATATTATGGACCCAATACTATCAACTATCAAGGATATTATCCAATAAAATTATAGTAGTGATTGGGGGACAAATTTGGGACCTTTGGGTATGATCAACGTCAAAGATGCTCAATGCCAATCAACTGGGGAAATAATCCTCAGTTCCACCTTCACCAAATCACTATAATCACTACTATGATTTTATTTATTTCAATAAACACTAAAATTCAAAACTTAAAATGAAAATTTATCTGTATCTGCATAAAAAGAAAGTAAGATTGATTCATTTAAATGAAGATCTATCCAGATCTACCCATCTGCATGAAATTAAAAAAATTGGTATACATTTTTGCCGAAACAGGAGGTTTGGTTATGGTGGGGTGCTCTTTAGTAGAGATAAATATGATTTGCAAGGTATTGAAAATGGCTGTGTATCTTCTAATCAAGTGGAAAGTGGAAACCAATTAAATAAGGAAAAGTGGAAAGTGGAAACCAATTAAATAAAGAAATAGAGAAATAATGCTAATATTAATTAGGAAAAAAAAGGAAAGTAATAGTAACATTTAATGAAATTTTTTTAACCATTGGATTTTTTTAGAAATCTACCGTATAAAAAAAGTGATTAGTTAATTTCAAACATAAAATAATTAATTAAAAAATAATGATTTTAAAACTACTATTAATACTAATTGTACTAAAAGAGACTTACAAATTAAGGAATCCGAAACTTATTTATCTTTTTATAAAATTTAGTGTGTATGGGATGAAGCATACATTCGAAAAAATAATCAGATACTCAAAGAGGACTAAATACTCTTATTTGTCAAAAAAATTTATTTATTGTAATATTATTAAAATAAAATCAATTTTTTTTTTTTTTTGTTTTGAGAACCTACATTCATTATCATATCATCTAAGTTTATAAATAGTATAATCATAATGTTCTCATAAATACCTTACTATATATATATATATATACACACACAAGGTAGATCTCATTTATTTTCAAAGTTTAAATATATAAAGTTAAAAAAAGTGTCGGTAGGGATAGCGAAAGAGAGCAAAGAAGTTCACCAAGAGGCCCAACCCAAGACATTGATAGCTTGATCTTATGAAGGACTTGGATGTGTGACGCGTGGCAGTGATTTAATGTGTAACAATTTTTGTACCGCGTAGGATCCTGATCAGACTTTGAATAAAAGGATCAGACTTTGAATAAAAGTACGTACTATGTTGATGGGCCCCATAACCCTTTTAAGTCCCAGTTCCCAAATTTTGTTGGAAATCTCGGAATCCGCGGTTGGCACACGTTATATCAGATCTGTCACTCAGCTTATCAATGTGCAATACAAACTATTCATATGGGAAACACTAGAGGAGTGCATGGGTCGGGTTGGGTAGGGTTGAGGAGATTTTTTGACCCAATCCATCATGGTGGGTCAAAAAAAAACCCAACCCATCACATAAGTCTAACCCAACTCACATGGGTCGGGTTGAACCCATGAGTTTGAAAATTTTTTTTTATTATTAAATTGAGTAGAAAAAAAAAATTAAAATATTAAAAAAACCTAAAAATTAGTATCAATATAACTCCTTAAAGGCAAACAACATTAATGACTAAACAACAATAGTAATTTATTAGGATTTGTGTGAACTAATTGGCTTTTATATATGATAGGAAGAACTGGCTATTTAAAAAAATTTATTAATTATATAATATATTATATATATATATATATATATATCTTAAATTAGTATTAGTAGGAGAAACTAAGGAAATGCTGCTCTATAACTGTTTTTTTAATTATTAAATATATAATATATATTTTAATATATATATATATATATAAAAGTGTCCTACAATTGATTTAAAAAAAATTATTAAATATAAAAATATATTTTAAATATATATTAAATATGGGTAGGTCGGGTTGGGTTTGGCGGGTTTGTAATTTTATGACCTAAACCCAACCCAACCTGCCATAATTTTTTTTTTGTAACCCAACCCAACCCACCAAGCCTTAAAAACCGACCTAACCCGGCGGGTCGGGTTGGGTTGGGTCGGGTTTGGCGGGTCGGTGGGTTTTCTGCACACCCCTAGGAAACACAAATTTTATTTTATGGGAATAATTTTTTTTTTGAGAGAGTTTCAACCTATAACATTCGCTCCTGATGATAGCTCTTTATTATCAAACCAAGACATCAATCAATTTTTGGTCTAGGCAGGGATTAAATTTCAGATCTCTTATACAACCGTTAGAGATTTTACCAGTTGAACTAATTGGAACCCACTGGAAACAATTTTTTTTGCAAGAAGAAATAAAGAATAAGAATTTATATGTATGTGATAATGTTTGTGATTTTAATTTTTAACCACACCTCTTCTTTCTCCACTAGTTATCTTTTCTTAAAAAAAAAAATACAAATATACAGAAGTACTTAAATAACTTAGTCCCAAACCAAAGTCACAGTAAACAAAATGGAAAATAGATTGATTGATTAAAAATCAGAGTCTCAGTTATAATGAATTAACAAAATGGAATTCAGAGTCTCAAATTCAATTGTAAATAAATTTTGAGTTGGTTATGAATGGTTGGATTTGATTCAAGAAAATATTTGTTTATGCTTGTTTGTTAAACAAATGAGCCAAATTTAAGACTAATTTTATGCTTGATTATTAAATGAGTTAATATTAGACATAATAATGTGTTCGTAAACAAGATTATGAGTATGTGACTCAATTTATATATAATACTGTATGTTTTTATGTATACTCGTATAAAATATATGCTTTTGTAAACTTGAGATTGAATTGTGTAACTTTCTAAATAAATTCATAAGATATCAAATTGTTATTTATACTTTATTGACAATATAACCAAACTTAAACATAATCAAGTTTATTGATAAGTTCGAGTTCCTCTCATATTCAAAATAAAATTAAATGTATAATTTGAACTTTTAATAAGAAAGCCTACTATGACCGATGAACCAATAAAAATTGTGAGAAGTCTATGTAAAATTATTCCAGTAATAACTTACTATCTTAATAACTAGTGAAAAAAGTTTGTGAAATAGTCATGTTCTTAGTATTGATCATTTCATAAGTTGGTCGACTATTTCCCAAACCAAGAATAAAATAAGAAAATACAAATAAATACAAATAATGCATAAGCTATTCCACCCAGTTGTACATTTATATAATGTTTGATATTTCTATTTTAAAATTTTTAATGGGATTGCATCTGCTGCCCAATCTTTTTTCTTTTCTTTTTTTTTTTTTTCTTTTTTTAAAAAAAAAAAAATCTATAAATAATAAAGAATTAAACGATTGAGCATGCTTCAAGTCAATTTCAGCTGAAAATCTATGACATCCGAGCGTAGATGGCAAATTTTATAACTTTTTTGTGTTTATGTGCTCGAGATTCTCATTTCCAAAAAAAAGTATTTTGTACTATATTATACTACGTTATAATGGTATCAAAATTCAATAAATGAGAGATGTGTATAAAAATAATTACCCACTAATACGTATCTTTCATTTGTTAATAGGGTAGTTATTTTTTACTGACATATTTCATACTTAATAAATTTTGATACTGTTGACATGATATCATTTGATATTAAATATTTTCTTGCACGGTTGAGGTATAGACCTCAACCGGTAAAAAGAATAAACTTACCAGCTACAACAATGTAATAGAGGGTAAATTTTTTTTTTTAAGCCTAATAGAGGGTAATTAGTTGAATTAAGAGCAGAAGAAAGTGAAGACAGAAATTAAAAAAAGAAAAAGAAAAAAAGATTAGACAGAAAGTTACTTTTTTTTCAAAGATTTTCCAATTGACTTCCTATTAACTCTATAAGAATATTCTTACGTAATCAAAGATTAATAAAGCAACATCATGAATCATGCATGTCTTCAGTTTGTCAAAAGAGGGGACAAAGGTTAAAATAAACTAATAAATAAATCGAAGAAACGCGTTTGAATTAAAAGTAAAATTTCTCTTCTTAACTTTATATATGCATGAGCATGATAGCGTAAACTTGCAGCTGTACATTATACTATAAATTGTAAATCACATTATACTGCATGTTCTTATATATCGTAGTATTTAATTCAATGCATGAATTTATGGTAAATATTGTTTGGCTTTTGTAAACGCGTGTATTATGAATCTGTTAAAAGAAGAATTTAATGGATTTCACTCCATTGAAAAGTAACAAAAACAAATAAATAAATATTTTTTTTAAATATTACTTTTATTTTTTTATTCAATATGAATTTTAAGAAATTTCTAAAAGTTCCAATACATGCCAAATTTGGTTTAGTTCTCCCATTTCTTTTTGTAGTTCAGCTATATATATATATATATATATATATATATTTTACTCAGTTCATATTTGATGAAGTTTAATGCCAAAATTAACTCGAAACAAAAACACTCTCTTAATTCGTACTTTAATTTTCTATCCAAAGTGATCACATTGTTGTTTAGTTGGGCTTTGATGCTTTCCAAATTATTCTTCTCTGTAGTGTGTTCATAAGCATTTTGTTTGTAACATCACGTTGTATCAATATGTTTCATAGTTAATTTTGCACTAGAAGGAAGATTTTTCTTAAATATAGAAGAAGAAGAAGAAGAAGAAGAAGATGTGGTACACATTTATTAGGAGAAACACTTTTGAAATGGCAAAGTTTGCTTTCAAAGACGTATGAACTGGCGAGATAAGTATATTTAATTTGGTATTACGACATTTTAGATTCTTTGCAATGCCGTGTAATTTATATTATAATAATAAAACATCTTAATTATTTGAAAACAAGAAAAGAATGATATTGTTGCCGCATGACAACTACAGATGCTCTTTTCCTTTTCTTTATGCAGATTCTGTTTAGGCTGTATCTATCTATCAGAAACTACAATATTTGTTGTTATAGTTAGACTATTAAAAAAATCTTATAAAGAAACAAGAAAGAGAAAAAAAAAGACAGCAATTTGATTTGCTTCTGCTACCTTACGTCTTGAGTAGGGAGTAGGTCATTTTGAAAAGGAGAAAACAATACTAAAATGACTATTATTTACAAATCATGTGACAATGAACATAATTGATGAATTTTAAAAATATAATAGTTGAATGTTAAAATTATTATTATTATTATTATTTATTTTTTTATTTTTTTGTGATTAGTAACACATCAGTTTGTAAATGTTAAATAGTACATAAAATTTATAACATTTTTAGCAACACATAAAAACAAAAAAAGGGCTCTACATTAGTTTGATTAGAGTGTTTTGAAAATCAGTGGACTTTGCAAGCATACAGTCACTATGGATTTTGTTATATCAACATTTAAAACACAAAGCAAAAAGATAATTAAATGGAGATTTCAATTCACTCCTAATCATTTATGTCTTGTTTAAGGAATGTAAAGAAAAAGAAGAAGAAAGAAGCAAATTATGACATTAATTATATACATGACGATTTTATCTTGACCAAAGCAAAGCAATAAGTACTTCACCTCCTAAGTCCTACAACACCCATCTGTGCTATTCTTGGAAGTCATCATAGGCTAAATTTGAAAGGTACATTACTCCTTACCCTACTCTTTCACGAGTAGTTGCCTGAATCTTAAAGTAGCTCTCCGGTTGGATGAGGCATAGTTTTCTGCCCATCAATTTTGGAGGTTCCTGAAATTCTAAGCTCCCTTGGGTTTTAGATAAGCGAGAGCTTTCACTCCGTATTTTCCTTTGAGAGATCAAACCTTATACTCCCAGTCATTACATATGTCATATCAATGGTTCTCAGATTTTAGGATTTTATGTCACACTTGGATTGCTTTCCTACCGAGAAAGATAAAAAAAAAAAAAAAAAAAACTACATTTTTCAGCTATAATTTAGACTGTTTAGTCATGTATTTTATTTAAAAAAATAATCCAAAAAACTTAATTAAAACTTGATGCCTCTTCCTTCTAAAGGGTTGACTCGGTTGAGAATGATCTACTGTCACTGATTTACATTTTTTTTTTTTTTTTTTAATGGGAACTGATCTACATTTATTATTCCATAAACAATAACATTAATTAGTATATAAGTTAATAAATAGCATAATGATGTTTCCTATACACTAATATTTTTAAGTAGAATGAACATAAATTATTTTTGAAGAAAAATAAAGAAATTTCCTGTAAGATCAATTTCTTAAAAAATGGAAGCGTGCAAGCAAATTAAGGACCACCATAATTTAAATATTAATCATATTTGAAACGTTTCACTGTTCACTCTATCAGTCTCTCCTCTTCTTCTTCTTCTTCTTTTTTTATTTTATTATTATTATTATTTTTTAACTATAAGATGAAAAATCAATTCAACTGACTGTGTGTCAACATATAATTTAAACATGGTTGTGAGAGGAAACCCCTACCAACCAAAACAGACCAAAAAAATAGAGCAGAAGTGCAAGACTCTCTCTCTCTCTCTCTCTCTCTCGTTTCATATATAATTATACATAACTATATGCCTCCACGTGTTGCAGCTTGTTTGTTTTTTTTTTAGCACTGCTTCTCTTTCAAAGGGCTGTTAAATGCGTATACGTGTATCCTAGCGTGCTTATCGTTCATTCCACACAAAGATCAAATGCTGTATTTCACAGGGTTAGCCAGTACCACATATACATTGCTTTCTTTGAATCAGCATTTGCTAAAACCCCACGTTTTTCAAGGAGCCCCAAAAGATACGATGTTTGCTCTGTTTAGCTAGGTTTTAGTTGTGTCGGTTGGGTTGAAAACAAGCTGTCGAGTGTCGAGAACATGTAGCACGGAAAAATTATGTTGTATAGTCAATTTTCATTACCTACAAATTGAATAGGTAAAAACTTAAACTTAGGACATAACAGTGGGTTCAGTACAAGGACAGGGTGATTTGCTTTAGTTATGCCATAGTTGATGGTACTTCGAACCTCGAATCAACTAACTACATTCACATTGAAGTAAAACTGGACCAACAAGAGAATGATAAATTTCATGGACATTCCCGGCAAACACTTCATCAACATCAATACTTATCTACCTTCTTTTTTTTCTCTCCCACTTTCAACATGTCATATTCTGATTGAATTACTATCTATGCTAATGAATTGAATAATTAACAAAATTAACCAAATGGATTAGAATTACCTTGTACCATGTTTAGCTTTGCATGTTATGAGACGGGTAATTATACCCAAATTAATTGGACCATGTGCTATAGTTTAGCACTCAACTAGAGTACTAGACTATGGGTACTCTCAACATGTCATATTCTGACGGATGGATACATTGTCATTGTGATGTATATGTTTGGCATAGGCAAATTATACACAAGAAAATTACTAATTGGACCGTGCTAGTACCCATATCTTATGAATGCGGTCATTCTATGAAAAAGTACAAAACTTTTGCGCTACATTATAGGCCTACAATTTTTATCACAACTCTTGTGTTTATCACTACTCTAGTGTGGTCAATCATGAGTGGTGGAAAAAAAAAAAGTGATAGATACATATGAAACGTGATTGTCCACCATTCACATTTAACTACTTCAACAAGTTATGGTAAAAATTGACAAATGGTGTAATCCTAAAAATACTATTATTCATATTGCACATGTTACTCGTGTGGCTTGGTTATGACTTGAACTCTCTAAAACTCATTATGAACCGTTTATAATCAGTGAACAAATTGGAAGATTCAAAAACCTTTTCTTTAATGTTTAAAAAACACTAACAAAAAATGAAACATTTAGAAGTCAGCAAGAAACTACATCCAAAGAAAAACAAAAAGTTTCAACATTGTATTTGTCACAATGGTAACTCAATTATGTGTTGTCCACCAATTTTGAAGAGAAAAAGAAAACAGAGTCAGCTAGATGAAGCCCGCACCTTTAAGGGTAACCATAACAAAATACCAAATTCCAAAAACATTAAATGAAAGTCTGCATGTTTCAAGATCAACTAGATGTTTCAGAAATATGCAGGAAAAAAGTACCACCCCCCCCCCCCCCCCCCCCACAAACAAAAAAAAGTATATTAAACTATTTTGACAACAAAGCTTGCATTAAACTAGATTAAAAGCAATACGGCTTGGTAAAGTTTCAAAAGATAAATCAAAAGCATCATTATAGATACTGAATTATCAAGAAAAGATATATTGCAATTTGCTACATTCTCTTTCTTATGTACATTCTAGTAAGAGTTTATTTATAAATGAGTGAGGAAACTCAAGTGTCAAAATTGGAGACTAAGAAATCTAATTATCAACTGATAAACAAGGCAGAACAGGGAGGATGTCTCAATAGACATTGAGGTTGACAATTTTAATTCTTCGCTGATTGAAAAAACTTATGGCATTCAATCACTTGTTGATCAATGCCCAGTTGGTCATAATCAGTGTAGTCAGCCTTATAAAACATAAGGTATGCGCTGGCAAGTCTTCAGCCTTTTTTCTTATAAAAAAAAAAAAAGTCTTCAGCCATTTCAAAATCACAAGAAGCCAGCATATGTCAGATATGGATCTTCAATAAAAGTGAAAATTAGCCTTGCTGAGAATCTCAAGATGTTTACCTGATTTTTTTATGTAAGTAAAGATGGTTACCTGAATTGTCAGGCGAAAATATACAAGTCTTCAATCAGTCATGGAAAGCTTCAAAACCTTTTTCTGGAAATGTAGTTGAATCAGTGCATATCTCAATCAACGTAGCTGAACCAATCCTATAGGATGTACAAAAAGAATGTCATCAAATGTCTAGCTCAGACACCATGGTTGGACAATAAGAACCATAATTCTTTGCAACATCTTTCCACTAGCTATGAAGATAGACAAGGTGCAATAAAGATGTACCTGAAGATTCACTACTAGCATTAAAGGGATATCTCTAGCTGAATTTTTATGAGAAAGTTCCACAAAACGAGCGATATGATTAATTTTCCTCTGAGATAAAAAGATGCAAAGAGGACAATACGTAGCACAGTTTGAACCAAAATCTTTCTTTTTATCCCTGCCAAGTAAATATGGATAAGTGCAACATGCAGATGGCGATGAAGCACAAACAACTCAAAGAAAAAACATCTACAGTGCACACCATCACATGACTGCATGCGATAATTAACACTCATACATAAAATAGAGAAAACGCAACCTTACTAAAAGTACTATGTTCTCACCCATTATAGTTTCTGATCAATTCTCAAATCCTCACAATAAAACATTGAAACCCTACTCAAATTCTCAAACCCTACAACAGTCAAATCCACATCCATAATACCCAAAAATTGTTTCTGCTTTCTAGCTTTGAAAAGTTTTCTAAACTATCACAAACCCAATTCGCAAATCCTCAAAATAATCAAAGCCATACCCTATAAAGTCAAAATGCTAAACTATATACTACTTCCCAAAGAAAACCCAATTCTTTATATATAAAGAAAACAAAAGAGTAAGAGTTCAAAATGATTGGTAATTACGGGGAGGACTCCCTTGGGGGTGGCCCCAAGATGTTGGCTAGGGCTTAGGAGTTTCAAACCCAGACTAAATTCTTCAATAACAAAAATCAAAACCCAAAACCTAATTTTTCAAGGAAAATGCTAATGAGTGCCCTTAGGACACTGGTTAATAATCCATATAAAGAAAGTTTTTATGGAAAATGAAAAAAAAAGTAATTAATATTTTGACAGCTTTTTTTATTTCCCATAAAAGTGGTATTAAAACTTTCCTAAAGTGGATTATTAATGAGTGTCCTAAGGGCGCTCGTTAGCAAAACCCATTTTTCAAATCTACTACTTTTACGTTCCTAGATTTAAACCCCTCTTATGGTTTCAGTTCTGAAAATAGCCTAAAAATTTTGACCCAAAAAATCTCAGCAGTCAATGAAACAAATCCTAGTTTTTTTAACAGATTGTATTAAAACTAAATTTGTGTGAATTTTATTGAGACAATACAACCTTGACTAAATAGACAGAAGAAGAAGAAGAAGAAGAATAGATTAAGAGGAAAAAAAGCTGAACGTTTGAGATGAGTTGAGAGAGTGAGAGGTCTGGGTGGCCGGGTGCAAGAGGACTCCATTATTACTGTTGACTGAGTGGAAATTTGATCATGTTAGATGTAGGATAATATTATCATTTTGAGAGTTTAATTAAGGGTAAAAATGAAAATCCCCAAAAAGTGTCCTAAATTTGGAATCTCTCCCTCTCCAAATCCCCCTAATTTCAGGGAATTGAAAAAAAAAAGGGGTGGGGGGGAACTCAAAGGGTTTGATACACCTTCAAACCCACTCAGATCCATTTCCTCTCCCCTAAAAAAAAAAAAAAAATCCAAACATGAGAAAGTATAGAGCCACACGGCCCACAGGCCCCACACCCCCTTCCCCTCTACCCCCTTTCCTCTACCACCATCCAAACACACTGTTATATAAAGGCATTATGACCATAATAGTGGAATTTCTCACTTTGAGAGATGAAGCAGGTATATGGAATGGAAGTCTAACAAGGTATTGATCTTGATGAATTATGGTTCAGAAAGCATGCCAGTTAATCATAGAACATCCAATATTGAGTTCAGAGAAAAGTTTCAGTTGATAAACAGGAACAAAAATCCTTCAATTTTAATCCTTATACTAAGATAATAATTTCCTTAGTGTTCTTTTTACTCAATTAAATTTATACTGGTAAAACCCATCCAAAGGGAAAAAGGTTGAAAGCAGGGAGTCGAGGTGTTTGTAGAAAGTAAACTGGTATGCTTAATTTTTAGAAATACACTTCACTAAGAAACTCATTTAAGCACTTAAAACAAATTCATAGAAAATGCAACAAACATGAGTAGTGTTGAGAATACATCTCCCTTGGAGGATCTCTTGCACATATTAGATGTACTTCGATCCCTTCCTTTCCTTTTTTTTGACTGATTATCTACATTTGTTAAATTTGACATCCTTTGAGATCTGTTTCCCAAAAATAGTACTTCTTGGCTCAGTCTATCCCCAAAAGACAAGCTATTGAGGTTATTAGTTGGACAACGATCAGGCAACATTTCTATTGCAAGCATGATCAAGTGGATGACCATCGAGCAAAAGTTCTATTGCAAGCTTGAAAAGGTGGTGAACATGCAAACAAGCGTTCAGGCCCCAATCTTGGCCTATAAGATGAGTCAAGTAATAATGACATATTGAGAGGGCTTCTCAAAGCACAAAACAATAACCTGGAATAAGTGTGTAACATGGACAAAGGAGGACAATTAGAAAAAACGAAAACTTATTCGGATATTTTACTAGAAATTCATTCCCCAAGAACATTAAAGAAAAATCGAACAATCAGAATGTGTATAGGTTTCAAACTTACCATATCTAACTAGGTTCCAAAATATGGATCTTACATTATGTAGTTTGATTGAATAATACAAACCTATATATATCTCTATATTCCCATGACAAGTTTCTAAGTACACTTCCATAAGAATTCAGATGCATGACGAAAATATTTAGCCTTCAAAAGTTCAAACCATATACAACATTTGCATGGGTCAGATAGTTGCACAACAATTTAAGAGTACCTGATGGAGAAAAAAAGCAACTCCAGCTTCATTTTGGACAAGATCTTCAGTAAGGAGCTGCACATATAATACATCCCATTTTCTGTAGATTCCCTGGGTTCCATGTACCGCCACCTTATGATGTTTAAGACATTAGCATATGTTGTGCTCTTTTTCACTACAAAGAAACCATTTATGCCAACTAAGAGCTATTGAGCAGGAAAATTGCTAGACAATCTAAACAACATAGAGGACCAGCATGTTAGTCTGCGATACCTTTGCACTAGAGACAGAATTCGAGAATTAGATAATAGGAATTTCTCCTAGAAATAATTGGTTTGGATTTTGACCCATCAGCAATTTGTCTGCAATAATAATGATCACCTTGGTTCCAAATAGAGGACCTCCAGGGAACTACTTCATGAAAAAATTCAAGCAGTTAACTGCGCAACTTCTGGAATGAAGAAGTGACATGTAGTTTGATGACAAAGAAACTACAGAGGAACATATGCTTTGGGATGATTCTGACTAAATGTGTCCTGCACCAATGAAACCACCTTTACTAGCACAATCTTGCAACAAAGAAGGAAACAGATCACCATTTGCAAAGAAAATTACCTGGGTTTCTAAGAGACTAGAACATATCCCTCCTTAATATAGAGGTTACAACCTACAACTCCACAATTTGCATGTTAATGCATAAGGATGCACTTGTGAGCACAATGCCATAGCAAACTCAAAATCATTTCAATGATAGAACGTTCCTCACAAAAAGTTCTTTAGTTCACAGAGTGCATCAACTCACAGCTTCAGACATGTAGTAATTATCAGGCATTCCTTCAGCATCTGAGCAATTGTCTAAAATCACTGGCTCAGGAGGAACAATACCAGAAGAGGGACATCTCATCTGAATCATATTATGAAGCTTGGAGAATTTCTTCATGTCTGTGTGCACGCCAGCCTTGATCATTTGATCCAAAAGCTTTGTAGATTCTTCCATATCTCCCAGCTTGCACAAACCATTGATCAACGCAGAGTAGGTAATAATAGATAAAGCAACCCCTTCTTCCATTCTATCTTTCAATTTAAGGGCTTCACTAGTATTACCAATTTTACAGTACTGATCAATCAAAATATTATAGGTAACTACATTAGGAGTTAACCCCTTACAGTGAAGTTTATAGAAAAGCCTCAGTGCTCGATCCATATTTCCGGACTCACACAAGCAATTAATAAGAGCATGTAGTAATGTTTGGAACAATACCCTGCTTCAGCATCTCATCCCGTAAGTTGAAAGCTTCATTCACATTGCCCATGGCTGAACAGCCATGAATTAGGGTACAATAAGTAAAATTATCAGGACCAAAGCCTCTAAGCAACAGTTCTGACGATAATCTTCTTGCATCATCTACCTTCCCAGACTTGCATAGCCCAAAAATAGCTATATTGTTCACAATTTTGTTGGGTAGAGAAATTTTTTTTGCACTTTCTTCAAATGAATTAGCAAATTTCAATATGTTTAGATGTCTAACGTCATCCTTGAGAAACTTATTAAAAAATCTTTCTTGTGAAACAATATTAAAATCCACCATCTTCTGCAAAAGCAAATTTGCTTCATCAATCCTACAAAGCCTATACAGGCTGCTCACAATTTTGCTGCAAATGATTACATTGGGCGCAAAATCCTTTTCAATCATCTCAAAATATGCACTAAAGGCTTTATCCAGCATCCCTTCATTGCACCAACCAGTCATAAAGCTGCCATAAGTAACAACATTTGGGGATAATACTTTAGTCTGCATCTCAGCAAGAAGATCCATCGCTTTACTTAATTTCCTACACTTAAAAACACCACAAATAAGAGAATTATACATTTCAATGGAAGAAACAATAGCTTCTCTTTCCATTGTCTCTTTAAGTTTTAAAGCTTCTTCAACTTTTCCAACTTTACAATATCCATCAACCAGGGTTCGATATGTAATTCCATCAGGTGAACATCCTAGCTCTTTCATCCTGTCAAAAATCTCCTCTGCTTCAACTAATTTCCCCAATTTACATAATCCATTTAGCATTGTATTGTAAGCAACCCTGCTCTTAGTAAATCCCCGTGCTAAAATATCTTTCCACACCACAAAAGCCCTGTCAAAATCCCCCATCTTGAACAGCCCATCAAGAAGAGTACAATAGCCAATGTCATTTGGATCCACCCCTCTATTCAGCATTAAATGCCAAAGCCGTAGAGCATCAACAAAGGCACCTGCATGACATAGACCCTTGAGAAGAGTATTGTAAGTTACAACAGTTGGTTCAACTCCTTCATATAGCATCTTGTCACAAAACTTGAAAGCCTTGCTTATATGACCTTCCCTTCAGTGCCCATCCAAGAGAGTATTATAACTAAAAGAATCTGGCTTTAAATTCCACTCCACCATATGCATTAAAACTCCCTCTGCTTCATGAACCTGACCAAGCTTACAATACCCATTTATTAACGAGTTACAAATGAATATATTGATCTTCAAGCCTATCTCCAACATCTCATTCCGAACCCTAATGGCATCATCCATTTTGCCAATACCCATCTACCAACACTCCATAAGCACGCTCATCCACAACGACCAACCCTTCCTTCTCCTCCTCCTCCTCCTTCATTTCCCAAAACATCTTGCTTCCTCCATCTTACCTTGCTTGCAATAACCCTTAATCAACATTGTATAAGTCACAACATTCCTCGAAATCCCCTTTTCAGACATCAACCTCAACACCCTTTTCCACTCCTTCCACATCCCCAACACCAACATACCCATCAATCAAACAATTGTACGTCACTACATTTGTCTCAAAACCCAAACTCTCCATTTCTTTCAAAAACTCCAAAGCTCTACTCACTCTCCCCTCCTTACAATAAGCATTCACCATTATCGTGCAAAGTAAAAACATCTTGCACAATCCCCATCCTAATCATCTGATCATAAACCAACACAGCAGTGTGGCATTCGCCTTTTCTAACCAAACTACTCAACAAACAATTACAAGACCGCAAACTCAGCACGCAACCATACTTAGGCATATTATCAAACACATGTAGTGCATTCTTTATCATACCTTTCTCAGCATAAATTTTCAAAACCATATCGAAAACAACCGGCGAAAAACGTGAATTCCCTATAAACCCTAACGAGCTCGTCCCAAACAAAAAGCGCAGTGTAGTTATTCTTACAAAAACCAACCAATTCATTCAAATACGACCTCGTTTCATCGTACATTCGAGCTCTAGACAAAATGTGAACAATCTTACAATAAGACTTAACGTTGAGTCTGAACGTTTTTTGCTTAGAGGCCAATTCGAAAAACCCTAAACAAGCGCTAGGGTTTAAACGGAGTTTTCGGAGAACGGAGTCGACGAGTCCGTCGGAGAAGTCGAAGGAGAGGTTGGATAGGGCGTCGTGTCGTTGGAGCACGAGGAGGCGGGAGATCCGATCGGTTCATTCGGGTCGGGTTAGCTTGGATTCGCTCCGGTGAAGGGGACGGGACACGTGGAGGAATCTGATTGGGTGGAGAGGAGAGAGCAGGAGAGGAGTGGAGTACCTGAGCATTGGAGGAGGAGGAGAATGATCCGATGATGTGGGTCAGTGGGTTTTGGTTTGCAAAGAGAGTTGGAGCTGTGTCCGTACCATCATAATAGGCTTCGAAAATCACAACTCTTGGACTTAGACTTGGTTTGTGCTTTGCATTTTTAGGACTTCAGAGAAGAAGTGTTTGTGAGTGTGACTGAAAGTCTTTGTCTGAAACTGAGTCAGTGATGAGTCTGTAGCTGTGTTCGTTCCTTTTTGGGAATTTTTTTTGAATTTTTCTGTTGTTGGTTATTTTTGAGTATTGGACCTTTAGATAATTTTGGGCGTGGCCTGGGCCTCGATTTGGGCTTTGCATTTTTCATGCTACCCACCCATGTTTGGTGGGGGGTTTTGGACACAAACCAGCAGGCCAGCCACATCTAGGGATCGAGTCATCGAGATCTGATGCACCATGCAATACATTCTTCAAATCAAAAGTTAAAAAAGTAAACTTTTAATATCAACCATTAGAAGATTGAGGAAGTTAAAAAGGTAAGAGTTAAAAAAAAAATGCTTAAAATTTTGAAAAAGTGAAAATGATGTGAGAGAGATTGCATGGTGCAATAGCCCTTACACTAGATCTTGATCACATCATAGTAATCCCACATTAGCAATAAAGATTCAACCACTTTAATGTCCCACATGGTTATAGGTTACAATTTTAGGTTACTATTAGGTACATCCTTGAATCACCCTTTTATTCCATTTCATTCTAAATTTTAACCATTTAGTCCTTTTTAGTCAATTCCACTAAATACTTATTGGTTTGAAATTAAAAATACCATGTTTTGAAATTCAAAAAAAAAATTTGGTGCAGGCTTCAAAAAATTGGAAGAATGCCTCTAAACATGGTACTTGTTTAAAATGTACCATTCACACTCACTTTCTCTCTATTTGAGATTTTTTTTTTTTTTTTTTAAATTGGGGGTTTTGTAAATTTTCTTTTCAGTCATCTAGAGGAAATTAGTATAAATATCTTACATTTTAGGGAAGGTGAGTGTAATAACAAAAAACTTCAAGATAGGTCATTGTATAACAAAAAAGAGATTTATAGAAAATAATAATAATAATAATAAATATATATATATAATAAAATCTAAAAGGTGAAGTGTGATATTTATTGTTGTTACACTTCTATTAAGTCACATTAGTGCAACATTTTAATTCATTCAGTCCAATTCGGTCCTATTACAATTACTATATTATATTTTTCCACGCATTGTGGGATTTTGTGACTATTGTAATACCAATATCGAAGGAACATATATATAAATAAATAAAATTAATGTTCACTAATTTGATATTTAATGTGGTTAACACTTGTGTAAGTCACACTAAAAGAGAGCTCATGCGTGGTCACTGCCCTTGTCATGTACGTCCTAAGATTACATAAGTAATAATGGAACTTGTCATTACTCGAACTTACAACTCTTTGACTCACAGGTATAATGAGTCACAAAAACTTCTTACCACTAAACCTCGCCCCTCAAGTGATGACCATATATATATATATATATATATATTGTATTATATGCCATATAGGTGCTACAATATGATATCTTTTTGGAGGAGTTCAGTGCCTTTGAACAAATTATGAAGCTTTCGATAATACAAGAAGAAGTGCCTCTTATGTAGCTCGCAGGGTTCAGTGATTTTTTACTCTATTTTGCCAAGCTCCTTATTTTTTATTTAGAAAAGCTAGTTTATATTATAGGCTGCATCAAAAAGTCATCTCTGAAACATAAATATTATTAGGATTTTACTAATGTGTGCCCTTACAATAGTAAACCTATTTTGGAAAAAGTTTATCGAAAATTGAAAAAGTTTTGACAACTTTTTCAATTACCAATAAAACTTTTTCAAAAATGGATTTGTTAATATGTGCCCCATTAACCGGACCCATATTATTATTAGATTCCGAATAAGGTCGAACGTCATGAATCCAGTGCGGGCTCTTTCTGCATAACACACATCAATATCAAGCCGGCCAAAAAAATAAATAAAACACAGCCAGCGAGCATGTACTAGGCAACAATTTAGAGCATGTTCACCTAATATCATATGAGTTATGAACCACGTATATTTTCGGGGTCTTTGCCTCATCTCGATGACTATGAAAACTGTAATATTTTTAGTTTGATAACCTATGAAAAGTTAAAACTGTCATACACACACACACACACATATATATATATATATATATATGCACAACAAGGCTAGCTCTTGACATTACATCAACCATACGCATATTAGATTAGATGGGAATGCTAAGCTAGTATGATGGGATAATTCCAATTTTATTGGTATATGGCAATGAATTCATACACACTTTACACTCGGCTAGATGGTGAAAGTATTCTTAAGCTTTAAATTGCATAGTAAAAGTAAAACTCTTATCTTCTTGAAGATTGTTTACAGGTTAAATTTGACCCTTTGTCCTTTTGTATCAACTAATTATGTGGTCAACTCTTTAAAATCTATGCAGTTGATTGATTGTCACATAAGTCACATGGTAATAGAAGAAAGTATCATAATTACAATCTGATCAATCCTCATCTTACAACAATTATGTCTACGTAATGACAATATGTCTCTCAACCAAAGCAAGTTGTTGGGTTTGAAACAATGTGGAATTCAGCATGTCAATAATTTGATTTCTCAATGATCGATCAAAAAGGAAAAGAAAAAAAAGAAAGCAAACTAGTCAACCGGATTGAGTGGCCGGTTTAAGACTAATATATGCACGCTACCACACATTAAATCATTCTAAACTAGACAATTTTCAAAGCAAACATGTATGAAGGGCCGGCACAAACTTAGATTAACATATGTTTTCTTGTCTAGAACTGTTGTTATATTGTCTATTTTCTCACCATAAATTAATGGATCATACTAGAAGAAAGTTTGTGCTTCATGAGTTGATTTTTCGGACCCAATAAGAAGGGTTGCTGCTAGCCAAATTTGTGATTGATAAAAACTTTATAGTTACCAAACCTCTTCTATATTTATCCTCAAATCCTCAAAAAGTCTCAAACTCTCGTCCACCTTGTAGCCAATTTCTCCACAGGAACATTAATTCACACCATGAATCATATTCTACTCAGTGTTTGAATACTCAAGTTTTCTCACTTCACAAGTCAGTTCTCAACAGAACTATTCAGGAAATTTAGTACAAAATTGCACCAACAAAGATGATGAGGGACCTTCTCCAGCCTTCCTTTACACCTTCAATGGCAACCAATCCTGCAAAGCGTTCCTCATCTTCATATCTCAGCCTCCCTATAACTCAGTTACCAACGTTGCAAATCTCACAACCTCAGAACCAAGTGAGCTTGCTAGAATCAACAATGTCACAAGTAAAGCAATGTTTCCCACAAATTCAGAGGTAATAGTTCCTATCAATTGTTATGGTCAAGGTCAGTACTACCAGTCCAACACTACATATATTTTGAAGCCCAATGACACGTATTTCACCGTATCAAGTAACACATACCAGGGATTATCTACTTGTTATTCTCTTATGCGTGAGAATCCATATCATCAATTCCACTTGTTTCCTGATATAGTATTGCAAGTACCACTTAGATGTGCTTGTCCTACAACACATCAAATTGCAAATGGCACAATGTATCTGCTAACTTATTTGGTCAACTGGGATGATACCATTCCTGATATTGCTGATAGATTTCATGTAAGCACAAAAAGTATACTCGAAGCAAATGGGTTTCCAGACAAAAATCCAAATCTTACAAATTCTACAACAATTCTAATTCCTCTGCCAACTGAACCTTCAAGCTCAGAGACCATAACTCACCACCAAAAACCTTTCATGTCAGGTTCATTTTATAATTCCAAAAACAAAAGAAAAGTGTATATAGTTCTTGCAATTAGTCTTTTGATAGTCCTCAGTGTCATTCTAGCTGCTGTATTTCTATTTCATAGGAAGATATTTAGGGGGTTTTGGCAAAAGGGTTGCAAAGACATCACAGTACTAGGAAGGCAATCAAACGCTAGTCTCCGTAGGCAATCAACCGCTAGTCTCCGTGTAGAAATTGCAGACTTTGGACAAGCTTTGAAAGTTTTCGAGTTCAGTGACATAATGAAAGCCACGGGAAATTTCAGCAATGAGAATCGAATAAAGGGTTCCGTGTATCGCAGGGTTTTTGGCCAGAAGATCTTTGCTGTCAAGAACATGAGTAGAGAAGCAACTGAGGAAGTGAAAATGCTGAAGAAGATCAACCACTTTAATCTGATAAAGCTTGAGGGTGTCTGCGAAAAACATGGAAGCTACTATCTTGTTTTCGAGTACGTGGAAAATGGATCTCTAAGAGAATGGCTAAATGGAAACAAGTCCAAAGATAGAGGGAGCTGGAATAAGAGAATTCAGATTGCTTTGGATGTTGCCAATGGACTACATTATCTTCACCACTTCACTGAACCTCCCTATATTCACATGGATATTAAGAGCAGCAATATTCTTCTAAACAGTGACTTGCGTGCCAAGATTGCAAATTTTGGTCTTGCAAGAGCAGCAATGAGGGAAACAAGCAGTGGTGAGCTAGCAAGAGATGTTGTGGTGACTAGGGGTTATATGGCACCTGAGTACGGAGAGGCAGGGCCAGTGACTCCAAAGGTTGATGTCTATGCCTATGGAGTGCTAATGCTGGAATTGATTACAGGGAAAGATGCTTATTTTATACAAGATGGAAGGGAAGAACAACTTTCTGCTGCAATAGTATCCACCATGGAAGCAAAGAACCTGGAAGCTGAGCTTAGTCTGCTTGTTGATCCTACATTGGATGGAAATAATGGGACAGACGTTCTTCTGAGAATGGCTGAACTAAGTGTAGCCTGCTTGACCCAAGAACCAGATAGGAGGCCAACCATGTGGGAGATAGTGTCCACTTTGCTGAAAATTCAGGCGGATTTGGAGAGAACAGAATCATTCTATGCTGGCTTTAATACATTTGAGGGAGAGTGATACTAGTTAGAGAGTAGAATTTATCACAGCATATCAAAATTTGTTTCTTTGCACACCAATCAAGCCAATATTTTGATTATTGTACTCTTGTTATTAATTCATCATCAACTATTTGCGATAAATAAAAACATACACTTTTCTGCATATCAATCCTTGCAAGCTTATGTATGATGAGTGTAAATTTAAATTTTCTCAAGGCAAACTGTATCCTAAAAAAAATGAGGTTGTACTTTCTTTATTTAGGAGAAAAAAATAGTAAACCAAATAGACAATGGCATTGTAAGCTTGTAAAAGTATTTCAATAACAACCTTTTTTTTGCCCCCAAAGCCATTGTAATGCACCACCAACTATGCCGTCCACTCTGCAACTATAATTTTCGCCTCATTAGATTTTACTAATGGCTCTTGAAGATGTGTAAATGTGTTACGGAAATTGTATTTTACAAAGATACAATTAGCCCTGACAAATTACGACATGGCCTTAACAACCACATATGGTAAGGGTAAGAGTAGATGCACAATTGCCTCAGCCTCAGCAGCCATTTTGGTAACGAGATATAAAGTCTCATTACTGGAAGCCTTTTTACAACGATTTATTGAGACTTCTGAGACATGAATCTTTTGGTTTTAACAAATAGAGATGTCATTACTAAAAGTCTCGCCACTTAACTAATATCTCACGGTATTTTTTAGTAAAAAAGTTCAGGGTTGGTATTTCCCTAACTTAACTATCAATTAAAAAAAAAAAAAATAAATAGTAAAGAGATGTCATTGGAAATAATGGGTACAATATATGACTTTTTAGGGCAATGGTGCTGTCTTATAATTGCCTCAATAACTTAGGAAGCACGAAATTTAGGTTTTGTAGGACTACAAACAAGACAAAAATCACTTATTATTGGTTGGGATGATCACATTCACATGATTTCTCTCTCATTGAACTGAATAATTTCTCTGAACACCTATATTAGAGGTTCTCATGAGTTCCCCCATATGAAAATTGTCCTATTTTAGATGATGCAAAGTTTTTAGCAATTTTTTTGTAAAAAAAAAAAAAAAAAGCTTGTTTGGTAAAGACGAGAGAGGCTAATTTGGCTGCTGCCCCATTGTTTCAGGAAAATGGGATTTAATAATAGATACTTTTGTTTGTATTCTTTTAGAAGATCCAACTAAGTTTCTGTTAGCCTGTAGGAAAGGTGCCGTTTGTGGATTCTTTTAGAAAAGAATCCGACAGAGTTTCTGTTAGTAGTAGAAAATTAAAGGTGACTCTATTTTTTAGGCAATGTTTTAGTAGGAATTAGAGTTGTATTTTTACTAAATTGTCCTTTAATTTTGTATCTACTTAAATATAAGGGTGTAGGGACATTTTTTAACCGAAAAAATGAGGATCCCAAACAGGAAAACCCTCAAATAATAGTATAAATATAATAATATATATATACTGGAGTTTATTAGAGAAAATAAAATAAAATACTGATAATTTACAAAAATAAAATGAATTATTGATAATAAGTTAATAACATACGTTTACCTCTTGGAATTTCAATAATTTTCTGTCGATAATAATTTTTTTATAATTAATTTGAAGTGGGGTAGCTAATTAAAATTAGTGAAGAATTGATTCTATAAAAAAAAAAAAAATAGTGACGAATGCTTGATGACGTAGGGTTTTACGGGTCATAATATTAATTTTGTTGGGGTGAACGTTTACTTTTAATGCTAAATTGCTTACAAGGAAATTTAAGATTATCAAAAGACATTACTCGTTGAGGACTAGGGGGGTCGGTTTTGTTGTCGTATTTGAAGATTTTTTTTTAAGATGATTTTTTTAAATTTAAAAAAAAAAATTTCTTTTAAAAATCCTTCAATGAAGATTATCAAAAGACATTACTCGTTGAGGACTGGGGGGTCGGTTTTGTTGTCGTATTTGAAGAATTTTTTTTTTAAGATGATTTTTTTAAATTTAAACAAAATTTCTTTTAAAAATCCTTCAATGTTAAAAATTGAAGGATTTTTAAAAGATAAATTTTAATTGCTAACAATGAATTATGTCTCCAAAAAGCGATTTTAGACGAATTCATTTTATAACTATGAAGTTGACCTTTCAAGAGATGAAGAGATGTTATTCCCAAAATATTTTTACTTGAGATTTGGCATCCTAATTTGGGTTTTTAACTGGTTGAATGTTTCAGCCCCATTTCACAATTAAGATTTCTTTTTTTTCTTCTTCTTCTTCTTCTTCTTATTATTATTATTATTGGTATACTTAGTAGTTAGTACCATGTCTTTTAGAATTTAATGGATAAAAATTTCTCCATGGCACTACATTTTATGGCTCAAGCGGGCAATTACGTGCAATTTTAATCACATGACACCACATATGCCTTTAGATCTATAAAGTTTTATTTGGATCATAAAGCCAATGTTTAGACTTGAGGGAAAAAAAAAGTTCAAACATTACTAGTAAAATCTCTTATTATTGGATAAATAATATGAATTTAAATCTCGTTTACACCAAAAATCAAATAACATCTTACCAAGATAAAGAACAACTATAATGGAACAATCATCATAGGTTCAATCTGTTGCTTCTAAGAATAAATAAATAAAAAGGACTAGAAAGAAAAGCTTCATGTCATTTTTCCATAGATGCAGGCTAATTATCACTTTACCAGAGGATAAATGCTCGAATGGTCTTGAAGAAGCCAATAGCTTGGATGCCATGTCAAACCTCTCAGCTGTTAATTGACTAGCCCCCCAAAAGAGAAACTAGTGACAACTCAAGAGAAAGACTAATACATACACGTGCAGGCCTAATTAATGTCAATAGAACAGAGAGAAAGGAGAAAAACTGATACTGGAAGATAAAATAAAAATCATTACCTAATTTATTAATTGAAAAAAAAACAAGTAATTGTTGCCATTACACATGGCATAAAAATGAGCACTTGTCAAAACTATTCTATAAAGACTTGTTCTTACACGTTTTGGCCTTTAGGCTCTAATATGGAAAGGCCAGGATTGAAACTCTGTAAATTGAAAGAGGAAGCACCCTATAAAAAGAAAAAGAAAAAAGTCAAAGGACCTAGACAGACTTTTCATCAAGGAGGAAAGCACCCTGTCATCTGTATATGGTTAAGGGTGCTTGGAAGACCATATTTATGCACTGCCTGTTGGCCGGCTCTGAATCCATCTCCATACACATGGGATATGTCTGATTCAATCTGATGTTTAAAGAACTCCCCGAGCTTCTTTTCGTATTGAGACCCTGTACCCCTTTTCAATACAGTGGAAGTAGACAACGAGCTTGATGCAACATTGCTGCCTGACATGAGCTTGGAACTCAACCACATGTGAGCTAGAACCTGACAGATACCTTCCTCAACGTCTTGACTGAGAGTCCGGTAACCTTTCACATATACAGCATATATGTCAGCAGTCATTTCTTTTTTATTTCCTAAGTATAAATAAATAAGAGAGAAGAAAAAATGACTCATAACCAAGAAAAGAAACAATTGAAAGTTGTGTCATTGAATAATGAATCGAGCAAACTCCAACATAGAGTTCAAGTGATCACAGTGTAATAAATGAAGGTCATTTCCCAGAAAGCTTTTCTGTTTCTTTTTTTCTTTTCTTTTTTGCTACAAGTGATGGGGGACTAAGGCTTGGTTGAGGATTCATGGCCAACCCCAAATATTTAAGACTAAGACTTGATTGTTGTTGTTGTTGTTGTTGTTGAAGGGGGACTAAGCCCTCCTGTGATCATTTCTATTGGGGAGGGCACAGAGGTACCCTTGAGCCAAAGGCAGGGCTCGGTGGTCATTCCTCGAAACCTTGATGTGATCTTTGTGGAAGAAATTGATACATGTTATATACTGTAAGCATGGGAGACTTAATTTCACTGAGGAGAGAAATAAGTTATATGTTTTACAGTGCCCACTTAACATGACATGTGTCATGAAATATAGAAGTACCTTTGAGTCGCAGCCATGCATGCATCATCTCATGAGCTAGGATTGATCCAGTAAGCAACCTATATGAAAAGAGAACTCCAGTCATGCATAAAACATTTCAGACAAGAAGTACGCTAGCAGAACTAAGACAGAGACCACCACTTACACAGCACAGTTACTAATTATTCGCTTCTTTTCTTTTTTCTCTCTTTTAAAAAAAAAAAAAAATTATTCTTTTAGAAAGGAAATAAGGTAGAATATGAGAGGCCTAATAGACTCTGGACTTCATAAAAATCACTATAATTAATAATTAACTCTCTTAATCAATTCTCCCGATAATCTTATTTTGATTTGTTTGTGTGCATGTCTGGGAGTGATTGAACTTCACTTTCCCTATATATCTAAATTGTATAAGGAAGGAAATATAAAAGCATTTTCTAGATATAGAATATTGAATCTCCATGATACAGCTGGTTTTACAAAAATGATTTAACCCTGAACATATACCTGTAGTCTCATAGAATCAGAAAATCATGCAACTACATTTCTTTTCTCCTCCTCATAGAATTGCATATTTACATTTACAAGGATGGATCAGCCCTCAAGAATAATATCATTGCAATCATGATCTATCATCAGAGCTTCACTATATAAAATTTAAGCAAAAACATAGGTGGTTTTACACCAAGAATAACATGTAACTTGATTCCAGGTTAAGGAATTTCAGTCAGCATATTTGCCCCCAACTTCCACCTTTTCCAAGTTCATTGGAAGAAAAGCTATAACATGCAAATCATATATCTCTTGTTGATCATGCATGTATTATAAAAAAAATTAACAAAAATTAAAAAGAAACATGTTTTTAAGCAATGTCCACAAGGCTGCTGTGCCTCAGCTCAGGTGGTAAAAAGGAAGGGTTTTGTTGGTAACTTAGGTTAATTATTGCTAATAGAGAGAGAAAGAGAGTAATTTCTGCAGTATTTTGCTGATTGTTTAAAACTCATTTGTCATTTTTGTCAACTGCTTTTCTTCAATTACAAAATTACAGTTTATTTTTTTTCAATTTAAGTAGATTTTCAAAAGTTCACCAGTGTTCTTGGAACTTGGAAAGAAAGAAGGTACTCAATGACAGTATCTTTGATAAGAATTTCTCTAATGCAGAAAATGGAAAAATAATTTTATTTTAATTTATTTCTATTTAATTTAGAAGTTAATTGTATTTGTTTGTCCATTGGATTTTATTTTAGGTCTTAATAAGTTCAGCAGGTTATTAGTATTTTATTTAATTTCCTAGTGTTAACATTGCTTTTGTAACTCAATAATTGAGTTTTTCAAATTCAATTATAATTAGAGTTTAGTTCCAGTAGACTAACTGTGTCCTTGAAATGTTATTAATCAAGCAAACTGTCTAACTTGTCTGCATATTATTAATTTAGTGTGCATAAATAGAATAAGTGCTAATTTGTATGATATTTTTTTCCCTGTTCTTCAATTTATTGATGCATCAGTTTCAAATTGTCATGCATCATGCTCATTTCTTCAACACCCCCCCCCCCCCACCACCACCACCACCACCACCACCACCACCACCACCACACACAGAACCAAAAAAAAAAAGCAACATTCAGGTTATAACAAAAGAAATATTCAAAGCACTTGGTAAAGTGTATTCTTATTTTACCTTACCAAGCAACATCCAGGTTCTTTTACAGTTTTTTTTTTTTTTTTTTTTTTTTGAAGGCATTTGAAATACTATTTTCAGAGCCTCTATCAATAAAGGCAAAAACTAGGTATTGTAAAATTGTTTGATCTAGAAATATTTTCGCATCTTGTCTTAGTGTGTAAAATTTCTTTACATATGCTACATTGATCTTTGATGTGTGTGTGCATGGAGATATGGATGTAAGAAAATCATAAAAAAGAGATCCTATTTACAAAAAATAAGTACTTGCAAAAATTTTTCAAAAATCATGTGTGCGTCTGTTTTTATATGTAGAATATTACTTCATGTATGCGCGCATGTGTGCATGCACACATCGTGTGTATATATATATACCCTTTTGCTGAAGTGTTAGCTGACATAGAATTGTGAACAAATGTATTTCCAAATCCATTGATTTTAGAGTAATACTAGGACACAAAATTTTTCACAACTGCTGACATGGCATGTTGTGATTAGAGCAATGTCACTATCATCTGAGTCCACCACTGACACTACTTTTATTATGCACCAATCACATCATGCTATTTTTATCATGCAGCAATCACAACAAGCCAGTTAACTTCCCAAGACTTGCTGATTTTATTGGATGTTGAATGGGTTCCCTTCTAGAACAAGTTGTAAAAGCAATGAGAGATAAAGATACAATACCTTGGAAGACCATACAAGATGAGAATTGCAGTCACCTCACAACGACGGCTTAGTTTGTAGGGCTCTGTTACCATGTTCACGTTTCTCTTTCCAGCCCCATTCCTTGTTCGCCTTACCTGTTGATTTTGAGGGTCAAAATGAGACAAATTGTAAGCCATAAACAAATAATCATAACAGAGCTCCATATATCCCAGTGAATAAACTTAAAGAATCTTCTGGGGAAAAAAAGTCAAAACAAAAAAACCACTCTTACAGTGCTGATGGTTTGCTCCTCAGAAAGGCAGAGCCCTCTGGTCTCAGGCATGTGATAATGTCCCTGGCCAAGACAAGAGAATAAAAACTCAATTTTGTAGCTCTAAGAAATGAGGAAGAATTACCAGACAATATAAATATATCTGTGGACACTGATGGAAATATTACATTCGGACACATAACTGGAGCTTTTATGAAATTCTTTGAGATCTAGTGTAAGGACATGTATAGACATGCTTCCCTCAAAAAATAAATAAATCCTATGAATTTTCATGTCTGGCATACCAATTGTCACTATGGAAGAACAAACAATAAAAACCTTGCATACAACAGCTGATGTAAAATGATTTAATTGCATTTGCCCTTACATTCTTTTCTCCCTCTCTTGCTTCATTTAATGCTTGTCTTTCAACCAAGAGTAACGGAACTTGCTGCTCCACTTTCATATTCAAACCTTCATAAAATTCTTGTATATCAAGATATAGAGGTTGGCATTCATAGGTATCCATGACTGCAGTGTCCAGACATTCCAGACAGAGCCTCCGACCATCATTAAGGGAAACATATCTTGTGTCTCGTGGCTGCATATAATGAACAAATATATCATGCAATTAACATTTTGCCAAGAAGCTTGATTGGTTTAAAGGAACTTCTTGGCAGATAAAAGTGATTTAATCACCGACCTCCATTCTCTCACAGCTGCAACACCGAGGAGTATTGTCATGTTCATGAAAAGGGCAGTATTTCTGGATCCAAAAGGGATGTGCCCTATATTCAATTAGACCAGCAGGATTTGTTGGAATCTGTTGAAAAGATACATATATTTGAAAAGCCCAACAACTGCAATGAGTAATATATCCAAGGAAGAAGAAATTCAATCGGAATGTGTCAATTTTTTAAAAAATGTTCCAAATTTGATCTTTAAAACATGACACTTTTTTAAATAAATAAATAAAATTAAAAAATTATTGGCAAGTTTATCACACACACCCAGTGGGTTTTGAATCCATGACTTATCCTTCACCCTTTCTAATGGGGAAAAGGAGGTGTCATTTGAGCTAGGGCACACCGGCAAGGGGAGAAAAAATTGACATATCACAGATGTCAGGAGCACCCTGTATGCAAATACCCCTTTATCTCTATAAGAGTCTTATGTGAGTCACTTGTCTAAGCTTAAGTCAATTAATAAGTCATGAGACCTCTTAAATGAGTCATGTGACCTATTGACCTTTCGATAAAATATTTTCAAGCCAATGGATTAGATTACGTTTTAAGTTCTGAGATACTTATTAAAGAAAAAAAATTTAACAGCTGAGATTGCATCTTTAGGAGGGAACCCCTTTTATATATTTAAGCAATTTGACGTTGCAGCTTGTCTTCTCCTTCTCTAGGGACTAAAATGTGGGTGTTCAAGCCAATTTATTAGCTAGAGTTTGCTCTCTGATTATCCTTCATATGCACATGCATGGTAATCATATTATTTACATTCCTTCAGATTTAAAATGAGATGCATCATATCTAAAATTAGCTCTGCATCAAATTTAAAGATGCATCATATCTCAAAGTCCATCCTTATCTATTAACTCTCCTTCACCATGAATACAAAAAAGTGAAGCATGCCAGTTTATGCAAAATTAGAATTAAGATATATATTGTTCATTCAAGAGATACTTACAAAGTGCTTGCAAACATCACATTTTGGGTGGTAATTCTCCTTGTAGCAAGCTTTATGATATGGATAATTTCCAGATGTAGAGAACTGCAAACAACCAAGAAAAAGAGAGGGAAAAGAAAGATTACAGGTAATTCAAACAAAACTTCTAATAAAAGAACCACAGATGCCAAGACTCGAATCAGCAACAAACTAGAGTGATTTGGGAGCTGAGTAGGAATAAAATTTTGCACCTCATTATCAGAAATTGGTAGGTTGCAAGAACGGCATCGGAAGCATTCAGGATGCCAAACTTCATTAAGGCAATTCAGATATCTTCCGTAACCAATCTCAGTCCCGCAACCAGCACAAATTCTACAGGGAAAACCAAAATTAATAAAAAGAGAGAGAGAGAGAGAGAGAGAGTAATAAATTTTAAAAAAAAAAAATTAAAACCTTTAAAATAGATGGGGCTTGATAATTGCACCCAACAGCTAAAGTTTATTATTGTGAAAAAAAATTCTATACATGTGTGGGCTAAACTAGGGCCAGAAATTGAGATGATGAATTGATTTAACTCAAAGCTAAAATACCTTGACCCCAAAGGATAGTACATTGGCATGGGTTGATATATATTCCCATGTCCATATCGGGGAGGCGGAGATTCCACATTTTCCAAATTTAGGCTCTCTTGTAGAGCTCGGGCAAGTTGTTCATCATCTTCCAATTGAGAATCACGATCTACCCAAAATTTTGAGAAACTTATTAATTCAAACTGTAGAATTTTATTATATATATCCAAAATAAAAAAAAAAATAAAAAAAATTTATAAAAAAAAAAAAAAAAAAAAAAAAGACATAACATAGAAACCACAACCCCCCACCTACAGTGCAAAAAAAAAAAAAAAAAAGAACCGAGAGATGAATATGCTCCATCACTTAAATTTAAATAAAAAGTGCTTAATTTCATGAAATTGACCCCAAGAAACAAATGCAATGCGTAGGACAGCAGGTCAGAGACCAGAAATTGATGCATCATTTCATATATCAGCACCAATTTAATAGGAATATGAAGATGTTCAAGGATGGTCTAAGAGCAATGCAGGACATTTAAGAATCAAGTAAAGGTTACATTAAAGGTTGGAGTACAGATTGGAGGCAAGGTTACATATTCACACCATAGAAAAAGCGCATCGCACCCCATGAAACAGCAATTGGCTCTATGAAACTTTCTTCATGTGCTTCAAAATAAGTCAACGTATCACTTATATGGGCTGCATTTGCCTGTCTGGGCAAGCATATTGGGGGACCAAATAAATTAGGAGCACTAGTCAAACTGTTGAAGTATGACTTCCTAATACTGACTCTAAAAGACCCAGAACAGATGCAGGCCCAAAATTGAAAGAGCCAGCTACTAATGAATACAAAATGGCTGAAATACACATGCCCAAAAACCTTTTTTTTTTCTTTTTTTTTTTTAACACATATTCAAAATTACTTTAAGATATCATGTAGGGAACTTCAAAAAATAACCGGCCAAAGAACATAATATCTAGAAAAAAATTATATGAAAACACTGGTGTGCAAAAATAATGCAATGCCTTTGATTGCACAGACAATATACAATGGCAGGAGGTGGTAGCATCTGAAAGCATCACGCACCAATCACTCTTGTTCCTCTTTGATTTTCTTCTAAAAGAGATTCTGCAACAGCACGATCTATTTCTTCATCATTCTCTGACCACACATCCTACATTCAAGTTCCCATTGAAACATGTTAAAGGAGAACTATATAAAGAACAGATTCAAAAAAGCCATAAACAAAGACTCTAAATAGTATATTAACATCAGGGAAACAATTTAATTATACAATAAGATCAATGTTTATTGCATCAACTGCAAAAATGTCAAATTACATGATTAAACAAAAAACTAAGAAGAGATATGACTGGTTGCATGTCCCATTCCAATAATACAAGATTGCAATGATAGCAATAAAAGAGGATGGCAAGGAGTGACAGATGTAATTACCCCTGAGGTAGAAGGTCCATAATGATTTGGATCTTCTGCATAATTCGAATCATAATGCCCTTCCAAAAATTTATGGCTTGAGCCCTTCAAAAACTTGCTAAACCAACCCATTATGCCAAATGTTATCTGCTCATGGTCAAAGAGGTTTATACCTGCTCATAAAGCATCTGTTTAAGCAAAAAAAACTCAAAATTGAATAAAAGATGCAACAGAAGCTTCTGATATTTCTGATTAGTCTGCGTGGATTTCTATAGCTAATGATAACCAAATAAAATAAGCTGCAAAAGCCAATTTTCAAAGTGAGGCATTCACAAGTTTATGCTTCTCAAATATGGAGATATTATAAGCGATTCTATTTAAGCCGGCAGTTCTTAATTTGATGATAAACCAAAAACAATGGAGAAAAAAAAAAATTAATTCTTCAATGATTCGATCAAGGTCAATCCCATTTGGCAAAAGGAAAAGGTCAAATGGGTTCAAAGCAATCCATAAGAAACTAGAACTAATAAAATTGTATGCCAAACTCTGATCATGTCTCCATACAAACTAGCACACTATATTTACTATTTATTTTTTTCTTGCATGCACACCCCCATTCCACCAATAGCTATCAAATTCATCTATTTCACTTCGATATGAAAATTAGAGAAAAACCCCACCAAAGAAAATCAGAGAAAAAACCCACCAAACATCTTGATGACCCAGAACGCTTCAGCTACAACGTGAATGACAGAACAACAAAAATTCACGCCACCACTACTCAATATAACATTAAAAATAAATAAAAGACAGACATAAAAAAGAGATTCTTCCAGCTCAACATGCTTAAATTCATAACGTACAAGAGCTTAATTTCAGGTTAAAGCAAAAAAAAGTTAAGAGAATCAAATAGTGGAGTCATGACTCACCCGAAAAAAATCAAGATGGTTGAAGCAGAAGAGACCCAGATCAGCTAAGATCCCAATTGGCTCAAAAGTAGATATTACAAACACAGAGATTGTATAAACATAAGCAATTGAACAAATTTAAAGATTGTTTCTGACTCGCACCCTCTTCTTTCTTTCTCTTTCTCTTTCTCTTTGTGTTTAATCTATTAAAAAAAAAACATAAAAAAAAAATAAAGAACCAAAGAAAAAACAAAAGACAGCCTTTTTATCTCTCGTAATCTGAAGCAGTATCTGACAGACCAAAAAAGATTGCTCCAAGGAAAAAAATTGAAACTTTCGATTTTTTCACATGTACAAGGAAATTCCCCCAATAATATATGCAAAGAAATAATGAAAGAGTACTTGGATTGTACGCAATTTCAAAGTCAAATTTGGAGAGAGAGCTAGTTGAGGCTTTCATATGATGATATATCCTTATTAGGAGGACAGGACATAACAACCCAAAAGGGCTTGACGAAAATTCATCAAACCCAGTTGGGAATTGAATGTTTTTTTCGGTTTTTCCGTTTTTCCTAGTATTCTTTGTCTGCAAAGACTGCAATGCAATATATATATATATATATATATATATATATATTATTGCATGTGCGGTCTGGTTCTCTTTAATTAAACTCTCACACGATAATAATAATAATTTTTTTTTATTAAAATAATAATAATAACTCTCAATTATAGAATTATAAAATTCCCTAATAATACAAAATACTACTCCATTCTCTCACATTATTATATAATAATTATTATTATTATGAATTCAATTAGTATGATTTATTACTATTATGTTTATTATATTTTGAAATCTTCTGTAATTACCCACCCACATTAAAAGTTTAATAATAAGGTTGTACCTATGATAAGACCTTCATAAAAAGGTTTTTTCTTTTTTTGACTGAATAAAAAGGTTGTTTAAATAAAAAGCTTAAACATCATGGGTGTGCCCATGATGTACTTTGTTCTAACTAAAGTCTAAATAAAATGTTTGTTTTCCATAAAAAAAAAAAAAAAAAAAAAAAAAAAAAAAAAAAGGTTGTTTAAAAAAGGGTAAATGGGTAATTTAAGTTTTTTAGAAAACAAATTATTAAATTTTGGTATACTGTTTTGAATAAAGAAAATTTATCATTAATGTTATTGTGAGAATAATTATTTACATAATTTTTTTTTTTAAGACGGTGAGAGAAAGAACTCAAAAGTTAAATTTTTTGAACAATTATGAGGAGGAAAAAATGTTATATAATGTCAAAGAGAAAAGAGAAAAGAAAAGGCAAGAATCTGATAAATTGACAGTGGAATAAAGATTCCAAGCCCACCACTTACCAAAAGCAACAGAATATATATATATATATATATATATATAGTTTGATGGATCCAAAGAAACAAGAAAAAGATAGTTTTTTTTTTTAATAGTAGATGTAGCTGCAAATAGATAATATAATTCTTCCTATATATAAAAAAAGACAATATAATTCTTACTTATTGTTAAGCCTATACAATCTTAGGTATAACTTAATTTTTTTTTTGTTCCTTAATATATTTAAAAATAAGATGTACATAAGCCAAGTAAAAATATAGTTGTAACTAAAACAAAATGAGTTCTTAAAAAATCATATATAAGCAAATAAATTTAAAAAGTAAAAAAAAAAAAAAAAAAGTCAAACCAAATAGACACTATTAAATTAGGTTGACTGACACTCATGAAAAATAAAATATATAGTTCACTCCATAAGATTTAAAATAATTCTCTCCTTTAATTTGGTTTTTGAGATTATTTATATGTGAGTGTCCAATTACAATATTTAATCATGGCTATTTTAAATTTATTTATTTGTGGAGTTGATTAAAGTTGAAGGAATGCAAAAGGATATATAGGAAAACTAAAAATATAAATATTAGTAAAAGTAATAATAATAAAAAAGACATATAAATTAAGAATGTGATAAAGAGTATGATTTTAGATGAAATAAAATGGATAAAAATAATTCATGTGACCCACCTTAACTAATTTGTTGTGTATCCATAACCAACCAAAAAAAAATAGAATTAAAGCTTTAATATTGTTGTGGTATATAAATTTATTTGCATGAGGATATATATGCCAATGTTTAATGATGTATCTAATGAACTTGCTATGTTTTAATTGGTAGGAGCATGTTAATTTTTTTATTTAAAAAAACCAATAATGAACTTTGAATGGACTTGCTTTGAAATGAAAAAAGAAAAAAGAAAAAAAAAAAAAAAAAAAAAAGGAAGTGTTATTTTCAAATAGACAATTAAATCACAAATTCACACGCAGTTGGTACTAACAAAAGTTTTTATGTTTTGCTAATTTAAGGCTAGGTATTTTCTTCTTTTTTGCTTAAAGGTTAAGACTACGCTATTAACTACTACGCTACTCATCAAGTCAAATTTTGCTACATTTTTTTGTACATTTGCATTTATTTTTTTTCTTCGTGAGTTTATTATCTATTTTTGTTCTTGAAAATAGCTAAGCGGCCAAAATATTTTTTCTCCGTGCTTTCTGGCGGACATTCTTTTTTGAAACGAGAAAGAGTAGCATTAACTTCATATAGCCGACACGTTTTATAGCTACTCGTTTTGTTTGAATGGTTACTTTTTATTTTATAATAACTGTTTGAATGGTGTTAAAACCACATCGACACATGTCATGCACTCATGCATATTCTTTTACATTGTTTTGGATGAATATTTATATATATAGACAATGTCAATAATGAGGGCTTTATTAGTTGAAGTGTGAAAACTAATCAACAAACTGGCTAATAATAATAAGAAGATTCACAAATGATTTGAAAAGTCAAACTCTGGCCCCAAAAATAAATCGAAATTATTTCCGTTTTCCACACAAATCCTCCCCATCTCGGTCAGAAGTTATGGGTTGGTGAAAATTTTACCTTCCATTTATATTTATCTCAATTATTTATTTTTGTCTCGATACTTCCAATGTGCGTGGGTGGGTTCCATATTCACACACACATGGGCCAAGCTTTTTGCCAGAAAATATAACAAACATTCAGAATCATATAGAAGTGTAAATCACAGTTTAAAGACAAAAAAAAAATAAAAAATAAAGTGAGAGTGACGTCTTTAGATCCTAGTATGTCTTGCTACTGATTTTAGCATATTTTACCTTAACCAAGATTGAATATGCAAGCATCATAAATAAGCAACAACACAAGTACACAAAGAGAATATGTTGACAAAAAGCAGGGACAGAACCAAGATTTGTATCTGGGGGTCAAAGCTTAAGACTAGAAAAAAAAAATTTATAAAAATAAAAATTAACATCTATTTCATATTCAACAAAATACTACATACAAAATAAGTATTTTTTAAACATTTTATATTATAAAACACATCAACAAAGTATAACATACAAAATAAGTGTTTTATTTTTTTATTTTGTTTTTGTAGTTAAAGGGGCGTGAATTTTATTTATTTATTTCTTTTCTTTTAGCTCAACATCTAAATATTTTAGAGGAGGAGAGAAAAAAAAAAAAATATATATATATATATATAAGGGCGAATCTTAATTTTTTTTGTATACCAATTTATATGCATATATTAACTTATATGCATATATTAGTTTTTTTTTTTTGGGGGGGGGGGTGTGCATGGCCCCCCTCTACCCTAGTATAGGTCCGTCCCTGACAAAAAGAAAACTTGAAAGGAAAAAACTATCTAAGATTTAGGATCTATTTAGATACCGCTTATTTTTTTGAAGAAAACACTGTAGTAAAATAATTTTAAAATATGAACAGTAACAAAACACTATAGCAAATAATCTACCGTGTGTCTTCATTTGTTGGCTGAAACTGCTACAATGCTGTGTGTCCCAGTTTTAAAATGCAAAACTCTGCAAATATGCTAGGCAAACGCACACTTATTCTAGTAAATGAATTTTACCATGAAGATAGTTGTGGTACATAACAACTTACAAAACCTCCAATTATTATAATGTTCTTGTACTCAAGCTCTCAACTCCTATTAGCAGCAAACCACACCAATAGTTTCTCTTTAAAGGTCTTTGGGATGCAAGTCGAGATGCCAACTGTCAATTGATCTTCTGGATACTTCTGCTTAAGGATTTGCTAAAGGTTTTTGTGGTTTTTAACAATTGAAAGAAACTCAAGTTGCATTCGGTGTTTAGATTGTGATATTCTCTCTAAGATTTAAGTAGACTCTTCCTCTTATGAAAACATGATTTTATTTTTGTACCGGGTATATAAGGGCAAGATTTGGAGCCCAAGCCCGAATATATGAAGTCCTGGTCTAATAAACTCAATACAATGAATTTTATAGAGTATGGGTCAAAGAACTAGATCTTAATGAGTTGGGCAACGGCTAATATGGAGTTAAGAGAAAATCAAGCACAAATAAAAAGACATCAGTGTCAATGGATGTTTAGTCCAAGGAGACCAAAGTTTAACATATACTTATCACAATTGAATATTAAGATTGTTTAGTATGCTACTGTGTTCTCTCTCCCTCTTTTTTCCACCCCTCACTCATGGGGGCTCTTCCACATTATATAGCTCCTTTCTGATCATCTAGACCTTACACTTGTTGATCATCTGGATCCCCACTTGAGTACGCATCCCATCAGACACCCCTTTTAGCCTTTTGTGAGTTGTAGCAGCCAAGGCAACACTGTTCAGGGGACCTCTCCACATTAATGTGGCCAGAAAAGTAGCTGCAGTGTTCTCTCTCCCTCTTTTTTCCACCCCTCACTCATGGGGGCTCTTCCACATTATATAGCTCCTTTCTGATCATCTAGACCTTACACTTGTTGATCATCTGGATCTCCACTTGAGTACCCATCCCATCAGACACCCCTTTCAGCCTTTTGTGAGTTGTAGCAGCCAAGACAACACTGTTTAGGGGACCTCTCCACATTAATGTGGCCAGAAAAGTAGCTGCAGTGCATTTAATGTGGTGATAACAGTTTTTCCTTAGATATTTTGAGTTTCCTTCCCTCTCATATGTTCATGGGGTGCATTTCAATTGCTAGAATACACACTTGGTCTACATTTGTCGTATCCGAGGAGGAGTTTCTCCTCGGACCTCCTTCCCTTCATCCTCCACTGATAAGACTTGTAATGTGTATCATTTAAGTTATCTTCTCCTCCTCGGACTTGTTAGTATCTCGGACAAGGCCCAAGGCCCAATACATTATTTTGGGCCCTAGCCCCTATAGGATAAGTTACACTTTACCATCCTAAATTATGTACTATGTTACACTTTGCACCCTAAACTATTCAAACGCACACTTTGCACTCTAAACTATTCGAACCCACATTGTGGTACAAAGTGTGATAAGTGTGATAGTTTAGGGTGTAAAGTGTGCATTTGAATAGTTTAGAGTGCAAAGTGTAACCTAGTGCATAGTTTAAGGTGATAAAGTGTAATTTTCCCTTTTGAACCTTTATCAATTACAATTAATGGTTAGTTGGTTATGCGAATAATCAAAAAAATTAAATAGTGGAAAATTTAGAAAAAATCTCGCTTGACTGAGCATTTAGTGAATATCGGGCGAACCTCCCTATGTAACTGAAATTAGGATCTTGATGATTTTGCTCGGAAACTTGCTTGATACATCCAATCTCGCTTGACCGAGATTTTCAAATGCAGCACTTTAAACTTCTTCTTTCAACTCTTCAACCGTAAAGACTTGTTAGAATTACAACTCAAATGAAATGAATACATGAAAAATTATTCCAATTTCATTTGAAAATTTGACACGGATTTTGCCAACACAATATTAACCCTTTTAGTATCATGGCTTTGTTTAGGATTGATATGATCTCACCTCAAGCTATGAAACTCAGTCTTTTGGTTCCTATTTTTAAATTTACAAAAACAAAAATAGTATAAAACCAAACATATTCTTAAAAATAATTTTTCGTGAAAGCAACATGTTCTCAAGTCAAAATATATTCCAAAAATCATTTTCAGGTGATTAATTTAAAGGAACAACAAATTATGAGAGAGAATGCGAAAAAGTGCCCTAAAGTTCCCACCAATTATTCAACCCTGAATGCACTATTATATATGGAAATAGAACTATTAAAATTAGTTTTGCATCATTTAAATAGTTTGAAAAGTAGATTAAAAAAAGTTAAAATTATTTTCTTAAATCACAATATCTAAAAACATAAAAGCAATAATTAAAAATTCATAAAATATGATATAAAGGAAGTGTTAGATTTTCTTATGATGATTGTTAAATGTTAGCTGAATCAATTGAAACTCACTTATAATGAATTTTATTAGACTACATAAGTAACCCAAGATAAGCAAATTATAATTTCTTGGGTATTATCTAATTTATTTATTTATTTATTTAAACTACACCTAAATGGCCTAATCTTTCTAAAAATTTCATTATTAGGATTTTTATTTTATTAATATATTATATGAATATTTTTTACAAAACTTTCTCACAGGTCACATAAATTAGTGATAATTTAAAATTAATACACACTAATTAATTTATAAGAGAAAGGAACTTAACACTATTGAACATCTATAAATAGTGTTATCTTTTGTTAACTTAGAAGTTACTCACCCCACCTAGAAAAACACATAGAAGCTACCTTTGTATAATATTATTATACATGGAAATAGAACTATTAAAATTAGTTTTGCACCATTTAAATATTTTAAAAATTGGATTAAAAAAGGTTAAAAAATTATTTTCTTAAATCACAATCTCTAAAAACATAACAGCAATATAAATTCATTAAATATGATATAAAGGAAGTGTTCGATTTTCTTATGATGATTGTTAAATGTTAGTTGAATCAATTAAAACTCACTTATAATGAATTTTATTAGACTGAGTCCGTTTGGGAATAGCTTATTTAGTTGAAACTAAAATTTTTTTGCTGAAAAATGAAAATATTGTATTTTTTTGGTAAACTGAAGAACTAAAAGTATTGTTGATAAAGCTAAAAGGTAGTTGAAATAATACAGTAAGGCTCATGAATAGTATCAAAAAATGCAATTGAACTCATGAATAGTAACAAAAACAAATTAAATACTAAAAAAAATGGCTTTTTTAGTCAATGGCAAACACAACCTACATAAAATAACTCAAAATAAGCAAATTATCATTAAATTTGTTGGGTATTATCTAAATTTTTTATATATTTAAACGACACCTAAGTTTTCTACAATTTATATTTGGAATTTTATTTTATTAAAATATTATATAAATATTTTTTACAAAACTTTCTTACAAGTCACACAAATTAGCGATAATTTAAAATTAATACACACTAATTAATTTATAAGGGAATGGAACACTATTGAACAAATATAAATAGTGTTATCTTTTGTTAACACTTAGAAGTTACTCACCCCACCCAGAAAAAAACACAGAAGCTACCTTTGAATGATTGCCAATGTTGTACTTGTAGTTTGATCACGTACGCAAGGTTTACGACTGTTCTTTTATAACGTGAACTGAACAATTGGTCAAACAAAAAAAACAAATTAACGTGTCGTGCCAGTGGGAATATGGGAATTCCAAGCCAGAAGGAATGCTTCCAAATTGTGGGGTTTCACACTAAGATCATTTTTTTTTCCAAAAATTAGGTTGTTATTTTTTTTTTCTAAAAATAGCTGTTAATTAGCTCAACCATAAAATATTTTATCGTCAAATAATAGATATATATGGAGTTCAATTTACATCTATAACAAAAACTAATTGGTGTATAATAAATAACAAACATAAAGAATGGACGCTATAAATTAAAAACTATCTCTTAATAAAAATATATAAACTACCATGTCTTGTTAGAAAGAAAAAAAGAAAAAGAAAACTTGTTAATTAATACTTACATGGTTGAATTAATGAATTGATTTTATTTATAAAATTAATATTTTGATTTGTGGTATGCTGTGACCATGTTAGAGCCCATAAACATCTTATGTTAAAATAAAATTTTATATATTGGTTAGAAAATGTTTAAAGTTTATGCTAAATATTCAAGAATTAGGCTATTATGTATATAAGTTTTTTTAAGACTTTCTCTCATCTTTCTATGTGTGTATGTTAAAAATACTCAGTATTCTTAAAAAAAAAATTATTTTACATTCATCCAATGCAAATAATATTTTATATTGACTATAGTCGATTGTCTTCACTTACTTGATGCTATTCATATTTCATAGTTAAGATTTTTTTTTTTTTTGTTTTGTTTTGGGGGGGGGGGGGGGTGTGGAAATAGTTAAGATAAACTTAATGACAAAGCTTTCTTCAACTCCATGATTACTAAAATTAAGTACTTATGGACGCTTTGGTTATGAAGGTTGTAATTATGTAATATAGGTCAAAGCCAAAAAGGAAAAAAATTAAAATAAAAGGTAATATAGGTGTTTGCATTTTAATATATATATATATATATATATATATATAAGGGCAGGACTTAGGTATAGTACTTATGTACTATTTCTTAGGTTTTCATTTTTAAAATTCTGCCACGTGAATTTTCCCTGATGGGATGGAAGTGTATTTTTTAGTTAAGTAACCACATGGCTTAATCTTAAGTAAAGAACTTAAAGAACAGCAATTAAAGTATTGTATTTAAGTTTTGTCCTATATATAAGACCAAATCCTTTAACTTATGGTTGACCTCTCCACAATTTTTCACATCAATATTTTTTATTTACATTTTTGAATTTGATTTAATTCTTTCGATTTTATAACACCTGGAGGGACAAGGGCCCAAAATAGTATGTTGGGCCTTAAGTTTTGTCCGAAGACATTGATAGATTTGAGGAGAAACAAGTAGTTGTTAAACGTTCCCAATTAAAGTCTCAAAGATGGGGAACAAGTGAGAAGTTGTCCGAGGAAGAACTCCTCCTCGGATATGATGAATACAGTTTACAAGATGTACTCTATTTGTTAGCCTAATCCTCCAAAAAGCTCCAATGATATAGATATGCTTTAGGAACATACAAGAAGGAAGGAAACCTAAAAATATCTAAGGGAAAGCTACTACCAAGGTATTAAATATACTGCAGCTACTTTTCTGACCGTATTTATGTGGAGAAGACATCTGAACAGTACTATTTTAGTTATCACAACTCATATAAATTAGAGAGGGTGTCTGATGGGACAGGTACTCAAGTAAGGACTCAGATGGTCAACAAGTAGAGGGTGAAGATGATCCAAAGAAGGATATATAAGATGAAAAACTTTTCATAGAGGGGGGATCGAAAAAAGGAAAAAGAGAACACTGTAGTAATCAAAATTGTCTCTGTATTTAACTGTGATCAATATACATAATTATAGTCTCCTCAGACTGAAAGTCTATTGATATCAATACATCTTTTTTGTGCTTGGTTGTCATTTAATTCCATATTAACCGTTGTTCAATTCGTTAAGGGCCTAGTTCTTTGACCCACTTTTTACAAATTTATTGTATTGGGCTCATTAGGCCGAGATCCCATGTACTTTGGGTTTGGGCCACAAATCGAGACCCCACAACACCAAATTGCAGATTGAGGAGAGAAGAGAGAGTCCTAACAGGATTTTCTCTCTTTTTTTCCTTTGTCCTAAAGTTTTTTTTTTTTTTTTTTTATGGGAGTCTTTCTTTTTTGAAACCTAAAGTGAGTCTTTTTTTTTTTTTTTTTAAATTCTAATGTGAGGTCTAATTAAAAAAAAAATTATAATTATTATTTTTAATTCTAATTCTAATGTAAGTCTCTCAATTTTTTTTTTTTTGAAACCTAAAGTGAGTCTTTTTTAAAAAAAAAAAAAAATTCTAATGTGAGGTGTAATTAAAAAAATTATAATTATTTTTTTAATCCTAATTCTAATGTAAGTCTCTCAGAAAGTCAAAAATTTCGATTTTATATTATATATAGATAATAATAATGATGTAGCAAACTCTAAGGATATGAGAATGCAATTTGTAAATCTACAATCAAGATAACATTGATTAGATTGGTGGACCGTGGATAGTAGATTTAATTGTAGTTGAGTATTATGTGAAGTCATCACCATGGAATAGCTCATGCTGGAATGTGTTATGTGGCACCAATGATATGAAAGAAATTTTTTTTTCTAAACCATTATATTGAACAAAAAATTACTTATTTTCATTTATTTTCAAGTTATACATTTTTTTAAGTCAAGTTATAAACCTTTAAACAAAATAAATACTTTTAATTTTTATTTAACTATCCTGTGCATCGCACGGGTAAACAACTAGTTACTATGAAATATAGAGTCTAATTTACAGGAATAAAGATAGGACTAATCTATATATATACTATAAATAAAATCAAAACTATAAGAAAATCCAATTGTTGTTTAATTTTGTACCACGTGTATTATATAATTTTTTTTAAAATTGTTGTAAGTGAGTTAATACAAAGCAAAAGACGAAGAGTCTAATATAAATAAACTATCAAAAACCTAATAAACCAAAAAAAAAAAAAGTGAACTCATCTATACTTAAAAAAATGTATATTTCTTATACCAAGAATAATTTGAGCTCATATATGGTAATTGTTTTTAATTACAGCGTGTATAAGTATGAGTTATACACTAGTTAGCATCTACTTTACAAGCTCTACGGTTCTTAAAATCATACCCGTCCATTTTGAAATAAATGGATTAGATTTTATTACACTAACAATAATTTAAAAAGATGCTAAAATGATAATAGTTACTACTATTTTTTCAAACATTGATAACATGGTAAAATTCAAATCATTCATTTCAAAATTGACTGGTAGAATATTTGAAATTTCATGTTAGAATTACCATAAGAACTATACAAAATCTAGTTCCTTCAAGCATCCAAAATGGATGGAACAAACAAAAGATGAACAATATACTTTTTACAATTCATCGACTTAGAAAACGGTGCTCCTGCTGGTGCATGGGTGATGATAGCTTGTTAAGTTTTAAGCAAAGGTGAGCTTTCACTGGTTTATGATCAGAGCTCAAAATATCATCCATTGATTGGTAAGAATGTAAAGTCGCATTGATTTTCTGTGTGTCTTCTATCTTGAATAAGACCCGGTCTGTCCATGATGGTACTCTTACCTGTAAAGAGACGAGCATAAAAATTTTAGAAGAATAGAAAAAGTAAATCCCAATCCCATAGAGAGATGTATATACACGCTATTCGAACTGTCAAAAATATAAATTGAAATCTAAATTATCCATTTCAATTTTGATTTTTTTTTTTATAACTTTTTAGATGCATGTCGAATATTGAAATCTATATTATCCATTTCATGATTCATGTTTCATAATTTATAACTACCCACTATTGACTTTATCAAATTCAAAGTTAAAATATACAAAAATGTAGGGTTATTTACATTTCCCCCTTAATTATTGTTCAATTACAATGTGTCCTTAAAACTTCATAAATGAGTAATGTCTCCCTAAACTATTGGTTATAAGTATTTTACCCTACGCTGTTAGAATTACTGTCAAATTTAACAGAAAAGTCCGTTTTTTTAAGTAATAAAAAATAGAGGAAAGAAGTGTAAGAGGAATTTGAAATTTCCATTAATTAATTTAATAGAAATCCTAACATAGGAGCAGAGTTCTTAATTACCAATAGTAGAGGGGAAATATGAATAAATTTCGTAGTTTGAAGAGTCATTAAAAGTGCACCATATTTAAAGAGGATAGTGCAATTTGTCTTAAAAAAAGATTATTATACACATGCCCACTTATCAGACTTTCATGCATATTATACAAGTTGTGATTATTCAATTTTAAAAATTGAGTCATTCTGAGACACAAGAAAGCTGATACCTTGTAACTAGTATCATAGTTGCTACTTCCAATATTATATTTATATGTGGGCTTGAATGTCAATGTCCCCTCGCAATAGCCATTGAAGATATGACCTCTCTCAGCCTCTTGTAAGAGTTGGTCTTTGCTTGTGAGCTTCTGCATAAATATATTAACTTTAAGACTCACACAACACCTTTAAATTAATCTAACTATGCAAACATTAGTCCACCAAAAAGCAGTTGCAAGATTGATTATGTGGGTGTACTCAGAATCTCAGATAAAACTATATAAGTAGTAATATAGAGTTCTACTATATTAGCAATAATTTAAATAGAACGTGTTGGCAACTTACTTCATGAAGGCCTTTCTGTATTAAATTTCTTGCTGGTTGTGTATCAATTCCATGTATACGGTAGTTGAGATCTCCTAACCATATAGTGATATGAGCAGGTCTGGCATAAGGATTCCATTTCTTTGAGAATAGGGAATGTGATATGTGCATGCACTCATAATTTCTTTCGTCTACTTTATGAGCATGAGCTGCATGCCAAAGAAATTTTATAAAAAAATCAATAAAGTGAACAATTTTATAGGTAGATATTGGTCCATCAAATTTAAGAAGCACGGATTTGGTGTCCGGAATGTCAAAAGTGAACAATTTCATCCCTTTGTCTATGACTCTATGAGGTCAATTTGATTTTGGTCTCCTAATTAATATAAAGTTGGTTTGATTTTGATCCATTAAATATGAGATTGGTTTGATTTGGTCCATAAAAAATGGGGTGCTTCAGAATCCCTTTAGTTATGTAAGACAAAAATAAATATGTAGGATCAAATTGTTCATTTTTAAAATTTCATAACCAAATCCAAAATTGTTAAATTTGAAGGACCAAAATCGTTCTACACCAAATTTTAGAAACAAAAAGTATAATTTACCATGTTATATATTTTCAGAAAAGAAAAAAGGGAAAAAAAAAAAAAAAAAGGTTATAAATTTTCTTTTGGGGCTCTTGGGTTTTTTGTGTGCTACAAGAATTCATGTGTAGAAAAACATATAAAACAATGTTGGGTTTCTTAAAACCTTGGGTAATCATCTAGTATCAGCAAGGTAAATCAAATCATACAAGCTAAAGCTGCCCCACACTCCCACTTAGAAGAGAAATTAAGCAAAAATTCAAAGCAAATTCTATATATAAAACTAATAAGCTTTACCAGAAAGATGGCATGATATGAACACCATTTGGATGTCTTTGTAGTTGATGCGGATTGCCACAGCCCCTTTCTTTCTACCAATTAATCCCCCCAAGCCACCAATGGAATGCTTATCTACCTGCAATTCTATAATGCAATATTTCAAAATAAGAAACTATGAAATCTTAGCAATGATCTCAAAGAAGATTGAGGTTGAGGAGAAAATATTGGACTCGTCGATCGGAACCAAACCAAAATTTACCTTTGATGAACAAATCTGAGTTCTTTGGTCCAAACACGTACAGCTGCAACGATTGCATAATGGCTTTCCCTAACAGACTTTGATTACAAAATAAAATCAATAAATAGCTTATAGGAACAAAAAACATGACTATAAGATGGATAAAGAGAATAGTTTAAAAGAGAAAAATAAATGACAAAACTTATTTAAAATTCATTGTACTTTTGAGTCATCTAATTAAATTCAACCACTTGTCTGTATTGATCAATGAGCTACTTAATTGAATAATTATAAGATAACACATTTTGTTTTGCATTAATAGTTCTGTCACATGATTAGTTCTGTCACATGATTATTTATAAGGTTTGCCCACAAATAAAAGTCTATTCAGTTTTAAAGGTGAAAGGAAATCTGCAAAAAAATTAATGTAACAATTCCTATAAGTAACAAAATTTTGTTGTACTAGCTAATTGGCATCCTCTCTTCTCTTGTATAAAAAGCCAATTATTAAGCAAGTAAGAGACGTCATATTTACGTAGCAATGTTATGACTTATGAGCCTATGCCAAAACAAAAATCTGAAAATTTGAGAACAAAAGGATATATGACCTTCTGGGAATGTACGTATGGCTATCGATAAGTGGATAATTGTCTTTGTCAATGTGTGTACAGTTGTACACATCAAATTTCTTGTTTTTCAAGACAAGAAATTCACAGAAGAAAATGAACCGTATATTTTGACTATACAAGAAGCTCTGTACCAGGCTACTTAACTTAGCTATAGCATCCAAAAGATTCAACGCACCACGTGTCACGGCATGCACTAGATAATGACAGCAAATGAATGATACTATCAATTTTAATTATTACTAAATCTTATAAACTAATTTATTAAGTTATTAAAATAAAACCAATCACATTTATATTTAAGTCCATTTATAAATATTTTATAGTAAAAGTGCGAGAGAAAGATTTAACTAAAGAATAGTCTTTGTCTCTTACATGTGGGTTTCTAGCAAAGCTGTCTGCAACAGCCTTAAAATATTGTTTCGTGGAGCCTCTTGCAAACCTATAATGAAAAGATCAAATTTTCTGCTGCTTCCAACTAGTTCTGCAATATCCTCATAAGAGACCTTCATATATAGCAAATAAATTATAAATGTCAATCAGAAAATAATTATCACGAGGAAAATTGAAATCTAAAATTGGCATATTATTATAAAGACTAGTTTATACTATTACTTAGTTTGTAAGTTGATCTCACCTGCCCTTTCATGTTCCAAGTGACAATGCAAACGCACAGATCCGAATTGCTTGAGAAGTCACATAGATTATCCACACCAACGGTCTTTATTCCTTCATGACTTGCTGTGTGGTGGTTCATAAAACTCATTGGCTCTCTCTTCAAATTGGATTTTGCTCTGCAAAATCTTGAAAACCCAAATCCCATTTCGCAACTTTAAATATTATAAACAATATGAACATATCATAACATTGTAAAAGAAGAAAGAACCAACCGCTTTATACCCTTTAGGCCTTTACAGGAACAAATACAATTCAAATTTCCCATTCTGGTTTCTCTTGCATGGTAGGAGCTCCAAAGCCAGAAGTTTCTTCAAGTGTAAAATGCCAGAATACAGTTGAACAAAAACAATCAACAATGGTAGAGAGAGGGAGATAGATAGCTTTTAAACCCATTGACTCCGACCTAGTATGATATAAATATTGGAAAATTTGGCTTTTGGCGGTGAAGATATTGGACAAAAGTCAAATAACAAAACCCCACAGATATGTCTCTCTTTATTTGATTACTTCTTTCTCTACAAGTTGGTTGGCTAAATTGACAATACAAAGAAGTTAAAACAAAGTTGAAAAGGACCATCCCACATGTAAATTCCACATGAAATTACTTCAGCAAACCGTGTGATGCCAATGCACAAACCCAAAATGTGTTGGCCTAATCCCTAGCCCATTAAGAAGCCCAAGTGTGCGTTTGGCATGAATGAAATTTGCCAGCTTATTTTATTATTTAGTTTATTTTTGTTACTATTCATGACCCCATTTTACTTTTTAGTACTATTTATGAGTCTCACTGTACTAATTCAACTAATTTTTACCTTTATTGTTTCTCAAAAAAAAAAAATTTACCTTTGGGTGTGTTTGGTTGCTGGAAAACGTTTTCCGGAAAATACATATTTTCCGGAAATGCTAATTTCCGGAAAAGGAAAATGTATTCGGGTGTTTGGCTGTCTCGGAAATCGTTTTACGGAAAATCAATTCCGGTGTTTGATTCGTCCAAATATTTTACGGAAATCGTTTTACGGAAAATTAATTCCGGTGTTTGGTTCGTCCAAATATTTTACGGAAAATACTTTACGGAAAACGTTTTCCCATGTTTGGTTCGGAAAATACTTTACGGAAAATAATTTGGATCATTTTACGGAAAATGATCTAGAATCTGGCCCTAAAAAATCGTCCATCCTTGAATGATATATGCATGGAATTGGAGAAGATCAATGCTATATTTTGCTCTTATAGATAAAATTGAAGAACCTGCATTCCCTATACATATCTGTAACAATACAAAAATTGCAGCACATTTGGTTCAACATCAAACATAATCATTCGAATATACCCATAATATTTATATAAAAACAGCCACATCAATTGTTCACCATTGGCATTACACCTCAATGGCATACAAAAATGATACCTATTTGTGGTATCTGAACAGTACAAATACATAATTTGGGCAATTGTATCGTCCCAATAATACAAAAGAGTACATATATAATACATTGATACGTCAATATTAATACTACAATGTCTAGTTAATTCCTAAATCTACCATCACAGTCAACATGAAATAAGCAAATCAAATTTGTGAGAAAAAATAACCATCTAACCACAACTTCCTCAACCTAGCATTCTTGGCTAAAAATCCACGTGCCGTCTTCTCATTCTCACAAAGATGGTCGAAGGCAGTAGCGAGCATATCTTCGCTATATCCATCCGCCATCATAGCCATCATAGCCATCATAGCAAAAACCAATCATGCATAACCAGTCAAGCCCCAAAAGAGCTTACAAAAAAATTCAAACCACAAAGCAATTGGGAATAACCTGCAATCAGAAAAGCCCCAAAATTGATATATGCATCACCCATAAATACACAGTTTCATAAACCAATCATTACATTTCATATGCATAATCCACAAATACACAGTTTAATCAACAATGGATAATTGAAAAAATTAATAAACCTGCAATCAGAAAAGTCCCAAAATTTTGATATACATTACCAACAAATACACAGTTATAAACAATGTATAATACAAAAATTAATATTCATAAAAAAAAAAAAATACAAAAATTAATAAATAAAAACATGTAAAAAATTATATAAATATTTATATAAATAAACAACTATTTTATAGTGTGGATCGGATGTGAGTGGATCGGTGAGGTGAGTGGATCGGTGAGGTGAGTTTGAGCAGGGGATTTTCTCACCGTGGGTCTGCGGCGTTTGGCACGGTGGTCGTCTGGCAGAGCTCGGCGTGACCGGTGTGAGGTAGATCGGAGCTCGGCGTGACCGTTGGCTCTCGTGCTTTCTGTGTTTGGTTGGCCGGATCGGAGCTCTGGGTGGCTGGATCGATCGGGGTGCTCGGATCGTTGGCTCTCGTTGAAGCTATAAGCTTCGCTCGTTGGCCGGATCGGACTTCGTTGGCTTCGATCTCGCTCTCGCACTTCGTTGGCTTCGATCGACTTCGTTGGCGTCGATCTCGATCGTTGGCGTCGAGCTATTCCGCGCTTCGATCTCGTTAGACGGCGTCGATCTCGTTCGTTGGCGTCGATCTATTCCGCACGATCTCTCTCTCTCGTTCGATTGTTTTTTTTTTTTGTTCTTTCTCTCTCGCTTATGTTTTCTGTTCTCTGTTTTTTCTCTCTCTCTCTCTCTGCGTTTTGCAAGCCACGGAAATGAAATGAAGTGAAAATGAGGGCAGAATTTCATTTCCGTGGTCAAGGCTTCAAACTTCGGTCAACAGGAAAATGTTTTCCGGAAAATAATATTTTCCGTGAGAGCCAAACGCCCTATTTTCCAGAAAACGATTTCCTGAATTCGTTTGAAGCCGAATCAAACGCACCCTTTATCTACAGTATTTTCAGTAAAAGTTTTCAGTTTTAGCAAAATAAGCGGATCCCAAACAAACCCCAAGAAACTTTTTGATCAATAGGTAAGGTGGGAGTCTAACTTTGGTTCTCCTAATATAGAAAAGTAGACTATGTCATTGAATTACAACGCTCTTGGTCCGAGAAACTAGTTATTATAATTTATAAAAGATTACCACCAAGCACCCTAGGCACAATGGTTACTTTACAAGTATAAGTACTTGTGAGGTGTGGAGGTAAAAGATGAGGTTTAAGTATCTAAGAGAGAGTTTTATGCAAGTATATATTTAGATTAAGCTAGTATAGAATTTCTATCTTGTATAAAAAAAAATATAAAAATTTAGAAAAGATTAAACACAACTATGATACATAATGTGCAATCGCGTAGCGGCTGCGTTTGCGTGCATTGCTTTTTTTGGCTGGTTCCATGGCACTGTTCATGGACCAGCCAAAGCACAAAAACGCATGAACAATATTTTGTTTTTTTAAAAATATTTTGTTGTAGTATTTTCAGTAATAAATTTTTAGTTTTCAGCTTTAAAAAATATTTAACACAAGGAATTAATGTGTGATTTGGTCTTAAAAACCCATATTCACAACAAAAAACTCTTAACTGTTACATTATTTCAATTAAGCTCCACGTTAATAATATTTCCAGGTTTTCATTCTCAAAAAAAAAAAAAAAAAAAAAGGCTCCACTTTACAACGAAAGCATTAAAGACATCTATATCTATTTTTATATAATATTTAAAATCTAAAAAGTAGTATTTATTGTTATTATGCTCATTTTGAGTCTTTTTTTTTTTTTTTTAATATAAGATAGAATTTTACTCTAGTCTAGTCTAAATGTATATATGTGTGAAACTCCCCTGAAAACTTGAAGTCGGGGTTCAAGTCTCTAAAAGAGAGTTTCATGCAAATATATATTTAGATTAGCCTAGTGTAGAATTTCTATATTGTATAAAAAAATATAAAAATTTAGAAAAGATTAAACACAACTATGATACATAATGTGCAATCACGTAGCGGCTGCGTTTGCGTGCGTTGCCTTTTTTGGTTGGTTCCATGGCATTGTTCATGGACCAGCCAAAGCACAAAAACGCGTGAACAGTGTTTTGTCTTTTAAAAAATATTTTGTTGTAGTATTTTCAGCAATAAATTTTTAGTTTTCAGCTTTAAAAAATATTTAACGCAAGGAATTAATGTGTGATTTGGTCTTAAAAACCCATATTCACAACAAAAAACTCTTAACTGTTACATTATTTCAATTAAGCTCCACGTTAATAATATTTCCAGGTTTTCATTCTCAAAAAAAAAAAAAAAAAAGGGGCTCCACTTTACAACGAAAGCACTAAAGACATCTATATTTATTTTTATATAATATTTAAAATCTAAAAAGTAGTATTTATTGTTATTATGTTCATTTTGAGTCACTTTTTTTATTATTATTATATAAGATAGAATTTTACTCTAGTCTAGTCTAAATGTATATATGTGTGAAACTCCCCCGGAGACTTGAACCTCAGTCCTTACCTCCTATACTTTACAAGCACTTATACTTGTAGAATGACTATCGCACCAAGGGTGAGCGGTCATTAGTATAATATTTCAGTCTATTTCAATTTATTCAGTCTAGCACTTGGGTCCATTTGATCTATTTAATTTATATAACACATTCTCTTAAACAATATTTATATAAGACAATTACCCATCTTTGTTTTTTTAGAAACAAACAAACACAAATGCACACATCTTTTTTTTTTTTCATATCTCAAGTTCTATGAACTAATTATAATATTAAGTTCTTTAAATTTTATTCATTATGATAATCTTGAAACGGTACACCGTATACTTTGATATTGAAATATTTCATTTCGGGTGATCAAATAGAAATATTGTTGGAAACAAAATTCAAAACGTTACAATTGACACTCTACTTCATCTTGCAAGTTTAATTGATTTTTTCTTCTCATTGAAATTAGTAGGCCAAAAATAAAAAGTGTTTGGTCACACAAAAAACAAAATACTCTCTGAGAAAGTTTATAGACACAGAAAATTTCACACCTAGCTAATGTGACAGATTGTTAATTGTAAGTAAAAAAAGCAAGATCAGTAGTGTGTCAAGATAAGAACCAAAAAAAACTTGCCAACATTTTTTTATATATATTTTTAATTTATTGTGTTTATAGCATTTCTTGTATCCTTTCATCTCCTACTTCTTTTCTCACTGACCCACATATAAAAACCAAATAATTTGGCCATTATGGCAAAAGCCCATTTACCACATTTTGCAACATGATCCATTTCCATCTCTACAATAGCAACTCTAGTCCAAATTAGGATACTGTCTTTCTCCCAGCAACCCGGGTCCAAATCCCAGCATCGGAAATTGACATCTCCACTTTTCCCCAACTTCAAATAAAAGTTGCTTGCTACGAACAAAAACAAAAAAGACACATTTTTTTTAGTACTAGTAGTAAATTAATGTAGGACTATGACTTCTCATCTTTTTGACTCTTTTCTCTGTTTTTCAGTTTGGTCTGAGCTTCCACTGGAATCCATTTCCTTACCTTTTTTTTTTTCAGGTACCAGCAAACGAAGAAGCCTTATCATTATTCGATTCCAATTCTCCAAAGTACCGCTTTTCGATCTAATTTTTTGCTTTTAATTCATACCAAATGGTTTTGCTTTTTAGCTTTTCTTCTTTGATCATATTATTTGACAATATTAGCATTTGAAATTGTTTAATATTCATTGCCATTATTGTACTAGTGCAAGTTTTAATTTTGCGTAGGCATTGTTTGTGAGGTTTTGATATGGCATGGTGTTTGTGAATTTACTTTCATTCTTTCAAGTTATATTGATTAGAATTGGTAATGATTTGTTATATTTGAGATGGGTTTTATTTGCATTTGATGGTGCGATTAAAGATTGAAAGGAATACCTATTGTGAAATTTTGGTAGCTATTAATTGAAATTTGAAGTTTGATTTGATTAGAATTAGGGGGACCCTTTGTTTTATAGGATTTGAATACCTACATTACGTCGCAAAATAATAAGGTATTCCCATTGGAATGCGATGATAGAATGTAGGCTACCTATCAATCACCTCTCCCAGACCCCGCAAAGTGAGAGTTTTGTGCATTGGGTACAACCTTTGCTAATTGGAAGTTCTGGACATAGTTATGGAGCTGGTGGTTCCAGCTTGCAGTCTTGCAGGTTAGGATTCTGGGATATCCATTGAATTCCTTTTGGGCATTCGGGGTTTCTTTAGTGAGATATACACACACACATATGTGATTGCTCTTTATGGTGTTGGAAAAGGTTCCAAGGATAGGCCATTGGCTCTGAACCTCCCACTTAAATTTCTGAGCAGACTCTTCTTTGGTAAGACATTAATCTGCACACACCATCTTATGAACTTGCAAAATATATATATATATATATATATATATCAAATGCTCAGCAAGGGGAGTATATTAGTGGGTGGGTCCTTGGTTTTCCTATTGTATTGGAATAGGCTAGTTTCCATATTCTGCCTGTGGTAACACCAGACAGGATTCTGTAAACAATGTATGTGACTTTTGAAGCCTACTATCACAAATTTTTGTTTTTTTTTTTTGGTTTTTTGTTTTTTGAGAATCAGATGCGTTTGACTTGACATCTTGTTGCAAGGATCATGTGTTTATGGTATTATGATCTACTGTCAGTTATTCATCTTTGTCTCTGATTCCAGAATAATGTATGAAGGAAGAACTTTCAGTTAGAACACTGCTATTTTGAGCTGGATTTGAACCAGCGTAGACATATTTTCAATGAATTTACAGTGCTGTTCAAATTCTTTCTTCCTCCTGTTCTATGGATTTTTTGTTTAACCAATGAAGGGAGGCAACAATCAACCTTAAAAATTGGACCAGCATAGACTGGGTTTATCTAACCACAAATCAAGAATATGGCTCATTTTTCTTTCGTATGTGCCTCAAGCCGTATCCCTTTGCCCCTAGCAAATGATTGATTAAAATGTAATTATTTTTTTTCTTTTTTCTTTTTCTCCATTAGTAATTACACATGCACCCAATGAGCTCTGAACCTAAGATATTTACCCACCACCTTGTTCTTACAAGGAGAGGAGTTGCCATTTAAGCTAGAGCTCATTGGCTTGATGTAAGTAGAATTCTATCTGTGATAGTCTTGTTCAAGTGGAAACATGTGTTTCAGAAATTGAAGCAACTTGAAATGCACTCTTTTTAAATAAGCAAATAAATTTTTTTACAAAGTATAAAGTTGATGGGATACAAGTTTGTGTCTTCTTTTTGTCGTGAAATTTGTTATGGAACTAAATATAGGGATAACTTACTTGATTGAATTTATAAACTTTGTTTGAAGGAACTGAAAGGATGAACCATAACTTTCTGCTCTCCATCTCTCACTCTTGAATCACTTGCTTCATTGTATCCTTATGCTCTCTCTCTCTCTCTCTCTCTCTCTCTCTCTGTGTGTGTGACTAACATGACCTAGGAACCCCTGGTCTTTGTATCTAATTTTTATTTATTTTTTCTTCAAATATTTCAGAGACAAAGAGAAGCACTAAAGTCCCTGTGCTAGAGGGCAATGGAGCTAGATGAAATCAGCAACTTACCAGGGCATGTTGTAGATCAAATTCTTTCACAGTTGTCAATTAGGGAGGCGGTAAAGACAAGTGTTTTGTCAAGCAAGTGGAGATATAAATGGGCTACCCTTCCAAATCTTGTGTTTGATAATGAGTGTTACTCATTTTCTTCATTAGATCAAACTGCCGTCAAGAGTAAACTTGTGAATATTGTTGATCACGTTCTCTTACTTCATAATGGCCCAATTTACAAGTTCAAGCTATCACATCGAGATCTTCAAGGTATTAGTGACATTGATCGGTGGATTCTTCATCTATCAAGGCACTCTATCCAAGAATTCATACTTGAAATTTGGAAAGGGCAACGCTACAAGATGCCTTCTTGTTTATTTTCTTGCCAACATTTGATTCATTTAGAGTTATTTAATTGTTTGCTAAAACCTCCATCGACATTTAAAGGCTTCAAGAGTTTGAAGAGCCTTGATCTTCAGCATGTGACCTTGGCTCAAGATGTGTTTGAAAATCTAATTTCTAGTTGTCCTCTACTTGAGAGATTGACATTGATGAACTTTGATGGTTTCACTTATCTCAACATTGAGGCACCAAATCTCCAGTTTTTTGACATTGGAGGTGTTTTTAACGACATTAGTTTTGAAAATGCCTTCCAATTAGCTGTTGTTTCCATTGGATTATATGACAAAAGGCAATCCCATGCCAACTCTAGCAATTTGCTCAAATTTTTTGTTCATCTGCCTCATATCCGAAGGTTGGAGATTCAGAGTTACTTTTTGAAGGTAATATTTCTGTTAGTATGATATAAGGTACCCTTAGATGCCCTCTGGAAAGTGGATGTGTTCATTGGCCTTACAAATTACTAAAAATTTGAAATGAGTTTCCTTCTTTCAACACTTGTTTGCACAAGGTTGTTTAGGATCTCATTTCCATGTTTACTTGGCCATTGTACTGATTTCTTAGCATTTGCACCACAAAACTTGGTTGCTTATAATATCAGGTAAATCCCAATGAACTGATTCAATTTTCAGAGGAGGTCCACGATGTTACTGCATTAATTTGAGGTTAATTTATACCATTGTTCTATCTTCTTTTTGTTCCAGTATTTGTCCGTTGGCTTTGTGCCAGGAAAGTTGCCTAATCCATGTTTCAATCTCAATTATCTTTCTATACGCATAAACTTCAATGATGTGGATGAGGTTTTAACTGCTCTATGCATCTTAAGAAGTTCCCCTAATCTGCAAGAACTAGAAGTTTTGGTGAGTTCTTTCTCTTGATTATTACCTTAGTTTTATGTAAACCAACATCACACGTGTGCACACTGACACATGATTTGTATGTCATGTTGATACTCACACCTGTTTCTTCTGCTAATGAATAAATTGTTTATAACCAGTGGCCCTTCAGTCTGGGGGCATCTCTACCCCTATGGTCAGTATACTTGCAGGGTTTGATCCCTTATGCACTCACATACGCACACATCAACTGGTTATACAATATCTTTTACTTGGTATCTAGTTATCTACTATTGGGAACTTCTAAAGATTTTAATGCCATGGAATTAATGTAGGCTCGTCCAGAGGAGCAGGCTGCTGTGGGAACAGTAACTAACATAAAAGAAGACAACCATTGGAGTTGTCACCAACTGCGACTAGTGAAAATACTTGGCATTTCTGGTATCAAACCTGAGTTAAATTTCATCAACCTTCTGCTATCAACTTCCCCTGGGCTTGAAAAAATGACTGTTAAGCCTGCTTCCAACAATGGAGGATGGGAATTGCTAAAAGATTTGCTGCGATTCAGGCGAGCCTCTGTACAAGCAGAAATCATTTACATGGATCCATAATTTATCAGTGTGGCAGCTGAAAGCTTACATGCCAAGGAAAAAAAAAGGATATTAGTCTCTGCAATTTATTTATGTTCAGAAAACTGTCATACTGGCAGAACTTTATGATGACATTTATAGTGGTACACAATTAGGGAGTATTCTTTTGGACCTCCAAGCTGCCATACCATAGTAGAAATCATTGAACTTGGCCCTGTATTCATGTTCTGTGTTTTTCACTATAAGTCTCAAACTAATTTATAGGTATGTAAAATGAAAATTTTAGGAACTTCTTACTAGTGCTTACAGTGCATTTTTTTGCTGCATTGATATTGTATAGGTGTTTAGGACACCTACTCGGATTGATGAAATATGAAAAGGAAACTATGGCCCGTGGCGTAAAATGCCATCTTAAGGGATTATAACCTTTGGTGCCATAGTCATCAACATTCAGGGCAAGGAACTCCAGCTGTGCCAGGTACGTCCTGTAACAACCTTAAAGAGTATATCAAATTGGGTTACATGGAAATGTCTACTAATAAACCAAATTAATTGCTTCACTCCTTGTATTCTGTTCTGTTCATTTGTTAATGGCACAAAGCTAGATGAGACCTTGGTACTAATCATCGAGGCTTGATACAGCAGTAATCTTGTAGCAACATACATAATAATGGCATAGAAGTTGAGGTTGCAACATTGTAGTAGAGCAATACTAGGATCATTTTTTTTTCCACAATTTGAAATGGTGGCAAGTTGTGATCGCTGCACCATCACTTTATATGGACCCGATTTTATGAACAGACCAAATTAACAATGGTAAAACAACAAATTGTGAAAACTTGTGTGCTTGGATTTGTTGGCAGCATTCAACCAAAAGAGGAAGGATCCAATGGAACTCGATGATACAGAGTAATTAACTAAAATCAAATACATTTTGGATATGTTAAGCAAAAAAATAAAATAAAAATTTGGATGCATGTGTTCGATATGGCTGCGGAAAAGCGAATCTTACTAATAAAATGGTAGTTGTCACCCCAAAAATATAAAAATAAACTCACATTCGGAAAGGTGGTTGGAACCAAATCTTGGGTATGGCCCACATTAATATAAGTTTGTTGATTCCATGAAAGAAGCAATAAAAAAAATGTATTTTTCCCTGTGGAGATTTGTTTGAAATGGAATTTTCTCGTTACTTGAATGGTTGGCTCAAAACGAGTTGGACCTAGCTATATTGAGAATGTAGCCAGTACTTGAAGCAGCTTTTTTCAAAAGCACGTTTTGCTTTTTTGGTAATATATTACAATAATATGTGTAAGAAATTAATTACAAGATCTTGGATTTAAAGGATTTGTGATTGTCGAATTTAATTAATGAGGGATTTGCCTTGGAAGTTAGTTTGACAAAATCATAAATTTTTTACGTAAATTTATTTAGGAACCTACCTTTCTAGTCAAACCCGAGCTGAAAGTTAGGAGGGTTGCAAGCTGCAACAAGATCTTAAAGTTATACCAATTGTTTTGGACTTTTGTCCCTTGTAAAGAATATGAACAAATTTAAAGTAATCCCAGTTCTTTCAAACTATAGTTTCGTTGCATGAACCATGGTCCATGAAGTATTCTCCTCCAATGGAATGGTAAAAAAAGAATACGTTTGCATGATATTTAATAATATTTATATCTGATTATGTCAATATATATAATTTCATTGTCTGAGGGTTCCACATAGGCTACAGACTTTTAATATTACATTCCAATTCAAAATATGAAAATAGATTATTATATTATGAACTTCATAACCATATAAGATCCATACACTTTAAGATTAAAAAAAATAAAAATACAAATATTCAATGAATGTGATAATTATTTTTTGTTGATGGCCAGTACTCTTCATCTCTAGTATGTCTTTATTTTATTTTATTTTATTTTTTCTACCTGAATTTCTTTAAGCTTGGAGAAAGTTTTGAAACCAATTAGACAATGAACAATTAGAGAAAAATGATTGGAACTCATCAGATCGTCTTACTCAAACAAAAATAGAATTTGTGTGTGAAGCTTGAAGACGTTCGCATTCAATTTCAACCAGAATATCCGAGGATATCCGCTAATCAATTGTGGGCGGTGGATAAGTATATAACTAGTTGCTGTACTGACTTTTCACTTGTTGACAGCTACCGACTCTCAACTTTCTTTTAAGTCAATCCCAAAAAACAGAAAACAAAAACAAATAAATACCTTTCTTTCAAGTTTTTCATTTTTATTAGACCGAATCAAATTGTGTACGCTTTCATTTATTTATTTGAGTTCTATTTTTTTAATTAATTAAATATTCTAAGCAATAAACGCCTTTTAAAACCCATAATCAGATTATGATACAAGGTTTTATATATATATATATATATAAGCAAAGCTCAAAGAAAATTCAATTATAATTTGAAATTAAAATCTAATTTTGCGCCATATGTCTAAATTTATGTGTAGATTATACAATAATTATCCACTTAAGTTTGTGTCATGTGTCCACTTAAGTTTTTTAATTTTTTTTATGAAATTTTTTTTTAATCTTTGTACCAAGTGAGTTAATGAGTGCAAAATACTAAAAATCCAATATTAATAAACAATAAAATTAATAATAATAATAAAAAAATCAATCACATATACTCAATAAAAATTATCACACAACAAAAATCACCACAAGTTCTATCTTATTAAAAATTAGAAAAAAATTATCATAAGTAGTATTAAATTTATGTAAGAATTTTAATATGTGACTAATTACATTTACGTTAAAAAAAATTGACTAATTATTATATTTTTATGATAAAATTTGTGTTTAATTTTAAATACATCTATGCATTTGCATGGGTTTTATGCTAGTATACAGTAATGGACGGAATAACTAATTAGCCAAGAATGTTAAAGTTTAATGACTAAATTGACTAAAACATTTAGGGATGAAAATAACAATTTATCCAAATTTAAAGGATGCCATTTTTGAATTTTGGCCAAAAAAAGTGACACAACTAAATATAAATCATTTTAAAACCACAAAATAATACTAATATTTTTTTTCATTAAATAATTTTTAATTATCCTTAAATTATATTAATCATAAATAATATTTATAAGGACTGAATTTGGATTGGACCCAATATAGGATTGGGTTTTAGCCCAAAATGCTCAAACAATAAATTTGTAGAGCGTGGATAAAAGAACTAGATCTACTTCAGAAGAAAAACGATATATTTTGCTAATTTAAGGCTATTAAACACAAGTAAGATAAGAAAGTTTGTCCTCAGAATGGCCTGAGGAGCTTATATTATAATGTCTTGTTGCTTAACAAAGTTACAAGAGTTCACAGTATTATTACAAAAATTTCTTGATTTTCTCCGATCTCCCCCTTTAGGCCATCTTCTCATGCTATATACTATAATCTTGGTATCATCCCTACCATACACGTGTAGGTTAGATTCTGGGAACTCCTTCTTGTCCCATCCAACACCTCCTAGAACCATTAACTAGTAGCTGTAAGGCTGTTTGACCACTGTTTAGGTATCACCTTCACATTAATGCGGCCAGAGAGTTAGTTGAGAAGCATTTAATGTGGAGGTAGCAGTTTTTTGAAGATATTTGTTGCCCTCCCCTTTTCTTACCCCTTGTCCAACGTCCAACTCTTAGTTGTGATGTAACTTTGAAGAAAGTCCATGATAATATGACACTCTTACTGACCTCAGACCCTTGTTTCTGAGATGGCTTTTCTCCTCGGACATTCATTGGACTTATTTCATACTATCTTTACTTTTCTCTTTATACCGTTCCCCTTATAACCTGATCTGGCCATCCTCGGATTAGCTAATGTCCTCGGATTGAGCCATGGGCCCAATTAGTATAGTCTTAATAGTACTTCCTGATTAACTGGTCCCCACAATATTTTTTAAAATCAACATTTTTTGTTGAATAAATTAAATATTACACATTAGAATATTAATAATAGTTTTAGAAAAGATAAAACGTATACAGATCAATTAAATGATATTTTTGTGAATTTGCCATTTAAACATAATTTTTATTTAATTTTGCATTACACTAACATACTGTTCACAAGTAATGAGATGTGAGCAATAGGGGAAGACAGGGTGGGGTTAGATTAAGGGTAACCATCCCCTCTTAGGGCGAGAAAAACTCGTGGTAGAAAAGTGGGACAAAAAGTTGGAGGGAAGACGAATTAGAGGTATTTTTCTATCCTTAATAAGATGATTTTGACATTAACAAAATAGAGATGAAAGAGAAAAGTGGTGATCAATTAAAAGGTAGGGAAAACAAGTGTTTTGGGAGATGATAATAAAATATTACAAAATAAATAAATTATAAATAAGATATATATACAAATATTATATATTATATATGTGTATATAAACACACAAATCCAAAATTCGTAATTTGTGACCCCATGATATTGTCGAATGGGGCCTAGCCAATTGTGTATATATGATAGAAAGAGTCACATCTGTTTCTTCCCTCATTATTATCTTGGGACCCAACTCCCAAATGCTTGATGAATTTATTTCCCTTTTCTGTAATTCAGTCAAAACAAAGGAAAATAACGCAAGAAGTACAACATTTTGGTACAGCAGTAACGAGGCCACCTAACAGTTTGGTTTCCCAGTGATCTTTGAACTCTTTTGCAACTTCGGTTCCAAAAATATTACTAGAAGCATTGAAGCTAACCCATCTGTTAGGTAGCTTACCATTCCACGTTCCATTCCTAAATTTTTTTTCTTGCAATTCAATGAAGAATCTGTGCAAAATTCACTGTATTCTAGTATATTCTTTTACAGCAATAGTCAATAGCCACAATTTTCCACAGCAAGACAAGTACTAGTTAATAATAATTTGCCTCTCTTTTTTGCTGAATATTAATTAATTTGCCTCTCTTGGTCCCACCTAGACATATTGCTCATTTTGCTATAAAAAAAAAAAAAAAAGATGGTTTGCTCATTGGTTTTTTTCATTGGAGGCCAGCTATATGTACGGCACGTGACAATCTTCGTGACAACTACAGTTCGATGGACAAAAACAAATGAGCCTCTTAGAAGATATAATGTATATCATGTGTCCACAACGAGACGCTCATATAATGTGAGTTTTACTGATATATAAAGTTCATAAGCTGTGAAAGGTTAATTACATACACCGAAAAACACAAGATATTTTTTTTCTTCCATCTTTGATATTATTACATTTTCATGTATTAATGTAAAATAAAAATAAAAAAAAATAAAAAAATAAAAAAGAAGAAGAGTAATGAATTTGAGTAGAGTTTTTATAAAATGTGTATAGTTTATTTGTAATTTTGATTTTTTTTAAAACTATTTTTCATTTAAAGTTCCCTAAAATACTATTTTAATTTTTAGGGGCCAATTCTTCTTTTTTTCTTTTTTCTTTTTTGAAAGCCAAACTCCTAAAATTTTAATTTTGAAAGTTAACACACATAAATCATATAAATAATTAAAAGTTTGTGGGGCCAGGAAGCTATGTCCAATTGGCCTCATTATAGATTAGTCTCCACTCTCCCGTCTCAGAAAAGGTCTCACATTCAAACGTATAAATAAGTTATAACAACCTTTCAAACACGAACAGGTCTTAGTTCCTTACCTACCTGGTTAGACCAGGAACCACAGATTGTTACCTTTTTTTTTCTTTTTTCTTTTTTTGCTGAATCACAGATTGTTACCTTAATCTTAAAAATGTTGCATATAAGATAAAGAGAGACTCTAGTCTATGCATAAACATCAAACATACATTACAGCACTAGCTAAATCAGCGGCTGTGTAGTAAAGGTTGTGGAAGCCATGGCCGTAGACACACCACTTCTTACCAATAACCACAGCAACCTTGAAGATGAAAAGCAATTGGGTTTTGTTAAGGACTTTGGTGTAGAGTCAAAGAAGCTATGGAAGCTTGCTGGCCCAGCAATCTTCACTGCAATATGTCAGTACTCACTGGGTGCACTCACTCAGACTTTTGCGGGTCTCGTCGGAGAGATCGAGCTCGCAGCTGTGTCAGTTGAAAACTCGGTCATTGCCGGGCTTGCCTTTGGTGTCATGGTAAATATTTTTTTGAAGTATTTGACTTTGCTTTTTTGGCTATCAAACTATCAGTGTTTTACTGTGTTCTTTAAAGTCCACAAAGAATTGGGTGGATAATTAAATAGGCAGGTAATATCTGGTTCACATATTATTGCACATAATATGCATACAAGCACCTTTCTGCACTAAACTCGTGGGAAGTTGTGACTTCAAGTCACGAGTTCATTGCAAAAATGTGTTTGTGTGCACTTATATATGATAATGTGTAAAATAAACGCCACTAAAAAAATATTAGGCATAATCAAGTATGGGTCTGTGACACTGTTAGTTGGTCTCATGAGTCATGAGAAAGGCAAAAGCCAAAAAGTATAACATGCGTGTATAATACTTTCAATTCATCTACCAGCTTACACTTATTTTTGTGATTTGTAAACCATTATTTTCACATGTACTCGTTACTCTTTTTTTTTTTTTTAACCATTTATAATAACACATGTTAGAATTGTGACAATAATTGTGGATTTTTTCAAGTATTTTTTTTTTTTTTTTTTGAGATACAAACACTTTTCTTGGATGTGCATAGGAGTTAGGACTTAGTACTTGGTTTTCACCACTGAACACCTTTAGCGCGATGGTCATTACACAAATGTAAGTGCTTGTAGGGTGTGGGGAGTAAGGGCCGAGGTTTAAGTCTTCAAAAGGAAGTTTTACATACATATATACTTAGATCAAACTAAAGTAAAATTTTTATCTTGTATAAAAATAAATAAATAAAAAAGAGTACTTAGTTTCCATTTATATGTGAGACTATGTCATAATTACAAGTTGTCTATTTTAACTAGTAGTCTACAATTATGCTCACTTCTTTCACATAATAGTAATAAGGGTCTATTTGGATACCGTTTATTGCTAAAAATTAAAAATTGAAAACTGAAAACACTGTTGCAACATAATTTTTAAATGTATGAATAGTACCATAGGACCCAGTTTTAAAGTTATATTTACTAAATTTCGTACTTGCGGATCCCATGAACAGTGCATGGGACCCACAGAAAAAATGTCAAACACACTAACTTTCAGTTTTCAGCAACATCCAAACTCACACTAAGTTTGATTAATTAAATCTATTTGGAATCTACTATTATTGTTAATGGTACCAATAAGAATGCAATTTAAAGTTAAAGAATAATAAATATTTAATTATGAGTTGTAATGCACATTTTCAAAAACAAAAATACACATATCAATAATTTATTGGTTTGCATTTACTTATTCATTGTGATTGTAAGTGTTTTTTCTTAATATTTGTAGGGTTATGCTAACGAATGCCCTTAGGACATTGTTTAACAATTCATTTTAGGAAAGTTTTGACATCACTTTTATGGGAAATTAAAAAAAAAAAACTGTCAAAACATTAATTGCTTTTTTTTTTTTTCCTTTTCCCATAAAAATTTTCTTTAAATTGATTATTAATCAATGCCCTAAGGACATTTGTTAACATTTCTCATATTTGTATATGATTTGACTTTATTTCTTGAAAATTTTATAAACATCATTTAATGAAATATTAAATGCACCTTAACTTGTGCCCTTAGGACAATCATTAACAAAAGTTCTTTCATGTTTAAAAGACTTTTATTAATAGGAGTCCTCAAGACACAAGTTAAGGTATATTTAATATTTTGTTGAGTGGTGTTTTTAAAATATATTTTCAAAAAAAAAAAAAAATGATACTAGAGTTACTATAAATTTTAATACATAAGCCTTATAAACTAACATTAGTTTATAAGCATTTTGTAGTAAATCAATAAGTAACTTTAGAACCTTTCTTTGAAAAAATAAAGTCAAACTATAGGCAAGTATCAAGGGAAAAAAAGAACATACAACCACATTGAATTTATGCATGTAAACTAATGGACATTGACAAATGTATTTTTCAATAATAAAAAAATGTGCATTGCAACTTATAATTGAATATTTATTATTTCTTAATCTTTGATGCCTATGTTGGCACTCGTTAAGAAGACCTATTAGAATCTAAATATACTCTTGCTCCATGTTACCATTTGGCTTTTGCCACTTAACTGCAAAGACAAGATTATGTAAGAAAAATGTGGAACAGAACTTGCATTTGTAACACACAAAGTTTTTCCAATCGCAGAATGTCATAACTCATATACTTAATGAGCTTTAGCCATAGCAACATTGAGAAAGTTAAATGCAGAACCTGATGATCTTTTATCTCTCCCTCTCTCTCTCTCTTTTCTTTTTGGAATTTTTGGTTGAAATCAGTTGGGAATGGGAAGTGCATTGGAGACACTTTGCGGGCAAGCATACGGTGCAGGGCAAATCAGGATGTTGGGAGTGTACATGCAAAGATCATGGGTCATTTTGTTGACTACGGCTTTAGTTTTGGTTCCAATCTATGTTTGGTCTCCTCCTATCCTTGAGCTAATTGGAGAGACCGAGGAGATATCTGAGGCAGCTGGTCAGTCTTCATTGCTCTGCTCTTATTATATCTACATGATCATTACAGTTATTAAACCTGTATAGATTATCTATATTTCGTTGATCATACCCACATTTGGAAACCATGCAATGAACCAAGTAGTACTTGCTTAAGTTTGAGTTAACAACTTTGTTATGAACACAGTTTATTTCACAACTTTTTTTTTACAAGGGATAAATTGTGAGCGATGAACAGTAAACACTCACTATTAACACAACCTTTTTTTTTTTAATTGTTAAGTTAATTGTATAAAATTTATGTTTAGAACTTTCTTTTTAGTAGTAGAAAAAATATTTTCAACTTTTCCATTTTGTTTATAATTATTTTTAAAGAACTTTGATAGATGGGCTTTGCGGGTCTTTGATAAATAGGGCATAAGGGGGACTCCCCTTTCTGTTTTTACTTGGTAATTTAACCTTGTGGTGGTTTTTTTTGGAGCTTCCTGTTAGTTTGAACTGCTGGCTGCTGCTAATGTAATACAAATTCCCCTGCTAATTTGTCCTGGTGTTTGTAACTCTTTGCAGCTTGCTGCTTGTTTTGTTTGTGTTTTGTTGTTGTATACATATGAACTTTTTTTCAAAAAAAAAAGGGCAAAAGTTAGAGCTTCAATGGGTTGTGTATACTTCTGAGTTTGACTGGATTTTCTGCTGCAGGGAAATTTGCTATATGGATGCTTCCACAGTTGTTCGCATACGCACTCAATTTTCCAATCCAAAAGTTTCTGCAAGCACAGAGGAAAGTCCTAGTCATTACATATATATCGGTTGCGGTACTGGTGATACATACATTTTTCAGTTGGTTGCTAATATTGCATCTTGGGTGGGGCTTAACTGGAGCGGCAATCACTTTGAATACATCATGGTGGCTCATTGTTCTTGGTCAATTGGCTTACATTTTCTATACCAAGTCCGATGGTGCTTGGGCCGGATTCTCATGGCTAGCATTTGCAGACTTGTGGGGCTTTGTGAAGCTTTCATTGGCTTCTGCTGTAATGTTATGGTATGCTACTCTCCTCTTTTTTACGTAGTGAGTCATACTACATTGGCTGATACTGAGTTTGTTCTGTAAATTGATTTGCAGCTTGGAGTTTTGGTACCTGATGATACTGGTAGTTATAACAGGTCGTCTGCCGAATCCTCTTATACCAGTAGATGCCATCTCTATTTGGTATGGCGCTTCACCATCACCTCCATATATTGTCATTTGCATGCTTAATAGTTCATAATAGTTCATACTTCAAAAATCACTGGGTTTTATGCTCAATGCAAACTGTCGTATCACCAGCATATCTTTTAATGCCAATTGAGGTATTAATATAACATATAAGGACACTACTTAACCCAAAAGTTAAACTTATGGGTTTGAACCCAATTATGTTATATTAATTTCTCAACTTCTTTTCTTTCTCTCCATGTGAGATTTCTACCCACACAAGTATACCCAACAAAATGAGCTTAAGTAACTCTTTCATTTTCATAAAGTCTCCATATATCATCTAAATTTTCTATCTTAGGAAGATACAGTAAGAATAAGTTGTTTCCTAAACCTTATTATTATAATTTTGTAGCATGAACATACAAGGATGGGATGCGATGATTGCACTTGGGTTCAATGCTGCAATAAGGTAATGTACCCTACATGCTTTGCCCTTCTTCTTTTTTTTCTTTTTTCTTTTTTTTTTTTAATTATTTGTAAACCACTTGCAAGTCAATCAAGAATTTTTTTCAAAATGAAAATTCCTGTGCTGTTCAATTTATTTCTTACAAGATTGTGTAAAAATTTGGTATCTTACAACTACCATTCAAAATTTTATATTCCATTTCCTTGTTTTTTTTCCCTTGTCTTCTCAGTAAATAAATAGAGAAAATATGATGAACTTACTATTGATATTAACAGTGTGAGAGTATCAAATGAACTTGGAGCTGGCAAGGCTCGGACTGCAAAATTTGCAGTGCTAGTGGTTTCTATGACATCTGTTTCCATAGGGGTTGTTTGCATGGCCGTAGTATATGCAACAAGGGATTATTTCCCATACCTTTTCACCACTAGTGTGGCCGTCGCTGAAGAAACTACCCAACTTGCTGTCTTGCTGGGAATCACAGTGCTTCTAAACAGCCTTCAACCAGTGTTATCTGGTAAGTACAAGAAAAACAAAATCTTGTATCCGGATGAAGATACTCTTGTATAATATTAGTTCATTCAAAGTTTCATTCTTAGTACTTAATTTTTCTTGCTGCCTCTGTTGGTTAAGGTGTTGCTGTTGGAGCTGGATGGCAATCTCTTGTCGCATACATCAACATTGGCTGCTACTACATTGTTGGATTGCCAGCTGGAATACTATTGGGATTCACATTTGGTTTTGGAGCTGAGGTAAGATACTAATACTGTTAATCTATTATCATGGACTTTTTGAATGCATCAACCATCTGATTTTGGTACACCATTTTATTTCTTAGAGACCCTTCTTTTATTTTCTTCGCCTAACATTTTACTGGTTCTGAGTTGCAGGGTATATGGTCAGGTATGATTGGAGGCATTGTTTTGCAAACTATAATCTTGATTGTGGTCACTTCAATAACAAACTGGAGAAAAGAAGTAAGTATTTTTACTATAAAGCATTTTGGAGCCCAAAATTATTCATTGTTGTAACTAAAAAATATTAATCGTCACTTGTCAAATTTGCAGGCTGAAGAAGCAGACAGCCGTGTGAAGAAATGGGGAGGAGGAACAATTAGTGAAGAGTGATCTAAATTCATAAACGCAACATTGTGGCGGAAACCATTGGTAGATTGAACCAATGTTGTATCGAGCAATTCTTGTCAATTCTATGCAGACGTTTAGAAAGAAGTGAATTACATCATGGAACTACTCAAAATGTTACCCATGGGTTGTACTCTTGAGCAAGAAAATCCCTTTGATCGATTAGTTGGCAACAAGCTAAAATAGTCTTTATTCTACTAATATATAGGAGTGGATTTGGTCATGATAAATTTTGTATTCTCAGGAGTGATTTGCACATTTCAGCTATTTTGAGACAATAAGTTGATTAACGAATTTCTGACCAATAATGTAATCAGATCCTTAAAATCTTGGGTGCATGGATATCTCATTCTGATGAAATTGTGTCCACTTTTCACTTTTTAGTCAATTCTGGTTGCTATTTGAGGCAATTCTACGATGCTCAAGTTTTGCAATCACAACCAGAAATTTATATTACTGGTGTAAATAAAGTTATTCTTAAGATACTTAAATAATCAACTGACCTTGTTCTAGAAAAAATAAAAGGTAAACTCAAAAGTAAAGTAACCCTTGCCGAATTCCTATGGGCTTCGTAGTATTCAATATATCTTAAGGAAGCTCAACTCCCTCAGCCTCCATCTCCTTCATCACCTCCTTGAACTTCAATATTGGCCCAAACAGCCCTGTGGTGTGGACAGTCTTTGATGGCTACAAATACACAAAAGGCTATTACAAGTGTAATAACAATAAATACTATACTTAATATTTTAAATATTACGAGTTTGATGTTTATATATATATATATATGGCTTCAAAAAATATATATATTACTAAATTTGGATTTACAATAGGTACTTTCAACCCAAGCATGTTTTTCCCCATTGTGTAATTGCACAAAAATAGATCGAAGTAAATCAAAATGGACTGAAGTGGTCCGAATGGACTGAATTGAACCAAATGGAACAAAGTGGACCGATTAGAAGCAAATTGGACTAAATAAGAACACATGGACTGAACAGGACCAAATTGGACCGAACAGGATTGAAGTGTACAGACTGGACCGAATAAGGACTAATGTTGACTAAACAGTACCGAAGTAGACAGAATGGACCGAATAGAACCAATGTGGGCCGAATAGAACCAAAGTCGACAAATTGGACCGAATAAGATCCGATTGGAAAGAATAGCCCAAATAGGACCTTATGGACCGAATAAGACCAAATTGTACTGAAGAGGACAGAATGGACCGAATAGAACCAATGTGGACCGAATAAGACTTTTAAATATTTTTAATTTTTATTGTATTTTTAGGACTCATATTTCTAATTTCCAATGTATATTTTCTATGTATTTTTAGCCAAAATATAATAAAATTTTATCCTTTTCAACCCAAAAATGAAGGGGGGGAAAAATTGTGAGTTAACTTGAAAAGATAATCTAAAAAAAGAATCAATTTAATACCTAATTAGTCTAAAATGGGCTGAATGGAGATCGAAATCCACAAAGTTAAGGCCGTAGACAATAACTCATTGATACCTTTATTAAGGCGACCACTTTGGACGTAACAATATAAAAGAGGTTGTGTCGTCCCAAAAACAAAAAGATAAAACGGCTACCATTGAATATATCCAAGTCGACGTCGTTTGGCAGGCCGTGAACTAACAGAGATCACATTATCTGTAGTGATTTATCATTATCCCAGGCCTCCCAAAGTCCCCAAGTACACAGTAGAGAAGTAGTGGCTGCCCTTCTCTTCTCATAGCTCCGATTCTCCGAGACTCAAATCTCAGAGAAAACAAAAAAAAAAATTGTAAGAAAATGTCAACAATTACGTTATTATCTTCACTGACTTCCTCCCTCTCTTCTCTCTCATTTTCGTCCCAAATCTCCCACAAACCTAACGGCCTCTCTTTCGCTCGACCCAACTCACTCTCGCTCTCGACCAGGACTCTTCCTCGTCCTCTCACGGTGCTCGCCACGGTGGCTTCGCCTCAAGAGGTGGAGACGGCGGACCTAAAGAAGTACGTGAAATCGAGACTCCCAGGTGGGTTCGCCGCCCAAACTATCATCGGCACTGGCCGGAGAAAATGTGCCATCGCTCGTGTTGTCCTCCAAGAAGGCACTGGCAAGCTTATCATCAATTACCGCGACGCCAAGGTAAAATTCAAAAAAAAAATCTCAATTGAATTTTGATTATTTTGTAATTTGAACTTTAGTCTTTAAATTATCATGATAAAGTTTGTAAATTTGTAATGCCTAGAGTTTGTTAACTAATAGATTGTCTAATCTCATTGTAACTGTCGAATTTATAAAAAATTAGAAGAAAACGATTTCATGGAAGTAGGCAAAATAGGATCTTTTCTCGTGAGATGGTTATTTTTGTACAGTATGTTAGCTGACTGTGGCCAACTCTGACTAGTCTGTTGAGGATCCATAGCCGACCCCGTTGGGACTAAGGTTTAGTTGTTTAAGTTTTTGTATGTTTATATTGCCTACTATCAGTCGTGTATTTGCAGTACAATTATTCAATTGGCATGAGCTGTATTTTACTCTCTCACCTCTCTAGTACTTTGCAAAATTCTGTGTTTCTGTTTGTTGATAGTTACTTAATTGCATGATCTTATTTGATGATAAAACTGTGATTGTTGATTGGAGGCGCATAACGCTTGTATCATATTGTTTTGAAACAAACCAATAAGTGACATAGTATACTGAGTGTTAAAAGTTCAGTTTTGTAACCCAAGAGGTTGGTTTAGTGGTTCCTAAGGCCTCATTATATCCATGAGATCCTGGGTTCGAAACCTCTTGACAGCATCTTGGGGCCGCCCCCATGGGATTACTTCCTATAATAACCTAGTGTGGATGGGACGGGGGGATTGCTGACATGCCCAGGGGAATAGTCAAATACTTGAAGAGGTATGAATACCCTTGTTTATCAACAAAAAAAAAAAAAGTTCAGTTTTCTAATCTCTAGCTGGTTAAATGTGCCAATGATTTTTGTTGTCCCCCAATCATGAATGAGATGCCATATTGTAATCATATCCATGAAATATTTCACTTGTGTTGCAATAGAGTGATGATACCATGGACTTGAGTATGATATGTGAACTATAAGCCTTCTGAAATCGCGCACGGTCCAAGGATGGCCTTTAAACCCTATAGGGTAACTAATTTTGGTTTTTCTTTTGGAGCAAATTCTTGTATGATGGATATGTCTTAGTGAATTGCAAGAACTATTCTGTTCTCCGAACAGTTTCATTGAATTATTCACATGATCTTTGTGATTCTGCATATTAATGTTGTGCAGGAATATCTTCAAGGCAATCCATTGTGGCTTCAGTATGTCAAAGTCCCATTAGTAGCCTTGGGATATGAAAGTAATTACGATGTGTTTGTCAAAGCTCATGGGGGTGGCCTCTCCGGTCAGGCTCAGGCAATCTCTCTTGGCATTGCTCGCGCACTGCTAAAGGTGAGTGAGGACCACAGAGTGCCTCTGAGAAGGGAAGGGCTTCTGACTAGGGACTCCAGAGTTGTTGAGAGGAAGAAAGTTGGTCTCAAGAAAGCTCGTAAAGCCCCACAGTTCTCCAAACGTTAAGGTTGAGATTATTGGATGTAAACAGTTGTCCATATTTTTTACCATTAGTTTCTTTTGAGGAGCTTGGACATTTTCAATTTATCAGAAGATCTTGGCTTTTGTTTGTTGATATCTGTACCGCAATCTTTTTTTTTTCTTTTAAAAAAAGGCTTTCTATTTTAGGCTCAGATATTATTGAACTGTGGATTTTTCATTTAAGATGCTTGATACATGTTTCAGATACATTCTATAAACATCAACAAAGTGGCAGATGACTTAGATGTGATTGGTTTTAAGGTTGCAAACAAGTCAAGTATTAAAAGTTAAAAATTAATTCAGGTTGTTCATTTAATTTTATTCTGAATTGAGCTCAATCTTATCACTAATAAGATTACATTTTCAAGTTTTATTTATTTTCTTGTCAAACAAGCTTAAGCGTGTTCATAAACTACTTGATTAACTTATTTTTTCTCATGTATAATAAAATCAAGACTAAAATTTTCACCTCTCTCAAATCTATGATGTTTTTTACTATGAATTGACCTTTTTTTTAGAATCATGAATGGACATATTTATGTAATCAATAAAGTACAAATAATAATTTGATATCATATAAATCTATTTACAAACTTATGCAGTCTAATCTTAAGTAAGAATATTTTTAGACAAATATGAATATAAAAGTATAATATTTTATATAATTAAATCGAGCCTTATTTTCGCAAACATGTTTTTATATTTGAACTTAGCTTATTTAGTAGCTAAGTCTAAACTTGAGCTTAACCTTGACTTGTTGGCTAAACAAGCTAGAGTTGTTTGTCAATAGTTATATTAATTTACAGCCCCAATTGGTTTTGGGTTATGGGCCCTTACAACTAAAAAATTATTTCCAAATAATTTCTGACTAACGGATTCTGAACTTAATCATTAAAGGGGCTATGGCCTTCCATCAAAGCCAAGCCGTGTAAGGCCTAATTGAGCTACACTTTTCTAGGCAATATTTCTGTTTACACATGGACCACAGGTCAAACAAATCATAAAAGCTCTATTGAAAGACAGACAAAAAGAACCTATGGTTGGTGGTGTGGAATTTGCGGTACCATAGGTCAAACTTAAGACCAAATCTGCAGAAGGTCCGTGGAAAATAAATGAAGAACCAAAAAAAGTTCAACGAAAATTAATAAGAAAGAAAAAAGACAACAGATCTATAAGAAGAAGATAATACTTTCCTAAATTGATGGGTTTTTTACTTCTTAGCTTTTTTTCCTATCCACGTAATTTTATTTAATTTTGATAATTTAATAGTTACAATGAAATGAAGAAAAGAGATGGTTTGAATTTTGGATATCTTCATTGAAAACAATAAAAAATACTAATTAATTGAGTTACAAAACTCTTGACAAGCATTTAAATAATTAATTGAATGTATATTATATATATATATATATATATATTGGATTTGTTATCCACCCTATATAGGTCATTTTAGAAGTTTGTGATTTAAAAGGTCGACTAGCTAGCATCATATTACATTAGGGTCTAATAATTGTTAAGAATATAAAATGAGAGAAAAAAAAACTGAATAGTTTGTATATTTATGTATATTTTGTGTGTGTAATCACTGTACAATAGAGAGCCTTATATAGGCTAAATATGTGTGAAGTACAAGTAATATAAGCATACTACAAGTACAGTATACTGGGCTAAGCATGATGGGCTGGGCTAGGCTGGACTAAGCTATATACTGACATCCCCCCTCAAACTCGAGGTGGCAAGGAAAAAGCCAACTGGAGTTTGGATATAAGATCTCGAAGGCGACTAGGCCAGTGAGTTTTAGTGAAGATATCAGCAGATTGGTCGGCAGAGGAGATGAAGAACAACTTGAGCCTTTCTTGAAATGCTAGCAAGTGACGTGGCAGTCGATCTCAATGTGCTTGGTGTGTTCATGGAAAACATCGTTATGAGCAATGTAGATAGCACTACGATTATCACAATAAAGAGGAGTAGAAATAGGCTGTGGAGCATCCATGTTAGCCAAGAGCCATCAAAGCCAGATAAGTTCGCAAGTGATGTCGACAAAAGCACAATACTTAGCCTTGGTACTAGAACGGGAAACCACGTCCTGCTTCTTGCTACGCCATGAGACAAGAGAAGTATCCAACAAGAAACAAAAACCGATAATGGAGCATTGATCAGTCGGATCACCGACACAATCCGCATCTGAATAAGCATGGAGCTCAAGAGAAGATCGAGAGAAGTAGTGAAGACCATGATAAAGTGTACCCTTGATGTATTGGAGAACTTGAAGAACAGAAGCATAGTGGACAAAACGAAGGGCGTCCATGAATTTATTAACCATGCTCACGGTATGTGAAATATTAGGGCGAGTGACAGTAAGATAGATCAAACTACCAACCAACTGACGGTAACGAGTAGTATCTAATATAGGTTCACCATCCAAGGGTGTGAGCTTGGCATTGAATTCCAAGGGAGTGGAAACAATCTTGTTGTCTGTGATACCAGTTTTAGATAAAAGATCAAAAGCATATTTAGCTTGGGAAAGATAGTATCTATCAGAGGATCAGGTAACCTCAAGCCCAAGAAAATAGCTAAGAGTTCTCAGATCTTTCATCTCAAAATGCTGATTAAGAAAGTGCTGAAAAGAGCGGATACCTGCAGAATCATCTCCTATAATAATCATGTCATCAACATAAAGAAGAATAAGAGTGATACCAGCAAAGGATCTTCGGATGAAGAGAGTATTGTCATAGGGACTTGAAGTGAAACCTTCCTGAGCAACAACGGAGCTAATCTTTTCAAACCAAGCCTGAAGTTTAAGGCCATAAAGAGCATGGCGAATGTGACAAACTAGACGGCCTAAATGAGTATAGCTAGGAAGTGGTTGCATGTACATTTCTTCTTTGAGGTCTCCATTGAGGAAAGCATTCTTCACATCCATCTAATAAAGAGGCCAACAGCGAACGGCAGTCACATCAATGAAACATCTAACAGATGCAAGGCAAGCAACCGGAGCAAATGATTCCTCATAGTCAATGCCATATTCCTGAGTAAAGCCCTTAGCAACTAGACGAGCCTTGTATCGTTCAACAGTCCATCAGTTTTGGTCTTGATCTTGTAAACCCACCTACACTCTACTACAAACTGACCAGGAGGCAGATCAACTATATCCTAAATGTGATTTTTGTGAAGTGCATCTAGTTCTTTGAACATAGCTTACTGCTAAAGAGGGTCGGTATGAGCCTTATGATAGGTGTAAGGCTCATATTAGATGGCAAGAGCAAAAGAGCAATGATAATCAATGAGATAAGGAAGAGGAATGTTTACATGAGTAGAATGATGAAGGTCAAGACCAACAGGAGGCTCAGGAGTCGGTGGTGCCACAGGATCCAAGACAGGCAGGTAATGTGCCGAGGATAAAACCAGAGATAAGTTGTCTGGAGAGGCAACCAACGTTGAAGAATCCTCCACAAGTTCAGGATAAAGAAGGAGGAAAAGATCAGTAAAAATGGGAGACACTGAGAAAAAGGACATAGGAAACTGCTAAAGATTCTTGAAAGGACGATGTTCCTAGAACTCAATGTTACTGGAGACACGAAGGCAATGAGTTATGGGATCATAGCAGTGAAATCCCTTTTGGGATACACCATAGCCAAGGAAACAATAGAGACGAGCACGAGGCTGAAACTTTGTTCATTCATGAGGAGGAAGAAAGACAAAACAAGCACAACCAAAAACCCGAAGAGAGGAGTAGTCAGGGGTTTGATCATAAAGGAGCTCGAATGGAGATTTATTGTGTGTGGTTGGTGAAAGAATATGATTAATGGTGTAAACAGCAATGAGTGCTGCCTCACCCCAAAAGCGCTCAGGAATTGAGGCAAAAATAAGAATGGTGCGAACAACATCAAGAATGTAACGATGTTTTCATTCTACACGACCATTTTGTTGAGAGGTGTAAGGACAAGACTGGTGAGGTAGGTTACTATGGCTATCTAAAAATGATAGGAAAGATTTATCATTATATTCTTGAACATTATCTTACCGAAAGATCTTAACGGTGCGATTGAACTGTGTTTCAATCATTTTATGAAATCTTTGGTAAATGGACACAAGTTCAGACCTATGGTGAAGCAAATAAATCTAGGTACATTGAGAAAAATCGTCCACAAATATGACAAAATATCTAGATCCCCCCTTAATGGGAACTGGTGCAGGATCCCAAATATCAGAATGTATAAGATCAAGAGGTGCAGAAGAAAAAGTGTCACTATTTTTAAAGGGCAATTTTGTTTGTTTGCCAAAATGACAGGAAATACAATCAAATTTCAGAAATTGAACTGAACCTAAATGACCTTGAAAAACTAACAACTGAAGACGAGATAAAGATGTATGATCAAGGCAAGCATGCCATAAATCAGGCGCGAGGGTGGCAGTAGTAGTAGCAACAGAAACAACTTGTGAAGGAATCTTCAAGTCGTGAACCTCAAACATACGTCCAATCTTACAACTTGTCCCAAGTACTTGACCCGTCCAAGGATCCTGCACATCCACACCATGATTAGTAAATAGAATATTTACTCCTAATTCACAAAGTTGACCAATGGAAAGTAAATTGAGGGACAACTTTGGAATATGAAAAGTGTCACTAAGGGATAAACTAGAAGAAGAGATTCTTCCTTTATGACTAACAGACATAAGAGTTCCATCAGTAGTGTAAATAGAGATGGGATGTGCTAAGGGTGTCTTATCAGAGAATTGTGATTCATCAGGGGTCATATGGTTACAACATGTAGTATCAAAAAACCAAAGATTTTTACCTGAGATGATAAAAATGGCAGTGGAAGTTCAGGATAAAACTTGTTAAACTACTGCCTCAACATCAGCTGTAGTAGTAAGGAAGCTGAAGATAGACTTGTAGAAGTTGATAGATCTGATGGACACATAGTGGCTGCTCGAGGAAAAGTAGCTTTGTTCTATTCTTGCATGAATTTTTGTAGTTTGTGGCAAACAGAGATATAGCCTTTGGCACTGCAAAACTTGCATCGAATACCTTTAGAAGTCTGAGAGGTGGGATGCCTAAAGTTTATTTGTGGAGGAGCAGTGAATGCAGCAACGGGAGGCGGTGGGGGAGGAGAAGGTGTAGCTATCACATGGTCAGAGGATGATAAGTGATAAGTAGGTCGACGATTCTTCTCGGAAATAAGCTCTTTGACCGTTGCATCAAGAGAAGGAGTAAGAGATTGGCTAAGCAAAGAAGCCCGAGTGGGCTCAAAATCCTCACGTAGACCCATCATGAAATGCATAAATCGACGGCAATCCTGATAGTTGGCAAAGAGCTCAATGTCCTTAGGATGCTTTAGTGGAGGATCTACAGTAGAAAGTTGTTCCCACATAGAAGAAGTCTGAGAATAATAATCAGAAATAGATTGACCTGTCTCTTGGCACATCTGATAAAGCTTGGATTCAATGTGGAACTCCAGACTTGAATCATTAGTGCAATTGTAGCGATTGGACAAAAATATCCAAGCAGCCGCAGCAGTACAAAGACGAGGAAGAAGACTGTGAATGAAAGGTACATAGGTATAGATAAACCAAGATAGAATCTTACTCTGAATACTCTCCCATTCCTCTAGGTGTGCTTCACAATCATCCTCTATTACAACAGTAGTCTTAGGGGCATCGGCTTTAGCAGTGGCTTTGGACTGAGATAGTGGCACTGGCTTGGGAATCGAACCAATTACATTCTTCCATAGTTTACAACCCTTGAGAAAGATAGTTATATTTTGAGACCATGCATGATAGGTAGTAGGACCATCTAGGATAACGGTGATAGGACGTATAATATCCCGTTCGTTTTCTTGAGCCATAATAAATAAAATGACCAAAAAGAGGGATTTAAATACCTCAAACGAAAAAATGGAATCCAAAATCGGAATCTATGTGAAAAATTAAGTAAGATAGACCCTGTTGAAAAATTTTAACCTTGGTCAACGGCGGTGGCAACAGTCAACAGTGGCAATAAAAGTCAATCAATGGTTAGTAACATTCAATGGATGCTAACGTCACTGTGTTAATGTCACTATGGCTGACATCACAGAGATGATGTATGCTGACGTCACTAGGGCTGACGTGGCAGCAAGTGGTGAATGGCACGTGGGGCGTGTGCTACGCGTGGGGTGCGTGACAACGTTTTTGGTGCGTGATAGCACGTGTAGAAGGCTGGTGGCACATGGAGGAATGTGGGTGTGTGTTCCTGCGATACCGAACCTTTAGGTGGCACGTGGGAGCGCGTGAAAGGCCAGAGAGTGTTAATTCTAGTTGGGTTTTACTCGGGATTGTCTGATCTATCAATCTATGCGTTTAGGTTGGCAGTTTAATTAATAGAAGGACTGGATTCGAGACTTGTAGGAGCTGTGGGTCTGATGGCGATAACTTGCTTTTGACAGTCGATACTGGACGAAGGCAAGGGCAGCGGAAAGATGCTGGAGAAGACCATAGGTGCTAGAAAGTCAAGACATTGGCTCTGATGCCCTGTTAAGAATATAAAGTGAGAGAGAGAAAGACTAAATAGTCTGTATATTAATGAATATTCTGTGTGTGTAATTATTGTATAATAGAGAGCCTTATATAGGTTAAATATGTGTGAAGTACAAGTATACTACAAATACAGTATACTGGGCTAAGCACGATAGGCTAGGCTAGACTAAGTTATATACTAACAAATGAAGCTTTAGCATATGTAGGATTTTTTTTTTTTTTTTTTCATTTTTTTAAGGGACGCATATCTGTATTCTAGATCAATAAGATTTAGACATGTTACCCAAAAAAAAAAAAAAAAAAAAAGTAGACATTATGGAAATTTGAAAGTCCAAGTGAGAATGTTAAAATGAAGAAAACCAAAGCATAAAATGAAATATGGAACTGACCAATTCAGCTCTCCCTCGCCAAAACTAATCCCCACTCTCCACCTGCATTTGTCTTGCCAAATTGGGAATGGTATTGCATCACTTAAAAAAAAAGAAAAAAAAAGGCAAGAATCTTTCTTTAAAAAAAAAAAAAAAAAAAAAACTTTGCTTTTCCATTCTAGGTGCCAAGCTTTCTTGGATAGTGCTCTAAGAAATAGAAGGCATAAAGCTTTCTCTTTATTTGCTGCATATGTACGAAGAATTCATAGGAAGTTAGTAACTTGTGTGGTAACTTTACCACAAGTAGGTCAAATTTTGAAAATCCACACCATTGGCATAAATACGACTATGACCTTTCTCCTCCAAAAACCTAATCTTGTTGCAGGAGGAATACATAGGCATGAGATCAATTGTTTGATTGAGATGATTGTGATAGAAAGAGGGTTTTATGGGGTTTTACTTTATTTTATTTATTTATTTATTTAAGTAATTAATAAACCAATAAGTGTTAGGTAAGAGTGATGTAAATTTTTTATATATTATATTTAATTTTTTAATTAAGTATGGAGATAAGATTGTTACGTGTCTATTTGGTACAAAACCTTTAGTTTTTTGCTTTTTACATCTTGTCTTTTAAAAATATAAATACAAAAATAGCCTTTTGAAAATAACTTATCTTTAATTTTTGTCACACATTTAATATAAAATTATTAAAAACTATATATTTTCATAAATAGTATGAAGATAAACTATTAAAAACAGTGGGATACCCAAATCAATACTAACCAAATTTTTTAAAATAAAAAATAATGAATACCAACCGTAGTATATTTGTGCACACTATGAGCTTTTTAATTTATTTTATTTTATTTATAAAAAGTTCCACAAGTGACAACAATTTTTTTAGAGGAAGAAGTGATAACATTGCTTTTATAGTTAGCTTATAGTTATTTTTTACTTTTAATAAAATGGTAAGATTTATCCTAGTAACATCCATTCTAAAGTATGTGATCTAAGTGATAAGATTATTATAACAAATAAATGAGAGTTTCAAAAGTTTCAGGATTTTATGTCCAAAAATAGAAAAGAATAAAGAGAAAATAAAAAAAAAATTATGTAAAAAAATAAACTATTCTATACTTTTAGTAATAGAAGTTGTAAGGACTCGATTTGTAACGACCCAAAATGATATTGGGCTCACACGTAAATAGGCTCAAACAATATAATTTGTAGAGCGTGGGTGTTAAGAACTAGATTAACTTTTTTGAATGAAAAGATTCACCCTCACATATATTGAAGGCTCAGAGCTGGCACAACGACCTTTTTGTTTTGGTAATCGATACAGTTCTTTTGGTTTCTACGTTCTTCTTCTTCAGTCTATGCTTTCTTTTCTTTCTTTTTTGTTCCGATTTCTTTTCTTGCATGTTCTTCTTTCAGTTTATATACCCCCTCTGTGTTCCATCCTCACCACACACATGTAGGTTGGGTTCGGGGGATTTCTTTTTGTCCCATCTAGCATCTCCTGGAACTTCCTATGGGCAATTATAAGGCTACCTCCTTACTGTTCAGGTATCACCTCCACATTAATGCGGCCAGAGAGTTGGTTGAGAGGTAATTAATGCGGAGGCAGCTGTAGTTATAGATATTTGTTTGTCTTTTTCTTTCTTACCCTTGGTCTGTTATCCCATCTTCAATGGTGACATAATTCCGAGGTCCGGTTGTAACAAGATCGCGTCCTAATCGTCCTCGGACACATACTGCCGAGGAATGTGGTGTCCTCGGACGAATACGGAACTCTACTTTCGCGATATTGACTACCACCCCCCCCCCTCGGTAATTGCCTTATGACCTCACTTGGCCTCCTCGGACGGATATGCATCCTCGGATGGGCCACAGGCCCAACGATCCTGACCTTAATGGGCCTGTTGATTGACTGGCCCCCATAATAGCCCCTCAAAATCCTACTTTTCGACTCCTCGGGAGAGAAGGTGGATTTTGACGTCATAAGCCCGTACCTATGCGTGTTTTGGGGCATGCCCCTGACGCTTCAGCATCTCGATTTTGGCAGCATTAAATTTTGGCAACGCCCTTGTTTCCCACGTTCGACAGTGAGATTTAAATCAAACGGCAGAAGGCCTCCCTTGTTTTGTGAACGGGAACTTTACCGCTCACAATCCTCATATGACTATAAAGGCGTTCTCAACTTAACCCTGTACTTTACCTTCGATGATTACGTGGTTCCAGAGTTCATACATTGAACCTGTCTTTCTCTATTTTCGTTATTTTCCTGGCGACTACAAATAATCGTACTTTGTCCAAGGTCATTCCTTTGAACCTGTAAGTCTTCTCGAAGTTTTTACCACTTTTATTTCAAACCCAACAGTCTTTTCTGCTAAGTCTTTTAGAAAAATGGGGAAACAAAAGAGTCCATTTCGATGTCTCGTTGAGTCCGAGGAAGGTATTAGAAACTTTCGCTCTAAGTATAAAATCCCCTCAACGGTAGGGATGAGGTACGCAGCCCAAGGAGAATGGGCTGATGCCAGACAAACTGGGGAAGTAGTTATTCCCATGATTGCCTTTATAGAGGGCGGGATGACTATCCCCATGGGTAGTATCACTAGGAGTTACCTTAACTTCTTTAGGCTATCCCCCACCCAGTGTGCTCCAAACATGTTTAGGGTCCTGGGAAGTATAGATGCTTTGAATAAGAGAATGGACCTAAAGTTAACCCATCATGATGTGAATTGGGTGTACAACCTCCATCACTTAATCGGTCAGGGGTATTACCTCAAGTCGAGATATCCTAAGGTAAGGTTGATTCAGTGCCTTCCCACTTCAAACAAGAACCTAAAGGAGGATTTCCTTATTCTCTCTGGGGAATGGCACAATGGTCTGCCTTGCTCGACAGTAGAGGGAACACCAGGTGGGCGTGTAGTCATAGATCTATAATATTTAGTTCGCGAACACATTTCGTTTACTTTTTTCTTTTTAATTATTTTTGTCTCCAACAATTTTCACTCTCGACTCAACGGTTTTGCAGATAGACGCTACACAAAGCCCAATCTTAGGTTAGTCAATAAGGCGAGCCTGAATAAGTTATTGAAAGCCAAAATATACGTGAATGAGGCTGGCGGTCAGCTCCGGGCAGCACACTTAATTCTTGGCTATACCCCCCTTTCTTTTACTTTTCAGGCGCCGAAGTGCGTGATTAGAGCCCGCGATCCTCGGCTTCACCGTATTAGTGTTGCCTACGAAGGGTTCATTGTTCCAGAGGGTATTCCGCTTCCCCAGTTCACGCCTCGCACAGAGCCTCTTTTCATAGCTAGCGTCTCAGCGAGAACTTCTTCATCCCTACCTTCCTTTAGGGAAAAGGAAATAAAAGGGAGAAAGAAAAAGGAGAAAGGCGAGGAACAGGTTGTAGCAGTATCTAAGTCCTCGGACTATTTCGGGATTTTTGATCAACCCATAAGCCCCGAGGAAGATCCTGACGAGATGGGGATACAAAGAAAACCCTAGAAAAGCTTGCTGGAGCTGATGGAAGGTCAGCCGGGAAAGAGTGCGCTTGCAAAATCAATACCATCCCAGGCTTCATCTCTTCATGCTAGGTCTCCTCCTCCTGCTCCTCGTCAACCTCGTCGGCCATCACTACAGCCAGCGCTTCCTAACGTTGCCGAGCAGAAAAGGCGCAGGGAATAGAAGGGCAAGGAGGTGGCAAACACGAGCAAGTCTCGTCCAACTCGAGAGGAGGATGCCCAACGAGCTGCAAAGCAGCAGAAAACCAAGCACCAAGCCACGCGGGGCCAAGAGAAATCTGACTCCCAACATCCTGAACCACAAGCATGGTTACCAGCACCTATGCACGGTGGGGAGCCCCTGCGAGATGATGCATCTATAAGGGACTTTAACGGCGGCATAGGGTGTCACGTAGCCTCGGCCATAGAGGAAGCCTTATTGTTCCCAAAAGATATGGCCGAAATAAAGAATATGAGGAAGAATGAACTCGTCCTTGACAACAAACGATATTTGGGCATGGTAAGGAGCTAACTTTTATCTTTTTCATTCTGTGACTGTTACTCATCAATATGCACTTTTCATTGACTATAGTGTTAACCTTTTTCCTACAGATCATCCAAAATACTTTCAAGCTAGATGAGATGCTCAACGCCTGTTCCGATCAGCTAGATGATGAAAGAAAAAGACGGGCAACGGCCGTACAGACGTTGTCTAAATTTGAACAGGACTTGGCCGATGTAAGGAAAAAGTTACAGGTCGAAGAGCGAGCTCGCAAGAGCGCCGAGTCGGCATTAGAAGGCTACCAAAAGCAGGCCGAGGACCAAGGGAAACTTCTGCATGAGGCGAATGCTGAGCTAAAGAAGACTCAGGAGCAAGCTCTAGTTCTTAGGAAGCACCTGGAGGAAACTCAAAAGCTAAGGGAGCGAGCTGAAAAGTCCAAGGAGCAAGCCGAGAAAGCAAAAACCGATATCAAACAGGCAATGAACGAAGCTGAGCAAAGAGGCTATGAGGTTGGTATAGCTGAAACTGAGAAGGCTTTGAGAGCCGAGGTTCCAGAGGTATGCCGTATCTACTGCGCAAGAACTTGGAGTAAGGCTCTCAACCGTGTTGGGGTTGAAGCCTCATCTGAGTTACGTAAGCTAGAGAACGTATTCTATCCTGAGGTGATCCGCCCCTCAGTTCTTCTACCCCATCAGGCTGATGCTCCTTCTTCAGTTATTAACCTCAACGAGGAGGTTTCGCCTCACAGTTTTCCTCACCTTGGCCAGCCGGAATTAGCTAAAGGGGGACTTGCCCCTCCAGGAGCTTCCCTAGACAAGACCACCACTGCTTCGGAGACAGAGACGGCTTACCAAGGTTTTCAACAGGATTTGGACTCCACAGTTTTGCCAACTGGGGGCGTTACCAAAGCCAAAGAGGGAGTCACCACTTCGGAGGTCGACATATCCGCCGGTCAGAACCTAAAGATCCAATTGAAATTGAAAAAGTAGAACTTGCTTTGTAGTTTAACTAGACATTTAGTAGGGGACTTCCTTGCTCATTTTCTTACCGCTCTTACTGCTTTATGTTATTTTTGTACTCGTTCACTGTGTTATTGTAATTTGGATAGGTTCATTTCAACTACCTTTTGCTTGTATGGGGCAATTTTACTCACACATATCGTCAATCGATAATTAGCAATAGGCAATAAGCGTTAATACAACAGAGTCTTAGGGAGACGTTTTAGATATGTACATATTCTTTCCAATCAATCGCAATTCTTTATGAAAGTTCATAAACTAAATAAAATCATGCCTTCAGTACCTTGATTGTACGCCAACTAACATCCATAGATCTCTCTTTAATTCCCCAATGAGTGTTACAAGGCGCTGCTTCCCATTAAGTTTGTGATCAGAATATTTATCACAACTCAGTTACTGTTCAATACTTCAATACACATCATAGGACGTTAATTTCCACCAAGTTTGCAGTCCGAGGACCTGGCATAACTTAGTTTCTGTTTAACATTTCAATATAAATCATAGGATGTTAATTTCCACCAAGCTTGCGGTTCGAGGACCTGACATAATTTGGTTTCTATTTAACATTTCAATATAAATCATAGAACGTTAATTTCCATAACTTGGTTTCTGTTTAACATTTCAATATAAATCATAGGACGTTAATTTCTACCAAGCTTGCGGTCCGAGGACCTGACATAACTTGGTTTCTGTTTAACATTTCAATATAAATCATAGGACGTTAATTTCCACCAAGCTTGCGGTCTGAGGACCTGACATAACTTAGTTTTTATTTAACATTTCAATATAAATCATAGGATGCAGGAGTACAGGATGTATGGTTGACGTAAATTAAAAGAAATATTTGAATTGAAATACTTTTATTAATAATAATACCTCTTGAGATTATTTACATTCTAAGGATGAAGTACAGCTTTTTCATCTAGGTCTTCCAGATAATAGGCTCATATTCCCGCTACAGAAGTGATCCAATATGGCCCTTCCCAATTAGGTCCCAGTTTTCCTCAATTTGGATTCTTGGTGGCCCCCAAAACTTTCCTCAGCACCAAATCTCCTACGGCTAACGGCCTTATCTTCACATTACTATCATAGCCCTGCTTGAGTTTATGTTGATAGTAAGCCAATTGAACCATCGCACTCTCCCTCCGTTCTTCAATCAGGTCCAAACTTTTCTCCAACATCGCATCATTACTATCCGAAGAGAATGTACTGGTCCTTAACGTTGGGAATCCAGTTTCCAGGGGAATGACGGCCTCGGCCCCATAGGTCATGGAAAAGGGAGTTTCCCCCGTTGAACGTCGGGGTGTTGTCCGATACGTCCAAAGCACATGTGACAGTTCTTCCACCCACTTTCCTTTTGCGTCATCCAGTCTCTTCTTAAGCCCACTGACTATTAGTTTGTTAACAGCTTCAGCCTGCCCATTGCCTTGTGGATAAGCCGGAGTGGAATATCTGTTTCTTATACCCAGTTCTAAACAATATTCCCTAAAGGCATTGCTATCAAATTGGAGTCCATTGTCTGAGACAAGAGTGCGAGGAACTCCAAATCGCGTAACAATGTTCCTCCAAATAAACTTCTTCACATCTACGTCTCTGATGTTCGCCAAGGGTTCAGCTTCGACCCCTTTAGTGAAGTAGTCTGTGCCGACCAGTAGATACTTCTTGTTTCCTATGGCTTTGGGAAAAGGGCCGACAATGTTCAGCCCCTATTGAGCAAAGGGCCAAGGGCTAGAGAGAGGATTAAGAACTCCTCCCGGTTTATGGATATTTGGAGCATATCTTTGACACTGATCACATTTCCTAATGTACTCCTGCGCTTCCTTCCGCATTTTTGGCCACCAATATCCTTGTGTGATGGCTCGACATGATAAAGACCTTCCTCCTGTATGGCTTCCACAAATGCCCTCATGCAATTCTTCCAGAATTGACTCTGCTGTCTCAGGAGGCACACAGAGCAAGTATGGCCCCGAGAAGGATCGTTTGTATAACTTTTTATCTTCAGATAACAAGTACCGAGGAGCTTTCCTTCGTATTTTCTCAGCTTCCACCTTATCTTCAGGCAATATGTCACTTTCAAGAAATTTTAATATGGGATCCATCCAGTTTGGCGACAGACTGGTTTGATTGATTTGGCAAACCTCCTTTTCTGGTGAGATGGGGGTACACAGGTCTTCGACGATAATCACCCGAGGAAAATTTCGTACTGAGGAGGTGGCAAGGGTTGCCAAGGAATCAGCGTGGGTATTTTCACCTCGAGGAATATGCAATAAGTCGAAAGACTCAAACTTTGTTTGTAGACGCCTAACCCGGTCCAGATACCCTTGCATCCTTAGGTCTCGGGCCTCCAACTCTCCTCTCACCTGGCCGACTACCAATCTCGAGTCTGAGAATAATTTCACTGCCTTTCCACCCATTTTTCGAACCATACTCATTCCCATTATTAAAGCTTCGTATTCTGATTCGTTGTTAGTAGCCGAGAACCCTAATCTTAACGACTTCTCGATGATGACCTCCTCGGGGGATATCAACACCAATCCCAATCCTGCTCCCCGCTAGTTTGCGGCCCCATCCACGTACACCCTCCAAAAGGACCCACCTTGTGCGGATATTAGGCCAACCGATTTTTCATCCATGTGACCTTGATTCACATTAACTTCTTCTGGGCATTCGGCGAACTCAGCCACCAGATCGGCAAGGACTTGACCTTTCACAGAGGTGCGAGGCATGTATTTGATATCAAAAGCACCCAAAATCGTGCCCCACTTAGCAATTCTTCCGGTGTAGTCAGCACTTCTGAGTATGGACTTAAGAGGCAGTTAGGTCAAGATAACCACGGTATGGGCCTGAAAGTAGTGCGGAAGTTTGCGTGTTACATGAACCACCGCCAATATGGCCTTTTCTAATGACAAATATCTCACCTCGGCCTCATGAAGGGATTTACTTACATAAAAAACTAGCCTTTGGATGCCATTGTCCTCTTGTATCAAGACGAAACTAACTGCATGAGGGGCTACCGCCAGATAAGCAAACAACACCTCATCCACCTCAGGGCTAGACATGATAGGTGGCCTGGACAGGTATTCTTTCAACTGCTGGAACACTTCAGCACACTCCGCGGTCCATTCAAATCCTTGCCACTTATGTAATAGGTGGAAAAAAGGACGACACCTCTCAGCTGACCTGGAGATGAACCGATTCAACGCAGCAGTGATCTCAGTCAGTTTCTGCACTTCTTTTGGATTCCGAGGTGCTTGCAAATTGTTAATGGCCCTAATCTGGTCTGGGTTCACCTCAATTCCTCTATGGGTCACCATGTACCCCAAGAACTTCCCGGAACCTACACTAAAGGAGCACTTTGAAGCATTCAAGCGTAACTTATGTTTTTTCAGTATCTCGAAGATACTCGTGAGATCCTCCACGTGTTCGGACACCACTTTACTTTTCACAACCATATCATCGATATAAACTTCAATACTTCTACCCAGTTGCGGTTCAAACATTTTCGTCATCATGCGTTGGTAGGTAGATCCAGCGTTTTTCAAGCCGAAGGGCGTCGCCTTGTAATGGTAGTTCCCAATTGGGGTCACAAAAGCAGTCTTTTCCTGATCGTCGGCGGCCAGTGGTATTTGGTGATACCCTTGGAAGGCATCCAAGAAACTCATCCTGGGGTGACCCACGGTCGCATCCACCAACTGGTCAATCTTCGGCATGGGAAATGGATCCTTGGGGCAAGCCCTATTGAGATCCGTGAAGTTCATGCACACCCGCCATTTTCCAGTCTTCTTTTTTACTACCACCGTATTGGCCAACCACTGAGGATAAAAAACTTCCTTGATAGCCCCAGCCTGTTTGAGCTTGGAAACTTTGCTTTTAACCGCCTCGGCGTGTTCCTTCGATGGTCGTCAAGGAGGTTGCCTTCTGGGCATAACGGCGGGGTTCACGTTGAGTCGATGACAAATGAAATTTGGGTCCACCCCTGGGGTTTCATACGGGTTCCATGCCAAAACGTCCACATTGGCTCGGAGGAATTCCAACAACCTTGCCTTCTCTTGCAAAGGCAATTTAGCCCCAACCTGGAAGAATTTTTCCGGATCGCCAGCAACAATTACCTTCTCCAGATCTTCGCACTCTACCCCATCGGTTGGTACGTCCAAGCCTGATACTGGGGACTTTAATTGCTATAACTCGTTGTCGGCCGTAGCCGAGGTTTCTGCCTCTGGCCGATGCTGTATGGCCGCTACTAGGCATTGCCGAGCAGTCGCCTGACTCCCTACTATTTCCAACACTTGGTCTCCAGATGGGCACTTCACTTTCTGATGCAGAGTAGACGAGACCGCTTTAAGGGTATGAAGTCAAGATCTGCCCATAATAGCCGTGTACGGAGAAAAAACATTTACGACAATAAAGTCCACCTCCACCACATCCGTACCTGCTTGCACAGGCAGCCTAATCAGTCCTTTGGGAGTGACCAGCCTTCCCTCAAAACTTACTAGAGGAGAGTTGTAGGTTGTTAAGTCCTCTGGTTTTAAGCCTAGCCCCTTGTACAAGTCGGGATACATTACATCCACAGCGCTACCCTGATCAACCATCACCCTTCTGACATCGTACCCGCCAATTCTCAACGTTACCACCAAAGCATCTTTATAGGGCTGTATGGTCCCAACCATGTCCTCTTTTGAAAAGCCCAGAATCAGGGGGACACGCACCTTGGCTCTCTTCAAGGCTTGGGAATAATCCTCGGCCGGGGATCGGCACACCGACAATACCCTGGAGGGGCAAGACCCAGTCCTTCCTGGGGCAGCAAAGATGACGTTAATCATATCCAGAGGAAGTCTTGATGAAGCGTCTCCACGCACCTCTGAACTTGCTAGGCTCGCCCTTCCACTGGAGTGATGCAAGAGTTGTTTTAATTTCCCTTCACGGACCAACTGTTTCAAGTGATCCCATAAATTCCTGCAATTATCCGTCGTGTGCCCATGATCCTAATGATAGTGGCAGTATAAGTTTGGGTTGCGTTTCTTAGGCTCTCCCGCCATCTTGTTCGGCCATTTGAAGAATGGCTCATTTTTTATTTTCTCCAAAACCTGCTACACTAGCTCTCGAAATATTGCATTAACCACCTGGGTGTCCGCCGAACCCGACTGCCCAACAAAATCCTTCCGGGGTCGGCTGCTATTATAACGGTCCGACCTGAAATCCCTCCTCTCTTGAGGGATCACTTTGGCCTTTCCTTTTCCCTGAAGTTGATCTTCCTTTACCCTTCTGTACTTATCTATCTTGTCCATCAATTAGTGCACACTGGTGACAGGTTTACCCTTCAAGGATTTCCTTAAATCGTGATCAGTTGGGAGGCCAGCTTTGAAAGTGGTTATGGCCACAGCATCGTTCTTTCCCTCTATTTCATTAAACATTTCCCAGTACCTATCCGAATAATTCTTGAGAGTCTCGCCCTCTCGCATAGACAGAGCCAGCAAAGATCCCAAAGGCCGAGGAGTCCTGTTGCATGTGATAAAGCGAGCTCCAAAAGCCCGAGTTAGTGTTTTGAAAGACCCAATAGAATTGGCTCTTAAGCCGTTAAACCACCTCATCGTCGTCGGACCCAAACTCGATGGAAAAACTTTACACATCAAAGCATCATCCCTGGAGTAGATAGCCATTTTTTGGCTGAAATAGCTTACATGTTCTACCGGGTCTAACCGGCCATCATACAGAGAAAACGTAGGCTGATGGAATTGCAGAGGATGAATCGCATCGTCTATGTTTCTCGTAAAAGGCGACTTGGAAATTTGACTCAAGGTTTTGTTCATGGCATCGTTACCCAAGCCCCTGTTAGGTGAACCTCTACGTTTACGTCGATGTCGATGCTCCTCCTCATAGGAGAAAGTCTCGCTTGGTGGAGTTCTCGATCTCCGCCTATAACTAGCCCCATCCGACTCATTAGATGATGGTTTGGAGCAAGGTGGGGAGCGCTCCCGCTGGGCATGGCGCAACTCTTTCTTCAAATCGGCAATCTCACGTTGCAGATTCCCATCATGCTTTGCATGGGAGACATAACTCTTCCCACGAGAGTGGCTTTTGGTAGTATGAGTTGTACGTACACTCCCCTCATGGCCCTCTCTCCGTTCGGGACTCCTACGGGGATCACCATGCTGGGAGCCCCTTGACTCTGCCTGGTGCGGGTTGGCATCCTCCTGATGCGGTCCCGCCGCGTAGTGGTGTGGACCCGCCTCCTCCATCAGAAACGTTGCACCGGAAGTCTTTTAAATTAATACAAGCTCTCCCCACAGACGGTGCAAATTGTAAGGACTCAATTTGTAACGACCCAAAATGATATTGGGCTCGCACGTAAATAGGCCCAAACAATATAATTTGTAGAGCGTGGGTGTTAAGAACTAGATTAACTTTTTTGAATGAAAAGATTCACCCTCACGTATATTGAAGGCTCAGAGCTGGCACAACGACCTTTTTGTTTTGGTAATCGATACAGTTCTTTTGGTTTCTACGTTCTTCTTCTTCAGTCTATGCTTTATTTTCTTTCTTTTTTGTTTCGATTTCTTTTCTTGCATGTTCTTCTTTCAGTTTATATACCCCTTCTGTGTTCCATCCTCACCACACACGTGTAGGTTGGGTTCGGGGGATTTCTTTCTGTCCCATCTATCACCTCCTGGAACTTCCTATGGGCAGCTGTAAGGCTGCCTCCTTACTGTTCAAGTATCACCTCCACATTAATGCAGCCAGAGAATTGGTTGAGAGGCAGCTGTAGTTATAGATATTTGTTTGCCTTTTCTTTCTTACCCTTGGTCTGTTATCCCATCTTCAGTGGTGACATAATTCCGATGTCCGGTTGTAACAAGATCGCGTCCTGATCGTCCTCGGACGCATACTGCCGAGAAATGTGGTGTCCTCGGACGAATACGGAACTCTACTTTCGCGATATTGACTACCACCCCCCCTCGGTAATTGCCTTATGACCTGACTTGGCCTCCTCGGACGGATATGCATCCTCGGATGGGCCACAGGCCCAACGATCTTGACCTTAATGGGCCTGTTGATTGACTGGCCCCCACAAAAGTTATAAGGAGAAAATGTAATATAATTTTTTTTTTCAAAATATAAATTCAATAAAAAATTATTTAGTAATGTCACATGTTCTAACAAGTGACAACCTTGATGATATACCAACAACATCTTGTTAGATTTATAACAAAATGACATCTCTCTATTTTAATTTGATCATAAAAGTGTATTTTAGGGACACTTAGGGGTGAGCTTAATAAATTTAAAGTGTAGAGACCCCAAGTTTCATCCACCATAAGACCACACTATCAATCCACGAGATTATATATATATTGAACTATTTATCTTATGATTGTCAAGAGTCAAGAGTCTTATAACTTAATGGCATAAAAATTCTATCAAATATCTCATTGCTCGTTGTTGTAATTATTGAATTATAAAAAATAAATAAAAAATCTTACAATTAGAAAAAATAAATACATAATAGTACTTTCAATTTAATTTTTTATATCACTTACTAAAATTTAAATAAACCATGATGTCATATCAACTCAAACTATTAAATTTAAAAAAAAAAATAAAAAAACAATACTGAAATGCTATTATCAAGAGTGGATGATATGTGTTAAAACTCAAAAAAAAAAAAAAAAAGAAGAAGTAAAATTCATCCTAAGTTTTCGTGTTTAATGAAAAATTAAATGGAAAGAATGCTAGTGTTTGTTTAGATATTTTGTTTTTTGAAATTTTATTTATTTATTGCTGAAAGCATAATTAATTAATTAATTATAATTAAGAAAATGGTAAGACTAAAAAAAATGGCAAAGTATGCTTAAACGTTAAATAAAAAATAAAATCTAAACTCACACTAAACGATATTATTTGAAGCCTAAAATAGTAAAATGCAAGACACGACATCGGACCCGACACATAAACCAGTGCTTTTGAGCCACGTGTTGGTTTCTTTAAATTGTGCTGTTCATTTAGCAACCAAAAAAAAAAAAAAAACAGTCAGAATCCAATATCGTACCAGTTCTGTCGTTTAACATAATACGACAAAGACTATTTGACTTTCAAATAAACCACTGAACCAGTATACTATTGTGTCCAGTGTCCACGTGACAAGTCGACAACACAGTAGCAATACTCAAATTCATCCTCACCCACCCGCCACTTTACTTTCTCTCTCCTCCTGAATTCCACACTTGAACTCTACTCACCCCTCCTTAAATAAAAAATAAATAAAAAGAAGAAGTGAAATTCCAAATAAAACCCTTCGAAAGTCAAAAGTGACTAATTAAACTTTGAATAATTTTAAATCCAAAAACTTTATAATTCATGACAGTCTAAATTATCAATATTTAATTGATCGAAAAAAATATTGTTTTCATTCTTTCTTATTTTTGTTTTAAAAATTATCTCTCTACCAATATTGTTTTATCTATTGACAACTGAGTTGAAAATTTTTCTCCCAATAAAATAAATTGATTAGTTAGTGATTTTAACATATAAAAATGTAGTGAATCGTCACATTTTATTAAGTATAAAGTTTAAGGTTTTAACATAACCATTGGTAGGAGTTTTGAAGGTCAATGACATTACCTCTTCGTTTTTGCGGGCAGAATTAGAATTCAAATCCAGTTAATCTCTCACATTATTATAACTATTTGATTATGAGATTAAATTCTATAATTTTTTTTAGAGAGTTTCAACTTATGACGTTTACTTCTGATGATAGCTTTTTATCATTAGAACAAAATATCAATCGGTTTTTTGTGTAGCCGGGGATTGGACCCCATATCTTTTATTCAACCATTAGAAACTTTATCAGTTGAATTAACTGAAAAAAAATAAAAAAAATTTAAATTCTATAAGGATGTGGTGTAAAATTCAAGTTTTACACCCTCAAACCCCAATATGACACATCATCATATCTATATATCTATATATATAATAATAGGTAAAGCTGAGAGAAATTCAAATTAGAATTCCAAATTAGAGTTCCAATTTTGCGCCATATGTCTTAAATTTTTATTCTTCAAGAGTTTTATTTCTTAATTTTATAATCAAATGTGGGATTACATTATAAATATTCATTTAAGTGAGTTATTAAGTACAAAAACTAAAGAGTCTATAATAAATGAATCGTAAAAAAAAAAAAAAAAAAAAGTGTTTTACAATAATTTAAAAAAATACATGGACAATTTACATTTTATACCTAGTAATATCCTTACAATTTTTTTTTAAAGAGTTGACAAAATATAAAAATGAATATTAATAATATTTAAATTATATATATAGGAATTATATTATGTATTTTATTGTATATTTTTAAGTGTATCTATGCATTTACACAGAGTTACAAGCTAGTTACATATTAAAGAATAGACACAACCATACTCAATCAATATAATACCAATTTGAAAATCCAAGTCAACTATGAGTTTATTGAGGTGTTATTATTTATGGTAGAATGTATTGAGTTTTATGTAAAAAACTAATGTGACAATTTTTATTGGATGATATAAAATATAAGTTTTACACCCCATTCTTACCAAAAAAATAAAAAATATTCCATACCTATCTACAAGTGACAGGTCTGTACAAACAACCTTAGATAAGGCCTAAAAGTATAACTTTAAATTTTTAATAACTAATATCATTGGCTAAACTTTAGGGATTGTCAATGTATATCTCTATTTCTCATAAAAAGTTTTTAAAAATATTTTTTTAAATCAATACCTTAAGACCATTTATTAAGTTTTTCCAAAAAAACAATTTTTGATCCCAAGGTTTATTATTAACTTTGTTTTGAGTTTTTTTTTTTTTTTTTTTTTTTTTTTTTTTTTTTTTGAGATAGTTTCATCGATCTTTCTAAAAATATATACTTTTAAAACCAATGCATTAAGACTATCCATTAAGTTTTTCCAAAAAAAAAAATTGATCCTAAGATTTATTATTAAATTTGTTTTGAGTTTTTCTTTTGAGATAGTTTCAACGAAACTAAGATTAATAATATCTAGACCTGAAGATGGTTTTTAATCATCAAATTAAGACACTAATCAATTTTTGATATAAACAAAGATTGAACTCCAAATCCTAAAAACTTTACCAGTTGATTTTGGTCTTAAGTTTAGGAAACTTCCGCACTAAGAAAAAAAAGTTTAAGAAGAATTTATTTATTTTTTTATTTGGACTAATATATATATATATATATATATATATATACACAATACAATACAATAGAGTGGTACTCTCTCAGCGAAAAAGAAAAAAGAAAAAAAGAGTGGTACTCGGACTTATCGCCGTTAATCCAGAGTTTCTGTTTAACCCTCCATCGCATAAGCGTATAAGACCACTTTAACTAAGACTGTACTCTCTCTCTCTCTCTGTCTCTCACAACCTCGGAAACCCAAAAAAAAAAAAAAAAAAACCGACTTTTGGGTTTTTACTTTCCCAGATATATATAGTATTTTTTAGTATATATCTGAAATCATCGTTGATCAAACTGTGTCTGTAATTCTGAGTGGTAATTTGCAATGGGGGACTATTATAGTAGCGACGAGGAACGCTATTATTACGACGACGATGATGATCGAGACGCTTCCGATGGATTACCAGACCTTGAAACTGAGGTCTTACTGTCTTCTACTAAGTCTCCGTCCAGTGAGGTAAAACTAAAGCTAAAGTGTAGCTTTGATTTTTGCGTCTCGGTTTTCACTAACAAAAGTTTTATTTTTCTTTACTACCGCTTTGGATGGCCGCGGAACTATAACGAGGTTTATGGCACAAATAATGAGAACCCAGAAAAAAAAAATCCTTTTTTTTTGGGGGGTGGACAAAACAATTATGAGAAATTTAAAGAAAAAAAAAAGTTTTTTTTTTTTTTTTTTTTTTTTTTTTTTTGTGATTTCTAGAATTTTTGTTTGGGACAACTGTGTGATGTTGTGTTGTGGACTGATATAATTTGATGGTTTTGAATAGTTTTGCTTTGTTTATGTTTTGATAAATATTTAGCTGTAATTCTCTTGTGAAGTTTCAGAAATTTTCGGTTTTTGTTTGAGTGAACAGTGAAAACAGTGTCAGTAATGTGCTTTGCTACTTGTTGGTGAGTTTTCATCAACAATTTCTCTGTTAAAATCTAGCTCCATACTTGTTTTGATTTGTTTACGTTTTGATAAATATATGGTTGTTGTAATGCTGTTTGAGATTTTGAAGTCCAGAATTTTTTTGTTTTTATTGAAGTGAACAGTGAAACTGCCAGTAATCTGCTTTGATAATTCTTTGTGGTAAATTATTGTGAAGTCTTTAGGGAATTTTTCATCGACAATTTTTATGTTAAAATCTAGCTCAAGTCGTTATGCTTTGAGATTCAAAGGGCATATTTTCCGCAAAAATTTATGGTTTTTAACCCGTGTTTGCAGGTAATCACAAAAGAATCTCTCTTGATTGCGCAGGTATAGTTACTGTGATTGTAATAGTAACAGTTTGTTACATTCTTTTTGTTATTTTAAGTATTTGATTATGAATGATGCGCTTTAATGGAAATTGGTGGTATTGAACGGTGTAGAGAGGGGACTTGCGCAGGATAATGGATGTCCTTTCACTGAAGGAACACCATGCACGGACACTACTCATTCATTATCGTTGGGATGTTGACAAGGTGATTGCGGTGTTTGTAGAGAAGGGGAAAGATAAATTGTATGCGGCAGCAGGTGTGACAGTTTTGGAACACAACAATCTATCATCTGAGCTTTCATCAACAGTTATGTGCCTTATTTGCATGGAGGAAGTATCTGCAAGTGATGTGACAACCATGGATTGTGGTCACCACTTTTGCAACGCTTGTAAGTACCATTTGGGTAAATTTGTTCATGTTCTAAATTTGACTACACAAATATTAAATTCCTCTTTTCTTGGGGTTGGCCAAAATACTTTAAAATAATCTGTATCCCACTTGAATGCATAAACACAGGTAAAGAAGTTTATTTAGTTAATCATTCTGATCTTTTTGAAATTAAAGATTAATTGAACCTTTTTCCCCCGCGTCTAAATTGGTCCAAAATAGAACCAAATTGGTTTAAGATGGTCCACTTAACACTTTGAAATGTGATTTCATGATCCACTTTTACATTCATTCAGTTTTTTCTGCTTAAGTAAAGATTCGTTGTTACCAACTTTTGTGATTATGCAAACAAGAACAACAAACTCAGTGGCATTCTTAGAAAACAGATGGTGTGTCTTGTAACTCTTGTTGACTATGATAAGAATACTTCATTTTATTTGCATTATCTTTCATGCCCTGACATTTCATCTGAAATTTGAAAAAAAGAAAAGTATGATTGATGGATTTAGCATGGATAAGCAAACTGATTTTTCTTGTTTGTCTGAACTATTATTTCTCCACTTGCCATGTGAAAGAAAAAGAAAGGGACTTACAAAACTGTTGGATGCCTAAATAAGGTTCTTACAGTTATCTGTTTGGATACTATTGTTTTATTTTATTACTTGGTAATAACCATGATGCCACCAGTGGACCTAACATTGACAGTTGGATCAGTGGTTGGATTAAAATTGTGAAAGACGAGGTGGATTTTCTTGATCACAAACGAGGGGCTAGCATGTTTCCTAATAAATTTTTGACTTACCTAAATATTTAGATACACTTCATTATTATTTTTCTTTATTGGCCAGTCATTTGTAATAATAATAAAACAAAGACTATTGAAGGATTTAGCGGCTATTAGCAGAATATGTTTTCTCATCTAACTGCCTCAGTACTTCTTCCTTTTGTTTTTTGTGACAAAACACACCTAAAGCATGATAAAATCACACTACAGAAAAATAAATTAAAAAAGAAGTTAAGAACCTACTTGCACTGCTATTGTCAATGATTTTGTTAAAAAAATGTTGGAGCTATAAATGAGATCCTTTCTTGGGGTATGTTTCTTTTATTTTCTTAATAGGTGGTGACCATGATGGCACCATGGACTTGACATTGATGGTTTGCATAAGTATGGAGTAAAAGGAAGAGGAACATGGTGAACAATTTAGTAATTTTTGTTGACTTTTCTAATGGGTGGTTAATTTGAGTCTTGCATCCATGGTTGGAATCTTTGTTGTTATAAAAGATGTTCCCTCTTGTTATATTGTTTAGATATATAGCAATAGTGTGTCTTTTAATGTAACTCTGCTCCAATTGTTGGAAATATTGTGACAGTTCAGTTCCATTGTGCCTAGGTTGGACAGAGCATTTTATTGTGAAGATAAATGAGGGTCTGAGTAGGCGTATTAGGTGCATGGCACACCAGTGCTATGCTATTTGTGATGAAGCGAAAATCAGAAGTCTAGTTAGTGCAAGGGATCCTTACATGTCAGAGAAATTTGATCGTTTTCTGTTGGAATCATATATTGAAGATAATAAACAGGTTAAGTGGTGCCCAAGTGTTCCCCACTGTGGAAATGCCATACGTATTAAGTATGATGAGTTATGTGAGGTTGAATGTACCTGTGGTCTACAATTTTGTTTTAGTTGCTTATCTGAAGCACACTCACCTTGCTCATGTCTAATGTGGGAACTCTGGACCAAGAAATGCCACGATGAATCAGAGACAGTTAATTGGATGACAGTCCACACAAAGCCATGCCCCAAATGTCACAAGCTAGTTGAGAAGAGTGGAGGATGCAACTTAGTATGCTGTATTTGTGGGCAAGCATTTTGGTGAGGTTTCTTCTCTGCATGTCTTTATATTAGCTGTTTTTAGGCTTTATTCTTGGATTTTCTTTTTGGCAGGTGGAAAGCATAACTTACATCTATTTGGATGTAGATTTCACTGGATAGTTGTTTATTTAATACATATCTTCGGTCAATAATTAGTTTTTGACCTTTTCGTGGTTATTCAGTTGTACTTCTGCTTGTCCTGTTTATTTAGCTTGATGTTTCCTGAGGGCTGGTTGGAATATATGTTATTTTGTTGACTGGCCGGTAAGCTATTACATTCATCATTCAAGATTTTCCTCTTTTGGTGAATACATTTATTTATTTATTTAATGGTTAGTGACACACGTAAACATTGGATCTTGAATCCAAGACCTCACCCTCCACCTAACCTTTATAAGGGGAGGAGGTGCTAGTTGAGCTATATCTCTCATTGGCTTGTTTTGGTCCCAGTTTGCAATTTATGTCATGTGACTGTATCGGAAGAATCTATTGTCTAGAAACACCAGCTTTTGCTGTGATTTGATCATTTCTAAGCTGACGGAGCTGTTGGGAATGGATCCATAGTATTTTAAAATCTGTATGCATTGAAGCCCATTTGGAGTTTGATTTTAAGACAATCAAAAAGCATACAGGGCAAATCCTTGTTTATGATAGGTTAGAAAATGCTATGGTGAGTTGCACTTAACTATGTCACTGACTGATTAGGCCACATGTCTCCAGCTGGGATCATCAACTGCACATGCTGTAGCCCATGTATGTGCCTAAATCAATCAGCACATGATGCCAATAATCCCAAGCAGGTCTCATGGTTAATGTAAAGTTATTTGCATGTTGAATGCTGTAAGTGCCTTTGTGGTTACTTTGTCGATAATACACAGAGTTATTAAGTTGAAGGGGATTTAAGATGTTGTAAACTAGATATTGCGCTATGTTGTTTAAACAGATTGTGGTCTCATATATTTCCTGGAAGGATATTCATATATTTGTGTTTGTTCTTTATTCAACTCAAAATGTCATAATTGATTTTAATGGGGAAAAGATTTACAATTATCACAATGTTGATAACTAGAACCAAGAAGAGTTAGTGTGGTTTTAAGGTGCTTAACAGGGTGGAGGAGAGTGGATGTCTATGACTATGAATAGAAACGGTAGGAAGAGATTTTACATATTATGCTTTAATCAAACTTTTACGTAGCTTTTGATAAAGATAGAACAGCAATATGAATTCTCTATACTTGACCCTTAGTAGTTATAACATTGAGTCCTAAGAGAATGACAATATAACTCAAGTTTGTGTGAAACATGAGTCTTGGATGTCATTTAAAGCTAAAATTGTTTTCAAAGACAATGTGCTAATTGTGTACAATAGGTCATCTATTTTCTGGTGAACTCTATTTTCCTGTTAGAACTTAGGGGTGTTCTTTTTAAATTTTTTAAATTATTTTATAAGTAATTTTATTCAGTCTTTTCTTCATAAATGGATTGTCAAATATGAGAGCGAATGATATTTGATCATGTCTACTACCAAAGTAAGATCTTCTAGAGTTCTTAGGGTAACTCCACCACAAATTTCTTATTATATATGTTCATTATGATATGAGTGGATTGGATTTTGCCATGTCTTCATTTAAATAAATATCAAAATAGTACTAGTCAATAGTTGTTTAAATGTAGATTGATATGTGTAATCCGATTCACTCATATCACAATGGATGGATATGATTTTAGGAATTATATGGTTGAGTTACCCTAAGAACTCTAATGGATCCTAAATCTCTACAACCTAGGTGGTACTTGTAAAAACTTGTAGCCTATTTCAAGCTAGTAGTTTTTTTTTTGGCTTCAACTTATTGTGCAAAAATCTGGTGCAATCTCAGGAATCTTGGATTAATGGTAATATTCTGGGGCAGACACATTGCATGTTTTCTTACTTATGTGGATGACCAACTTCTTCACTTAGGGGCTCTTTTGGATGTGTCCTTTAATTGATTTCATTTAATTATGCTACAATGGCTTCATTTAATGTTAATCCATTTTTCCTGTAGCTTATCTGGAATTACATTTTTCTGTGTTTAGATTTCATCAGTTATAGGATCTTGAGAGATGAAATGTTCTAAAAACATATCATATTTTCGTTATCACTGCAAATTATTCTGGGTTTTTCATTTTTGTCTGCCTTGTATTTACTACTCCCTAGGGGGTGAATTGCACCTGCAATATAATAACAAAAACAAATGGACCAACTTCATTTCCATTGGACTTGTAAATAATTTTTATTCATACTTGAAGTTCAATTGGCCTTGCTCTAAAATCTTTATCGTTTTCTTCCCCTTTCTTTTGGGCTTAATAAATGCCATGAAGATGAATTTGGCAGATTAGACATATGTTGCCAAACTGTCTAGTGTATGGGGATAATTAATTAATGCTAATACCTTCCATGTCCTTTGGGCTGCAGTTGGGGCTGTCCACAGTTTGGATTGGGTTTGGGTTCAACCTGTCACCCGACCCGATCAAGTAGGGTGACTGAGTCTCTGACCCACCGTTGACCAAATGGTCGGGTGAAACTAGATCTTTTGGGTCTTAGGTTGGGCGGGTCGAAATTGTTGGTTTTGCAACAACAACTTTCAAGTTGTGAGAGAGAGAGAGAGAGATGAATCAAACAAAAATCATACCTTGCGAGTTGTGGAAGATTTGAACTCATCTAGTTTGCTTTCAAGAACTCAAAGCTATTATGATCAGAGGGGGCTTCAAGAGAGTGGGGTTTGAGCAAGACTTGACCCATGATGGTGAGTGCAACAACGACTGTGAGTCAGCGCCAGAGGCGACAACGGTAGTAGGACGAACTTGGTGACAGTAATAGTAGGACGGAGGCTAGGGTTAGGGATTTGTGAGAGGGAGAGAGAGAGAGAGAGAGACCCAAAGAACTAATGTAATTTTTTTTTTATAGATTATGTCCGGTTGGGTTGGTCTCGACAGGTCAGAAATCATGGGACCCAAACTCAAACTGAAAACATTTATAAATTTATTATTATTATTATTATACTTAAAGACCCACTACTCAACTGCCTGGACATTTGGAGCTGCCTGCAGGTAGTCGGGTCAATCACGTGGGTTGGGTTTGGTGGGTGTATGGACAGCCCTAGCTGCAGTTCTGATTTCCCATTGGTGCCTTCTCTCTCTCTCTCTCTCTCTCAATAATAACCTGACAACTTGGCAATTGTGAAAACTATTGTGCCTGTTGCATTACTCATGAAATATATGTAATTACATTAATTAATAGTAGGTTTTTTCTTTGCTATGTAGTTGGCTTTGTGGTGGCCCAACTGGTAGGGAACACACGTGGACAAGCATCAGCGGTCACAGTTGTGGGCAATACAAAGAAGACCAGGAGAAGAAAACTGAGCGTGCAAAGAGGGACCTACTCCGATACATTCACTTCCACAACTTATTCAAAGCTCATACAGATTCTTTTCAGCGTGAAGCTGAGTTGAAGGAAACCATACAAGAAAAGATATCAATTCTGGAAGACAACCAATCAACATTTAAAGATTTCAGTTGGGTAACAAATGGACTCTGCAGACTTTTCAGGTCTAGGCGGGTTCTTTCGTATTCATACCCATTTGCATATTACATGTTTGGTGATGACTTGTTCAAACATGAAATGACAAAAAAAGAAAAAGAAATAAAACAGAACTTGTTCGAGGAACAGCAGCAGCAGCTTCATGCAAATGTTGAGAAGCTTTCATTGTTCATAGGCGAGCCTTTTGATAAATATCCAGAGAATAAAGTTGAGGAGCTAAGAATGAAGGTCATTAATCTTTCTGTAATGATTGATGGAATCTGCAGAAAATTGTAAGTTTACTTTAGACCTTGAATTCTTCTGTTGGATGATCCTAAAAACTGTAAGTTTGTTCATATAACTCTTTTGTTTGTATTATCTATTTGCAGGTATGAATGCATTGAGAATGATTTGCTGGGTTCCATCCAGCATGCTCATCACAGTATTGCTCCTTACATGTCAATGGGCGTGGAGAAAGCATCAGAACTTTCTATTTGTTGGGAAAATGAGGCCTGATTGCAATGGATGTCAATTCTCTCTCATGGTAACAATTTTTATTTATTTATAATATATATCACAACCTATGTAATAATCTCTTCTATGTTATAATTTATTCTTTATTAACTTTTTTCTTTCAATTATAGTTTTAATGGAGGAGGATTGGAAGATATAAATAAGACGAAAATGCTTTTCCAAAGCTATTGACATATACATATGTAGGAAGAAGAATGGTATCTCATTAATAACCTTCATCTGGCTTTGATAGTTCAAATTCAGACGCTCTTCTGAGAAGCACGCTAGAAAATTAACTCTTGGTAACTTTCTCATTGATCTCAGCTTGCCTGTGCTCATGTTACTGATAGGAGGTAATTTCTTATGGGGCCTATATATCTGCATCTGTAACTTTTAACTGATCCATTTTTATTACTTTGGATGACCTGTTTCCATGAGAATCAGCGTTCTTATCGCTCTTTTTGAGTTATAATTTTTAACCTCGTTGTCTATCTTTTACAGTTTTTTTAATTATCTTTCTCAATGTACATATTCTATAAAGTGGCTCATAAGCGGGAAGATGTGTATACTTCTTGTTCAAAAATTTATAAATAGGGCTACACGTCATATCTTATATATATAGGGCTACACATCATATTTATGAAGAACTTTACGTCTTGGCAATATATTGTGCTGGTATATAATGTTTGTATTGCTTTTAGACCTGGTTTTGGCTAATTTGGTCTGGACCGAATTTTGTTGACCGGATATTTTTTTTTCTTTTTTGGATAAGTGAGTTTTGGCCCCAAGGAAGATAGAAAGGGTGTCTGCGAGATTCAAATTAGTGATGACTGATGAGGTTTGGCTGCAACTAACATGTCCTTTGGATTTGGTTGGCTGTGTTAACAATAAATCTAGTAAGAAGTGAATTTTTTTCACAACTGATAATGTGGTATGTCATGATTGGTTCATAATAAAAGTAGTGTCATGATGGATCATTGTGAAAATGATGTTATTCTGATCACAATTAACGCCTTAGCAAATTTTGAAAATTGTGTCCATGGCATCATTTGCCAGGTTAATTTGGCAAATAACTCAAAATTCATAAAACAGCAACTGTCCTGGGTTAATTTCCCTTCTCTATGACCCTTTGACCCTCATTTGCAGCATAAGCCAGTCCAGGGGAAATTTGCTTTTTGAACATTTTCAATTTGCTTTATGGGGGAATGAGAGTGAGAATGGTTAATGTATTTTTTTTGTTCTCTTTTTAATGAATGAGCAATTTTATTTCTAGAAAGACAGATCTGCAATCAGTTAATGCACAACAGTACAACACCAAAAATAACCAACTATCCAAATAGTTAAAAGAGCTCTAAATCTATTAGCTAAAATCAAAGTCATTTACTGCTCTTTTCATTATTATTTAAGTACAGAACAAGGACTGCCCTGAAAACAACATATCTCCCTCTTTTGAAAAGTTGAGCTTTTCAGTGATAATGTTTTCTAGGATATGGGTCTTTTAAAAAAAAAAAAAATCTCTATAATATTATCTTTTTTTTTTTTTTTGTTTGGTATCAATTTTAAATGAGTTTAAAGGACAAATTACTCAGCTGTTGTTTGGCCTAAATTTAATTTGCTTATATGTGGTTTGAAATTTGACACCTTACTCACATGAAGTTAGTTCAGTTAGATTTTTATAACCCACCTCTATTAAAAACAGAACAAAATATGTAATTTTGCTTCACTTTTATGTCTCTCTCCTTAAGATACAAAAAACATAAAAATATAAGATAAAAAACTGTCCATTAGGATACTTGCATCATGGAATTTCAAACTACAAGTATGCAACTTAAATTTTGGTCAAATTGTGTGTAAAGTGTCAAATTTTAAATTACAAGTAAACAACTTAAATTTCAACCAAACTATAGGTGGGTATGTTGTAGTTTGCCCTTAAAAATAATCTCTTAACTTTTCTTATTTATCTTGTTATGAAATAGAGATGTTTTTTTAAAAATTTAGTAAAAAATAATTTTTAAAAATAATTCATATTTTTTATGTTGACAAGTATTCTTTTTACTGCCCTTTATAAGTCTGTTACACTTGCACTCAACTCTGTTCTTAGAACTGAGAGTCGGGTATTGCACCTGAAGCAATTGATATGGATGGTTGAGATTTAAAGTTGCAAAAAACAACTTTAAATCTCAATCATTAAATATAAAAATGAGTAAAGGTAAAAAAGTAAAGAAAAAAAAATTGTGAGGGGATTGGTTGAATTGAATCCCTGAGAGTCAATAAGGTTGCACTGATGTCCGATTAAAGCTTGCCAAATGGTAGTCACTCGTCAGGAAGTAAAAGATAATTTTGCAATTATTTTCAAATAAAAACATTATTAAGAAGAAAAGGCCGAATGGCGCCACAAAGAGCCATCAAATAAGGATTCAAGCCCATTAATAAATAAATAAATAAATAAGAGGGAGATTGAAGCAATAAATTTGTTTGCCTTACTCTTCATTCTAAAAGCATTCTCATCAGCTCTCTCATAAAAAATGTCATTTTGACACATCAAAAATCTATTTTATCATTTTAACACATCATTTTACAATATTTCTGTGGGGGCCAGTTAATCAGGAGGTACTGTTAAGACTATACTAACTGGGCCTATGGCTCAATCCAAGAACATTAGACCATCTGAGGATGTCTAGATAAAATTATAAGGGGAACGGAGTAAAGAGAAGAGTAGAGATGATATGAGATAAGTCCAACGAATGTCCGAGGAGAAAAGCCATCTCGGCAACGAGGGTTCAAGGTCAGTAAGAGTGTCATATCATCATGGACTTTCTTCGAAATTACATCACAACTAAGAGTTGGACGCTGGACAAGGGGTAAGAAAGGAGAAGGGCAACAAATATCTTCAAAAAGCTGCTACCTCCGCATTAAATGCCTCCCAACCAATTCTCTGACCGCATTAATGTGGAAGTGATGCCTGAACAGTGATCAAGCAGCTTTACAACTATTAGTTGATGGTTTTGGGAGGTGTTGGATGAGACAGGAAGGAGTTCCCAGAATCTAACCTACACATGTATGGTAGGGATGATACCAAGATTGTAATATATAACATGGGAAGATGTATTAAAAAATGGGGGATCGGAGAAGAAATCAAGCAATTTTTGACGATAAGACTGTGAAGCCTTGTAACTTTGTTGAAAGACAAGACAGTATAATATAAACTCCTCAGACCACTCTGAGGATAGACTTTCTTATCTTACTTGTGTTTAATAGCCACAAATTAGCAAATTTTATCGTTTTTCTTTTGGAGTAGATCTAGTTCTTTCATCCACACTCTATAAATTTGTTATTTGGGTTTCTTGGGCTAAAACCCAATTCTATATTGGGTCCAATCCAATTTCAGTCCTTACAATCCCATTTATCAGATGTTTTATCCTTTAATTCTATATATTAAAATAATATTTACTACACATTAAAATAATATATTATCTCAAATCCCAGCCAATATACAAACACCCAACTCAGTGGTAGTTGCCACCAACCAACCAACAACCACCGCTACAACCACCACCAACAGCACATCAATCGCCACAAACTACACCTACAATCATCGAATCCTCCAATAAATTCCAAATCCAAAAACCTCAACAAAGGAGAGAAAAAAAAAATCAACCAACCAAAAATATAGAGAATAAAATGCCGACCCAAACTCAACCAACGATCAGTGACAGTTGTGGAGGTCAGCGGCGTGATTAGCAACAAGGATTGGTGAGATCAGCGGCGAGGACTGGCAAGATTGGCGGCGAGGATTAGCAAGATCGGCGGCGGCACTGGTGAGACCAAAGGAGTAATCGACGGCAAGTTTAGAGGAGAGATCGACGAGATCTAACTTTGGGGGATGAGCAGGGAGGACGATGGCGGAGCTTGATTGGACGCTGGCGTGGTTTTGGTTCTTGATTGTCAATGTCCAATTGGAAGGATTGATGGAGAGGATAAGAGGCTGAGAGAGTGAATCAAAGGTTGGGAGGATTGATGGAGAGGAAGAGAGGATAAAGAGTGAATCAGATGTCACGGTGAGAGAAGAGAGAGAAAAGTGGAATTAATAAATATTAAAAAGTTTTGGCATTTTCATCTGTACTGTGCCAAAGATGAGAGTGTATTGTAGCATGTCTCAAAATTTTGACACATTTAACACATCTCATGATGCTTTGTTTTTGGTGTTTGGTGTGCCAAATGCCAAATATTTGGCATTTGGCACACCTGATGAGAATACTCTAAGGGATATAACAAATTGCTGTAAGAAAGTGTTTGATCAAAGTTAGGCTTGTTAATGAGTTTAGGTTGTGTTGATTAGAGATATTATAATCGAAGATAGGCCTAAATTCATGTACTGATAAAGTAAAAAGAGTAATTTATATATATATATATATATATTTTTTTTTTTTTGGCAATTTACAACTTACCTACTTGTAATTTGGCTAAAATTTAAGTTACCCACTTGTGGTTTAAAATTTGATACTTTACCCACCTGAGGTTTTACCAAAATTTAAATTGTCTACCTGTAATTTGAAATTCCATGATGCAAGTGTTCTGATGGATAATTTTTTATCTTGTATTTTTATGTTTTTGTGTTTTTTGAGGAGACATCAAAGTGGAGCAAAATGACATATTTAACTATGTTTTTAATAGATGTTAGTTATAGAAATCTAACTAAACTAATCTCATATGGGTAAAGTGCTAAATTTCAAACCACATGTAGGCAACTTAAATTTTAACCAAATCACAGGTGAGTAAATTATAATTTGTTCTATTTTTTGTGGAGAAACACGCGTACACACGAGAGATGAGAGGAAGGTAAATAATCTTAATATAACTTGTAAAAGCAGCCTTAGAGTTAATTATTATATAACCTATATTGAGGTCTATTATAACATAGATAATAAAGATGTAGTCAATCATTGCTTTTCCATTATTGATGTAAACTCGTGCAAAAAGTTATGTTTGTTTTAGTATAATAACCTCTTTTTTTTTTTTTTTTTACTCACTTTTTAAAACACTCTATATTAAGTTATCTATTTTATACTACGTTTCATTAAAAATATTATTTTTCTTGTTTTTTTAAATTGTTTCTCTTTCATCACACCCTATAATTACCATCTACAATCTTTCTTTATCCTTGAGATACATAAAAAAAAAAAATTAAAAAAAAAAAAAAAAAAAAAAAATAAATGCAAAATGAACAATGTTAGTGTAAATTTACACATTTACTGTATCAAATTTGTAAATTTATACAATTATACACAAAATAGTGTGGGTCATTTTTAAGTCAAACAGTGTCTTATCACAACAACTATCTTGCCAACATCTATTTCACACATTCCATTTCATAATAATGAGTTTTAATTAGCTCAACTAGTAAAAATTTTTATGGTTAAACAAGAAATTTGGGATTCAATCTTCACATACACCAAAAACTGATTAGTGTCTTAATCTGATGATAAACAAGGTTGTCAAATCTGGATTAGACCGGACGATCCAACCTAGTTACCCATGACCCGTGCCCTAACCCGGTTCTTTAGAGAGTGAAAACAGGTCCTAAAATAAATGGTGAAAAACGCATGCATTAGGCCTCCCACACATTTAAGACCTCTATCCAACGCATTAATCACTGAACTAGTTTATTTCCTTGTGTCATATTTGGAATTTATATTTTATTGATTTTAATTGTACAAGATTAATAGGTTTGCATTTAATTTTATCACTATTTGCTTAATAGTATTTTTCTAAATTTATTTTTGTTCAAGAATTATGCTTTTACATCAATAAATATGAATATAAAATTTGTAAATTTATGTTAAAAATGATTTTATTTTAAATTAAAATGCTCTTTATTTGAAAGATTAATAAACACAACTTTTAAAGCTTGTTTGTATTTATTATTTTCTATTCGCTTTGTAAAAATAACAAAAATTTGTTTGAAAGTTGTTTTGATTGCTTTATTTTTTTTAAGGATAAATTTCCATATTTTTACACATTTAATATATTTATTTGTATTTTAAATAATATTAAATTAATTTTGACGTCATTACGGTTAGGCCTTGGTTGAACCTCGGGCCGACCTTAAAAGCTTTAAATCTCTCCATTCTCTGGTGCTTTGAATGGCCTGGGTCTAAAACCATGATAATAAGAGTTATCATTAGGAGCGAGTGCTATTGGTTGAAATTCTCTAAAAAAAAAAAAACTCCACTTCACAGTGGGCCATTTTGGTAATAGATTTACATCTATAATCAAGTTTCTACCTTCAATCTGAGGGGGTGCTGCAGACATTATGGGCTAAGGGTAAGATAATTAACTAATTCACCTTAGTTTCTACTTTTTCTTACATTATTTGAAAAAAAAAAAATAATAATCATTCTAGACATACTAAGAAGAGGTAAAAGCTGTTTTTTACTTAGTTTCTACTTTTTCTTACATTATTTGAAAAAGAAAAAGAAAAAGAATAAACAATATAATCATTCTAGACATACTAAGAAGAGGGAAAAGCTGTTTTATACATTATTTCGATGGTTGGAAATGATTGGACTTTTTGCTAAAAGTTAGCTAAATTGTACTTGTACTTAAAAAAAAAAAAAAAAAAAAAAAAAAAACCCCTGAGGTTATAAAATATTGTAGGTAAACAAATAAGTTTATCCAGTTAAAAGATAAACCAAAAAAATCCATGGCAAATGGACATTGAGTACACTTCCATGCTTATCCTAAAATACCACAAAAGGTTTGATATACACAATTTTACTACTTATTACAAGCAGGAAGGTCATTGTCATATGCTAAGCTAGAGCTAGATAGTCACTGCCACAGAGAGGGAAAGAGAGGGAAAAAGAGATATTGTGAAGTTTTCAAACCAATGTGAAATTGTATCTTGAAAATGAGATTTCACTCTTCTTTGGTTGAAATCTCACTTTTAACATCATATTTCGAAGGCAAAATCTTATCTTCAAAAACTTCACTTCTAGATGAAATTTCGGCCTCAAGACTAATATTATAAATAGCCATATTTGAACTTGTCAGCTAACATATCACAAATTTCAAGTGCTCTATCTTTACAAATTACTATTTCAAGCTAGATTTTTTTTAAAAAATACTTCTCATTTGCCTTCGTGTGTTAAAAATACTTAGTATTCTAAAAAAAAAAAAAAAAACTATTTCAAGCTAGTTTTTTTTTTTTAAAAATAAACCTTCTTCCTCCTCCTCATGTGTTAAAAATACTTAATATTCTAAAAAAAAAAAAAAAAAACTATTTCAAGCTAGCTTTTTTTTTAAAAAATAAACCTTCTTCCTCCTCCTCGTGTGTTAAAAATACTTAATATTCTAAAAAAAAAAAAAAACCTATTTCAGGCTAGTTTTATTCTTAATAAGTTTTTATTAATATTATTTAATAATTTTAATTTGACATCAAAATTATATATATATTTTAAAAATATATATAAAGTAAAAAACATAAAGTAAATATTTTTGTTTTATTTTTTAATCCAAGATTAGAATTTATAAGAGCAAGTGACCCCACATTCACTCTTTGTTCAACGAAACTGACGGAACTTTCAAAATTTTAAGGGAAAAAAAAAAATTTTACGTTGAAATCAAAAACCCTAATTTCCCAAATTGATTTCAGCTATTCTGATTCCCTTTGATCCCTTGCAAATGTCAATGGCCGGCAGCAACGGCGTATCAATCTCGGTCTCCGACGAGGAAGAGTGCGACGAGCTGGGCCGAACGCGAGCCCGAGTCAGGCGGAAGCGCAAGAAGCCGAGTTACCGAGCGAAGAGCGAGTTGGCTCAGCGAGTCATTCGGTGGCTGGTGAAGTACTGGTTGTTCCTGGTCTTTGTCCCGGCTACTGTGTTGCTTCTATACGAGGCCTCGAGGGTTGGGAGGAAAACGAGTCCGGAAATCGACTCGAAGCACAGTTCAGAGAGGGCACGCGTGGAGAAGAGACCCATGATGAATTTGAATCGACTTGAACCTAAGTATCGGTTCGTTCATGGCGTTAGAGAGCGTAAGTCGGTTTTGAAATTTTTATGTTTTTCTTTAATTGCATAAACTTTAGAGTCTCAGAAAATCAAATAGATTGAATAGAATTTATTTCTTACCTATTTATTTGTTTGGATTTTGTTTTTTAACGTTAAAATTAAGTGCAAATTTAGGTACAATTTTTTAAGTGTTGTACTAAAATCAACTATTGTGTTATCTTATCCCGAGGACAATTGAATTTTGACTATGTAACTCGTTGGGCAATGAAACCACGTGGTTGAATTTAATTGTGGAATACAATATTCTGTTGCATAACCTTATGTTGAGGTTGTTCAATGACAATGCTTGATATGTAGAAGTGGTGGAGTTTGGATACCGAGTTTGCTCGGGATATATATTGATTTTTGAAAATGGAAGTTGTTGGTGGTTGTGATTGAAGTCGGAGTATGCTGCATTTTTTTATATCCCGTGGAGAAAAGAGTCGAGAGTATATGTGATGAAAATGCTGATAGTTTTCTACGAGGAAAGATAATAGTTGTAACATGTGTCTTGAACAAAGACTAACTTAAATCCAACAATATTCTTGTTGTTGTTGTTAGTATTTTTCTGAGGGTTGTTGTTCTATGTGCTTTCCTCTTTCTTTGGTTCATTTAAATTCAATGGCAGTAAGTAGGAATGCTTGCACACTGGATGGCATTTTTTTTGTACAACTGGCTACTATGCGTTTTTTCTCGATGTTGCCAGTATCCCTTCATAGTACAAGTTTATCAGTCATTAATTGACATCTTGGATTTAAGTTCTCATTTTAATATAATTGTGACTTGTAAGAATAGTACTCAATATCTAGTGAAATTTGACTTATTACTTCTCCCTTGAAAATATTTTGGGGGTTGCATATACTGTGCTTGCACGCACACGCACACACAGAGTTCCAGTTGTTTGTGAAATGAGTGGCAGAGAGATGACAAGAGCAAACTTGGAAAGGATTTTTGTTCACAAAAGGGTCTGAGAGGACAGTGAAGCTAGTGGTGTCTAAACCTAAGATAAGAGCATCTTCTCTTAGTAAAGTGAATAGAAGTTGTGGAATCCAGTAGCAGAAGCTTTTTTCCCCCTTCCCCTCCTAAATTTGTTATTGGGGTTTTGATTGCCTCAATTTATATTTATATTTATATTTTTAAAAAATTATTAATTTTGAATGTGTGGAGCATCTAAATTACAATTTGACTTGGGTCAGTTGGTGCTATTGAGACAATCAATTTACTGCTTATTAGAAGTGAACATGAGTTCTCTATGGTATCCTTGATTTTGTTCCCCATCTAACATAATGTTAAAAGCAATTCTACATATGACATGAATTTGTGCATCATACCAGGTTGTTTAAAGCTCCTGCCTCAAGAAGATCTTGAGCATCTGGATATTCCTGTGGATGAAGGTTCCACTGGTCCTGTGAATAAAGTGTTATACATATCAGAGAGAGATTCATTGGATTTAGAAGGAAGCACTGTCCTGTCTTCGCAGTTCACAGAAACTACAAGATTTAATTTATTTACTGGAAATCAAACTCTTGATCAAAGAGAGAAAAGTTTCAAGGTTATAAGCTTCATCTTAACATATTTGACTTGGTCTAGGGCAATAGGTGCTTGTTCTCATTTAAAAGCTGAATTGAAAATTTGAAATATAGGTCTCTCTTGAATTTTATGCGGAAACTCCTTTAACCATAAAACCTGATGAATTTTGAACCCTATACTTACACTGAAATTAGTTTCTTTGTATGCTAGGCATTGCTCATTTCATTAGAATTTTGTTACTTACAGGTGAATGAAACTGCTATGGTACATTGTGGTTTTTACAGTGACAATGGAGGGTTTAAAATTTCTAATGAAGACAAAAATTACATGGAACGTTGTGAAGTAGTTGTCTCTACCTGTGCATTTGGTGGTGGAGATGATCTTTATCAACCTATTGGAATGACAGGGGCATCAGTTAGAAAGGTTACATCTACCGTCTAGAAGTCTTAATTAATAACTATGTAGCTTGCAATTTCATTTAACTTATATGCAGAATGTTTTGAATGGATGCAGGTTTGCTTTGTTGCTTTCTGGGATGATATCACTCTGAGTGCTCAGGAATATGCGAAGCAGACAATTGGTGAGGATGGATTTATTGGGAAATGGCGTATTGTGGTTGTTAAGGAACTTCCTTTCACAGATCAAAGATTGAATGGTAAAATCCCAAAGGTAGGAAGTGCGAACATTGGCCCTGAATTTTTACTGAAAATATTGTGTAAATTGGTGCATTCTTTGTTGATACTACCTGTGACCAGGTGCTTATCCCTCAATCTGTTTTTAATTGAAATCTCTTTGTTTCTTAGGGTTTTTAGGCTATATATACAAAGACCCAGATACACACAAATGAACATACATTTACATATACCTATCTTCCTTATTGTAGGTGTTACATATTATCTCTTTCCATGTAAAGTCTTTTATTCCCTTCCTATCTATTTGCAGAGCTGATATATGTATGTTCAATCAGTTGACTTTCAGAAGTTAGTGTAGGAGTCACAAAGTAGGAACCAATTATGTGGCTATACATTTATTTTGGATAACATAGGGAACCTTTCTAAAGAAGAGCCACTTGGACTTGCCTCTAGCTAGTAAAACTTATGGGCAACTGACTCCACCTGCTAGATTCAGTTGTATATGAATGTTTAAGTCCATTTCATCATGCATTCTTGCTTTCGTAGCCTGGCAATCATCTAGTTAATTTAGTCATTGAGTGATTGGTTAATTCAATTTTTTGATCTTGATAACCCTCTCATTGGTTGGCTGTGTATTCTTTTGTATCAGCTGCAACTTGCAAGACACTTTGATAAATTTTTATGGAAATGGTTCTGAAAATTAATATAGATTGTAACATATGAACTTGAATAAATGATTTACAAGGAAAAAGGAGATTTGTCCAAATTTCAAATTTCACTGGTACCCTTTTTTGGTTTGGCCAATGATGGTTAATTCATATCAAGTTTCTTTTAATTTTGATAAATTTATTTCCTTAATAAATGGTTTGTGAGAATGATATAGGTAGGTTTCCCTCATATTACCAAAAAAAAAAAAAAAAAAAAAGAGAATGATATAGGTCAATAATTAAGTCTTGATAAAATCCATAGAAGGATTTTAGTGACAATGCTAAACTGTTGTCTGGGGCATCTCAATTTTGGTCAGTAGAATCCTTTGAGCATCATGATTACCAGTGTCGTGCCAAGTGCATAAATTTGGTTTTGCTTGAAGGTGTGTGCCTGTTTCCTCATTTTTATCTGTATTACATTAGATTTATTTCCATGAATTAGAAATATATGCCCACTCTCTCTGTTTGCATGATTTTCTGCAAATACAAAGAATAAATTCACAGTTGTCCATTTGCACCATTGCCTACCACCTAGCCTTGCATTGTTACTGGTATATGGTTATAGGAAATTCCCTCCATGCGCATGTATTTTTGTGTCTGTTTAAATATCTATCTTAAATTTATTTATTTATTTTTTATTTCTGTTGTCTTCAGATGTTAAGTCATCGTCTTTTTCCTCATGCAAAGTACTCCATTTGGGTAGACTCAAAGTCCCAATTTAGGAGGGACCCTTTAGGTGTGCTGGAAGCCCTTCTTTGGCGTTCAAATTCGATACTTGCAATTTCAGAACATGGAGCTCGCAGCAGTGTCTATGATGAGGCTAAGGCTGTTGTCAATAAAAATAAAGCCACTCCAGAAGAAGTTGAGGTGCAGTTGACTCAGTACCGCCTTGATGGCTTCCCAGAGGACAAGAGATTTAATGGAAAGAAAGGTGCGTTCCTATTTGTTGTTTTTGTTCTTACAGGGCCACATCATAACCAACTTACCATATTCTAAAAGATGACGGGTATTTACAACTGCTCCCGAAGATTGTAGGGATATATCATATGCTTACTATATAATAAAAGTTGAGTCTTAAAAGTTATGATCGTGACAACTGGATGTCCTCCCACTTACGACGTATGAGAGCTATACTAGACTAACTAGAGTCCTTACTAGTTACCGCACTATAATTTCATTAATCAAAATATTAAGTTAATTCTACTTTAGATAAAATTCTGTTGCCAAAATTCCAATAATTTAAATGACAATCAGTTTAAATTTTTATTATTAAAAGTTTGTAAAAAAATTTAAAAGAAATTAAATTTCATTATTTATTCACCTAATAAATAAGGGGGAAAAATTAATATTACATGATAGGCTTTTGTCATATAACTAAAGCAAATTTTTTTATTTTCCTTTTATTTTTTGACTTTGGTGATATCTGTGATCTTTTCTTTAGTCTATAAATGAATTTTAATTAATATATGAATTGTATAGGCATGATGTTGGTTCTATAGAAAATTTTTGAAGTTTTATCGGTCTTCTTGTCTCCACACTTTTCTCCTTTTCCAATAATCTGAGAATTGATGAAAGACGGTTTTAAAACCCGGCAGGGGGGCCTACTCTAAGACATGAACATTGACTGGGAGAAAACCATATACAATTTCTGAATTCTTGAGATCAGCACTTTAGACTTTGGAAATTTGATAGATAATTAATTTTCCTGTTCACTTCTCAAATTATTGTCTCGTACAGCTCTAGCTGAAGCTTCTGTCATCGTGAGGGAGCATACGCCATTGTCAAATTTGTTTATGTGCCTATGGTTTAATGAGGTTGTCCGTTTCACTTCTCGGGATCAGCTAAGCTTCCCATATGTTTTATGGCGGCTGAAAGTCCCCCAGAACATCCATTTGTTTCCTGTCTGCATCCGCAAAGATCTTGTCAATAGCATGGGCCACATACGCAAGGCTAGGCCTTTGATAAGATGATTTTGTGCTATACAAATTAGTTCCTCTTCTTCATTCTTAAGAGCATTCGGGCCTGTTGGCAATCAACTGTATCTATTCTTTTTATTCATTATAAGCATTGGTGGCATTCATTTGCAACTGCTGTTTATATTTCCCCCCTGTTTTGAGGGGGTAATTTTTTTTCTTTTCCTGTTTATTATTTCTGGGTCCAGACATGTTAATGGCTAGATTTTATTCAGCCATTAGAAAAAAAAAAGGATCCAGCTTAATTATCTCTTATGGAGGACCTACTGTTGCCTGGTCCTGCACCAAGGGATTTTGCCAACAGGTGTAAACAAATGGTCCCTGAAAAAGTGAAAATTTAGCTTTCTACGTTTGCATTAAGGTGTAATCCACTTTATCATCACTCTTATCAAGTCTTTGGATGCACACAATTGTTTACAAATCCTGTGCTTAATTAATATTTCTGAGGAGAAATGTTAGGGGGTCTTTATATGTAAACTTTGACCTTTTGTATTTTTATGAAGGATCAATACAAAATTGATGAAAGGGAAGATATTGTAATGAAGGAAGAAAATAAATGATGAAATTCACTTTAAAAAGTGAATAATTTGACAGAACAACTCAAAAGATGCCAATAAAAAGGAAAAAAGAAAAGAAAAGAGTAAAGTCATCTGAGAATCAAGTGTATCTCAAAATGATGGTGTATACACAGTGATTATGAACGTAGATACTTTTATATATATACACCAATAAATGGTTTCTTCTAATTCTTATTTTCCCATATTCTATACATAAAGATTTGCTTCAACTCAAAAGAATATAAAATCCACTAATATGTGACTACAGTGGGTAAAATTGAGAAAAATTCAAAGGTACTATTAATTTAATTTGATCTGGGTGAGGAACTCAAAAAATCAACTTATCTATCGTGCCACCTCTTCTCCCCACAGTTCTTTTGTTTTTCAAGTGTTGGACATTCTTTCTTTTTTCTATCCTCTCTCTCTCTTTCTATGTTTTTCCCTCTGTTTTCTGGTGCTTCTTCTCATGGGTATTGGGTGAGTATTTACCATTTATACTTGCTTAGGTTTATCTCACCAAGAATGGGGATATAGAAGTGGGCTTTAGTTCCATCACCTGCCCTCCGCCAACTTTAGGAAATCTACAATAAATTGCATCTGAACGAAATATTGGAACTTTTTATGTTGCTAAAAACAGTTGCTGCACAAAACAAAAATAATAATACCAATAATCAAGACACATGTAGAATAATCCAAGAAAAACTCTTTATAAGGATATTGATTTATTGCTTTAAACAATTCATTTTGGGAAAATACTAAAAAAAGCCGAGATAATATGTGGTTAGTATCCACTAATTATATATGTTTATTAATAATATGTCCATAGCAATGCATAGATTAATTAAAAATTATATATATCGATAAACGTAATATTTTATTCATATTATTTAAACTAATGTAAATAAAATATATAATATATTTTTAATAATATCAAAATTATATGAGTCCCTTGAAAATTTTAAGTCTATTATCTAAAATAAATTAACTATATCAATAGTTTTTTTAATTAAGGAGCTAATATAGAAAAAAAATACATTAAGTGAGAATGTTTTATATTATATTATTTTTTGATGAACTACGTTTTATATTATATTAAAATACACAATTAAGGCTGCGTTTGAATTGGGTGAAAACCAATTTCAGAAATCAATTTCCGGAAAATCCATGTGTTTGGCTGTCACGGAAAACATTATTTTCCGGAAAATGATTTCCGGTTGACCACTAATTTCACCTTTGACCCGGAAATGAATTTCTCCCCTCATTTTCACTTCAAAGGATTTCCGGAAAAAGAGAGAGAGAGAGAGAGAGAGAACGCGCGCGCGAGAGGAGAAGACCAGTCCGAGCTCCAGTCCGCGTCGATCTCCAGTCCGAGCTCCAGTCCGCGCGTGCGAGAGGAGAAGACCAGTCCGACGACCGCGATCGATGCTTCGCGAGATCGCGCCGTCGATCGCGATCTTGCCTTCGCGAGATCATGCCGGATCGAGATTGCGCCGGCGAGATCGCGATCTCGGATCGCGATCGTGTTTTCTGGATTTTTGTTTTCTAGATTCGTGTTTTCTGGGTTGTGGCTTGTGTTTTTCTGGATTTGTGTTTTCTTTCTTCTTTTCCAAACACCAGAAAATATTTTCCGGAAAATTTTTTGAAATGCAACCAAACACACAGAAATATTTTCCTTTTCCGGAAATTAGCATTTCCAGAAAATATGTATTTTCCGGAAAACGTTTTACGGCAACCAAACACAGCTTAAGATATACTAGTCTCTGAGCACACGCATGTTCAGAGGCTTTTCTATATATATATATATATATATTTTTTTGGTAAAGATTAATAATTTACATCTATTATAATTTGTATTCAATATAAATTCATTAACCAAAGAGTTACAAAATCCTATCAAATCTCTTGACTTAGCTGTCAAAAGAATCTCTTTTCATACAGAACATTAAAAAATTTCCAAAATAAAACACTTGAAATATTAATTTAACAATTAATAAGGAACATATTTTGTAGAAGTTGTTTCTTAGTAGAATATAAATATTAGACACATTGAATCATTGATAGATAGACAAGTAGGGTCTTTGTTTTACATAGTTAATTTTTAATTACATAAATGATAACCACTTCAAATCTTCCTGTAAGTCATCCTGTCAATTAATAGTGTCTCATCCGAATTCATTCAATTTGGCCTCTATGCAATCCAACAAAATTGTGCCTGAAAAAAAGAAGAAGGTTATATCTATTTTTAACGCAAAGAAATTGTTAAGATATTCACAAATCACAATAACATATTTGTTTAATTTTTTTAAACATACTAACAGCCAATAAACAAACTATACTTTTGTGCCATAGATATTTAAACATCCTCTTAGATTCGACCATTTCATTTTTCATTTACTGATTCAATGTAGACCAATTATTTAAACTGTTGTGAAGAATGTATACCCAATGCTAGTTTTAAAATGTTCATTTTTCTTTAGGTTTCGTGGATGACTGGAAAATACTGGAATATTATATTGCAGTTCAATGTTCATTTCTCTTTTAGGTTCCGTGGATGATTGAAAAATACTATAGCATTATATTGCAGTTCCCAAGATTCAGATTCACTAATAGCCAATTGACAATCTCTCCAACAAATCCAACAAAGTGCTACAATTGTTCGAGAAGTTGATGGAAGGTACATAATAAAGTAGGTACATCTTTTTATTCTCATAAAAAAAAATGTATTTAAAATTTGTTATTTTAACTGTCCATATGCGAAAGGGGTTTGGTATATGCATATACAAAACTAAAAATTATTTCAAAAATTTTATTTGCGTGGAAAAAGACCCAAGCTTTGTTGTGTATATTAAGTTGCATCACAGAACAACCCCCTCAAATGACAAATTTAATTTCTCATTCTCTGAAGAAACAAATTACAAAAATATTGGAAATAAGTACATAAAATACATAAGAATTGAGTTATTCTTCCCCAGATCCAAAGCAAACTATATAAAAAGTTTAATATAACTAACCAAATAATTAAATCTAAGCAAGATAAAATTGCTAAGGAGATCAAAATGAGAATGTAAAACTCAAAAATAGCATTTATGGTCGTAAAAATTAGGAAACCCAAAAGGCAAAATAATGACCTTATGAAATTGCATGAATCCTATAAAAAATTCAAAAGATTAAAAAAAGAGAGAACAATAGATACCTTTTCTTTTTCACTTATTTTGCCAAGCAGATAATGTTACCTCTGGCCTAATACTCATGAATGTCCAAAAGTCAAAAGAATGAACTTTACCTTGCAAGTTCCTCACTATGATAAAAAGGAGAGAAGGACAAACAACTTATAATCGGGTATTTATATTCAGTTACGGTTTG